>NC_134458.1:145799035-146399035 GCF_047948215.1 Lycorma delicatula
GACTACTGCTTGTGTAATAATGAATGAGAAGAAGGTTTAAAATCTTTTCATTTGAAAATAATTTAAAAAGCAGCAGTTTTATCTTGATTCTAATAATACCATTACTTCTAAAACAAAGGATTCTCTTCTTTACGTTAAAAAAAAAGACTTTTTCTATTAAACTGCACTTTTACAAAAACGACGATGTAATTATTACTCTTACAATGGTTTGTTTGAAAATGATAAAAATACCGCTTGTTTCTTTTTAAAACGAAAAAACCGATATACGTATAATATAAAAAGGACGTTTAACTGTTTTTATTCTTTGTTTTTAATCGCATAAGAACTAATATGCAGACAAAAATAAAACTAAAATAAAAGAAGAAGCAAAATAAATACGTAAAAAATATTATCGAAGAGTGAAAACATATATTCATAAAAACAATATTAAAATATTCCACACCCTGATTAAACAAAAATTGCTATTATTTTTTAATAGTAGATGTTTTTTTCTTTATGTTTACTAGTTAATGAATAAATTCCCAACATTGGGGTTTCACAGTATAACAAAGAACTCGTTTAAATGAGATTTCGGTTAAGAGATTTTTTACCCTAAAGATCCTTTGAAACACATTTGAAAAATATGTTCGTTCCGTATGTTTTGTTTCTAAACTACTTAACCGTACTTCTTCCGTTAAAAATTATACCAGTAGAACAGTGTCTGGTATTTAATTTTACTTTATTCATGAATAAACGTTTTTTTTGTTTTTACATAAATAAAATTTCTATAGGCATTATAACTTTTACTACCGTGAAGAAATCATTGCAACTTTTTTATTGTGCTAGCTACTCCAAAAAATGCTTTTGAACTGTTTCAGTATTTATTTTTAATTTTAATGATTAATTCGCTTAAGAAAAAATGAAGGATTAAACATGAAGGTATTACAACCAGAAATATTTAACATGTGAAAAATTCCAAATCTAATTAAGACTGTAAAACCTTGGTTTTAGCAGACCTTACATTTATTTGTGTTATTCTTTTTCTTCTTTCTAAAACCTCATAATAATCTTTTTGAGTATAATTTTGTAGGGCTTTCCTCCCACTCCCACCTACACCCTACCGTTTTCTTCCAGAAGTGTTCCCAAACAACCAGGTTAGAACACACAATGTGGAAAAACCGTGCAACCAGAATAGTCGTAACCTTTGCATGCTGCACGAATTCAATTTATCAAAAATTAGAATATATAACAGATAAATATGGAAGAACTAACAAATAACATAGGATATGTAAGGAAGAAATATAAAACATAGAAATACAACAGAAGATGTAGAACAAGGCAAGTTATTTCTATTCACTAGCTGATGATAACATTATTGATAGCTCCATAATTTCATTTTAAAATTTCTTATGTTATGGAGTTCTGCAACCTCGTTATTTTATATACTTTTATTTATATATATATAAAATAATATATTATTTACTATTATTATTGTAAAAATAAATAAAATACCGTGTCTCGGCAAAGCAATCGTTTGAACCTTTTCTCGTAAGACATATTTTTAATTATTGGATATATATGCAATGCTTACGCACAGGAAACGTTATCAAAAACCTCGACGTGCTTTTTGAATCAAAACTTCTTTTTACCGAGCACGTTCAGTTTATTGTCGGAAAAGCAAGGAAGAGGAATCTTCGGTTGATTAGGTGGATAAGGTCGACAACTTGGAAATATTAGTAGCTGCTCTTTGCTACACATTTGTTTGAAACCATCTTGAAATTTCATCAGCAATTTGGAATCGAGAAAGAAGCTTGCACAACTAACTTTATTGACAGCGTCCAACGGAAATTTATTACGTGGATGGAGAAATAAATTCCCCAATTATTCATTAGAAAAAACTATGAAGTTTTATGTAATAACTTAAAATTGTCGTCTGTCCAATATTTTATGATATCTTTTTTTCAAAAGATATTAAGAGATGAGAAGGTTAATCCAATACATATTGGTCTGAGAAGACCTCTGCATAGAGTTAGAAATTATAATAAGTATAAACTTGTCTCATAGTAGCTAATGAAATGGGTATGAGTGAGTATATCGATTCCTTTCTGTGAATCAGCTCTTTTTAAAAAGCGGTTATATAGAATTTTCCTAAGTATAAAATAATTTTCTGCGTACAAGTAATAATAAATCGCTTCATTAGATTTTATTTTATTGCTATATAGTGTTTTACGTATGACTTTTTAAATCTAATCAAAAATAAATTATTCTAACTATTTCTGTATTTTATTCTGTAAGGTAGACGATACATAAGTTTTTCAAACTGTTCTATCGACTCAAATATGTCCTTTCTTACACTGGATGGCTCTTTCTGTCCATTGCGGGTAGATCAGATGGCTAGAAAGGCAGATGGGAGTAATAAAAAATTATTATTTTTATATTAAAATAATAAAAATAGTAATATAAAAATATTTTTATTATTATTATCATTTTATGCTTTTAATGTCTCTACAGTAGACAACAAAATCCCTTTGTCTTCTCCAACCTTCTATCGTTGGCACTTCCAGCTAATTTTCTAAAATTGAACATGTATCTAAAACGTAAAGATTTGCCAAAAAAAACCTTTATCCCACTTTTTACATCATCATTACCATACTTTTCCCTTTAATATATCTGTTTTAGCTACATTCGCCAGGAAAATAAAAGTTAATATGTAGTAAGGTGGATTTGAAGTATCTTATGAAATGTTATTTGGAGTGTTTTTCTGTAAGACTGAAACATGAACACCAAGAAAAAGAAAGTAGAGGCATCTAAAATGTGAGCGAGGAGAATAATGAAAAAGGTTCGGTGAATAAACAAAGTGAAAAATGAAGAATTAATGAGATAAATTTACGAAAATAGAATACACCTATCAAAACAATTTAGAATGGGAAAGCTTAACTGTCTAGAATATATCGTGACGAGAGAAGAATTCAAACAATTCCAAAAGGATCAGTAAAAGGTGTAAAACATAAAGGCCTGCTACCACGAATGGCGGAATGGTAACGTCTTGAGCTTTCGTGTGGAGGTCTCAGGTTCAAATCCCGATCAGATATGACATTTTTTATACGCTAAAAATTTCCATTTTTATATCCCTACACAACCTTCTTTATAAACTTCTTTAGTGAATTTATTCATCAGTCAAAAAAAAAAAGAAGAAAAAAAAGGGAAATATATAGATGTTAAAAGTTTAACTAGGGATAGAAGAGATGAACATGGTGCTAGGGACCTGCCTTAGAGCAAATAATCTGATGACAGTTCTCGTCTCATTGATTAATCTTATATTAGCTAATAGATCTTAATTAAAAAAATAAAGCAAATAAATTAAATTTATATTCAAGGCAAAAAACTAATATAATCAGTTTCCAATCCACTTCCTGCCTTTTGATTACAGTATAATAATGATTAATTGTTTAAATAGCAATTTAATATATTTGAAAAATTATATTAATTTAAAATAATATTTTTTTTTTTTATTTCAGAAAATACAGTTGGCTGTATGTTCGACTGGAGATTCGTGCAATGACAAAGTTATTTAATATGATATAACCGGTAAGAAAAAAGCTCCATTTTTTGTTAAACGTGTAAAGTATACATATGATACTGAAATGCTATTTTTTTCATCTATTTGAATTACGGATATATAGATTGTAATTTTCTATACTCCTTAATAATAACTGTACACAATATGTATAATACAACGATTTTAAAGCAATGCAACAATACAATAAAACGTCAACTTTAAAAAAAAAAAACAGATGTATACTCATTTTATATATTAATTCAATAAATACTTAGTATATTTGAAAATAATAACAATTACGTAATAAGTACTAGTAATTAATCTAAAAAATTCATGGAATACTACTGAAAGATATTAAAGAATTGTAGTGGCCAATTTATCAAGAAAATGTACGGTACTTGTGTCAATACAGTTTGCTATTTGGATTTGCCAATTAATAGAGGATACCTCGAACGTTGTGGGTTTATCCAACTATAATGATTAAAAAAATTAATATGTGCTAAATTATATGAGGTATTACAAATAAAAAACCTGCTTACATCAGTAATTATTTGTATTGTGACCACACTCATTTTGTATTAAATTTAATAAATTTTAAGTTATAATGAATTAAAAAATCTGATGTGGACAACACATGACTTCCTTGTACGTCTATTAAATTACATATACACATTTTAACCGCACTTCATTTCAACTAATTTCATTTGAAAGTGAGATACGATCCTCCAATTTCATTAATAAAGTGCAGTTACAAAATTTCTAAAATATTACTTCTAATTAACATTAACAATATTTATACTATTATTAATTCAACAATCTTACCTGAAATATTAGGATAGGGTAAATTTATATATTAATTTTGTTTCACGTCGCTCAAGTAGATATGTGGTGTAAATGAGAATGTGTCGGAAACCATGCACACATCAGTTCGAATCCATATGCACATATCTTTTTTTTTAACTTTTTGTTTTTTTTTTAAATTTAAATATATTGATTTATTAATAACTATTAAACTCTGATTGTAAAATTTGTTTAGTTAAAATGAAAAGTACGCGGGATATCTCTAAAGTAAAGACCGCTGGGAAATTTCTGTCATTAAGGTTGACGAACCTGTCGTTCATGGCCACGCTAGTAATGTTCACACTGCATTTTTGTTCATAAGTTGTCGCGTTGTAGTATCTTTGATTACGTGTGAATTATTACGTTATAAAATGAATGGCAACTTCACATAAACATAGATTTGGAAACGCTTCGTTTTGAGTGTCGGCTGGCGAAAGATTTCATCCTGATTTCTCCGCCTTCAGTAAAATTGAGCTAAACACTAATTATTCAGACCAAAACTAAGATGTAAATTTAGTGGTTTTATATGAAATCTGAGCTAAAAAAATGAAAAAAAAAAAAATAATAAGTACCATAACTGTTTTTTTCATAGTCTTCGAGAAATGTTGGGTAAAAGACTAAAGATTTGAAACGAAAAACACACTGCTTTATATTTGGCAAAAAATAACTGTTAGATGAGTAAGAAGCTTATAATTTTTTTTAAGAAAATATGTAGAGAATTTAATGCTGAGTAGAATGGTATGAAAAACGTGGACAGAATTAAATATAAACGAAAGAATTTCAAAGTTTATTAAAAACAAAACATATCAAAATGTTGCAGATTTTAGTTAGGTATTGAACAAAACAAAATGTTCAGTATTACAAAACAAAATAATTAAATATTTTAGAAAAATAACAAGCACATGCTAATTTAAATAAAGTGGAAAGAATGTCCATCATCATAGTGGATACAGTACTGTGCCCAACGAACAATTTTTTTCGTGATCTTCGGTACTTCAAAGGATTGTTTTGTATTAGTTGTACTGCTCTGAGAATCGTCTAACTCGTTTCGTCTATTACACTTTTGTTCATATACTAACGATTTCTAGTGGCCTCGCAGGTAATAGTCCAAATGTACTAAGTCAGGCGACCTTAGAGGCTAATTGATAAGTCTGCCACGTCCGATGTACTTGCTGAAAGATAACCCAGTTAAAAGAGCGTTTAAATGTTGTGATATTGGGTTAGAGAATAAACTGACTTCTTTTTATCAGAGGAAGATCTTCCAATAGATCTGATAAATCATTCTGCAATAGGTTTAAGTAAGAAGCAACTGAAAATAAATGCTCACAATATTTTGTTACCTACAATACCGAAAGAAACGTTTTGTGGTATCTGCAGTACCCAGTTTCGACGGTGCCATGTGGATTTTTATGAATCCACAGCGACGTTTTTGAATTAAAACTTTCACTTCGAGTAAATGTGGATTCATCGGTGAAAAAAAATTAAATCTACTTCATTCAAATTGCCCAGAATCCAGTGACAAAAATTTTAATGTCTGTTTTAATAAACTTCTAAATTCTTATCTTTGCATTTATTTCTGTGGGCTTTATATATACGATTTTACTCAGAATCAAATTTTTTACAGTGTCTATTTAAAACGTTTGTGTTTATTACCCACCTAACAAAGTTATTTTACGCCAAACATAAAATAGAACGTTTTTACGACCCCAATCTTTTCTACCGCAGATTCCTCGAAACTACTATAAATAAATTTCTGGGATCAATTTTTTTTTTATTATTCAATTCTTCAGGTCAGACTGCATACAACACTATTAAATTTACCTCTCACTTTAGGATCATACAACTAATTTATTAGAAAATATTATTTTTATAAAATGAACGTAATAAAAACAGGAAATACATTTTGTTGAGAAACTTATTTTTTCAACATGAAGGAAAAACTTCATTGTTGAACGACGACAAAAGATCAGTATCTAATAGCCCGTCAGAATTTTTAATATGTTAAAAATCCTTTTTTTTAATTTTTCGATTATAAAAACATTAAACTATTATCTCCTCCCTTAAAAATTTATTTATGGGCGAGAATATTTTTTTATTAGTTTAAGCTTGATGCTATCTTTATCTTTCTTGAGGTTTTTATCTCATCATCATCAGTGATACTTCCTCTGTAATAAGATCAAGATCCAGGATCTTCAGGAGTGCTGGTGACCCGATTCATATCCCGTTAACAATATCCCATCATAGCTCATGGTCCTCTGTCATTCGAATCATTGTGCCTAACCTTTCTCCAGCTGCTTCTTTAATTTGCTCCAGTCATCTTTTCGGCAATCTTCCACGTTGCCCTCGATTTTTCCCTTTAGATTTTCGCCAGGCCTACGAACTACAAGGCCAAAAAGCGTAGTATGGGCTAGAAACATATTTTGGACAACCTCCTCTGTATACCAATCTCATTTATAATCGTGTTGTTAGTCTTCTTTTTCGTCCATGCGACGCGGAGCATTCTTCCATAGGCCCACATTTTGAATGCATCAATTCTCCTCCAGTCTTACACAATGATGATCAAGGTCTCAACGCCTGTTTTTATCTCCCCAACTTATAAAAACGGATGCAGATAGTTATTTGTGGTGGACAATTTGGGTTGGAGATTTTAATGGTTTAGATATTTTTAAACTAAATTTACTCTTCTATTGGGATTATTTAGTATATTTACATGTACTTGGTATTTTTTTTACTATTATATATATTACTTTTTGTAAATATTATTTTATAAGTAATTAATTCTATTGATGATCATTGTTCAACCGAAATGGCAATATAATTTATATTTTAAGTAATATTTTTTATAGATGGTTTTTCAAACTTAATCTTTTTTCCTATTTATGCTAAAGTATATAATTAAATAGTAGAAAATAGAACGGAAAGTAACCAAATTACTGATTCTATCTCTCTTTGAACTATAATATTTATAATTGATTTTCATGATAAAATAAATTACTGGATTGTACAACTATAAATATTAATTTTTTTCCCCCAATAAATCAATAATTCTTTAAGAATGAAATCCTTTATTCAATATGTACAAAATAACGGTTTGTTAAGTGTACAATTTAAACTTCATAAACATTTAATAAATTTGTACCTTAAATTAAATCCGTTCACTCATTTGTTTGTTCTTCAGTATGTAAATATGAAATGATTTTAATTAAACGTCTATTTCTAAAGCAAAAACTCACTTAATAGCTTTTTTCCATTGTTTGCCTCGTTCAGCATCCGAATTCAAGGTATGACATATTTGAATTAAGCAGAATTATTTAAAGTCAATAGATAAAATTAATAACACTTAAAAAATGTCAGATTGATTTTCGTTTACGTTTAAATAATAATCGAAAATTATATCATCCTAAAAACAAAAATAAAAATAATTTTTTTCCAAGAATGTTTATTTCAGAATAAACTTTATTTAAAATTAAAAAAAATTGTTTCTACTTTTACTGAAGGAAAACTTTGCGGTGTTTTATTTAAAATAAATTATAATTTATAAATCAACTTTTTTCTAAAACTCGACGTTTTTATTTAATAAAATGTCAGTTTACCTTTTCAAACGCATCTGATTGTTTGTTTAAAAATATCTCAAATAATTTTTTTTATTAATTTATATAAAATAAGGTGAGTGAAGTTTTAGACCGTGCAAAGGCATCTTGATTAATCAAACAATAACCATGTTCATATATTTAATTAATCTGAGTATTGTAGAAAAATGTAGTAATATGATTGTCATGTACGTATTGATATCTACTATGCACAACGTAAACTGGAAAAAAAGACTAATGAAGAACCGAATTGATTTTTATAAATAAAAAATAACTCATTTAACAAAATAAATATTTATATATTTTCGTTACTATTAGCCGATATCCGTGGCGGTGTGGTAGCGTTTCGGACTTTTATCCGGAGATCCCGGGTTCGAATCCCGATCAGGCATGACATTTTTCGCACGCATAATCATCCATCGGTAACTATAAGTGTATCCATCGGTAAGCCTCTTGCTGCCATAAAAATAAATAAATTATTATTAATTTTGGAGTGTCACAAGGAAGTCATTTATATTAACGAAATTTTAAACAGTCTAACCTACAGTTTGGGATCGACTATTTAATCGATGGTACTTGTAATAGTTTGATAATAACCAACGAGATTAAATACTTGGTTGTGATATTTGATAATAAATTGAAATGGTATTGTCACTTAAAAAACCTCTCTTGTAAAATTAGAGCTTGTCTGAACAGATTTTATTACCTGAGGAATGTCTTCTCACATAAAATTCTTTTATTAAAATATAAGGCCCTGATGAAATCTTTAATAAGATTTGGTGTGGAAGTATGGGGTTTGGTAGCTGACTATTTAAAAATTATAACTAAACTTCTATAAAGAGCAGTTAAATGGTTTCAGCCGTTTTTTCAAACGAACAAAATTTAAATCTTTGCAATTATTGTAATACGTTGACCTCTACAGGTTTCGATTATTTCTCATTTTATGAATTTTTGTTCAAAATAATATATACATAGTAAAAAGCAATGTACCCATATATTTGCGACACAGGAAAATGTAGACGGTACCAAATTATTTTAATTTATCTGGAAAAAAGACTAAAATAGGAAAAACTTTTTACATTGAAAAAACATAATTTCATCCATTTTTAAGAAACTGCCTTTAAACATTTTACATATAAAAATATAATCTTTGATGAAGTTATTTAATATTTATTAGTGGTCATTTAGTCTCATTTTAAAATGTTATAAGTTCTACTTATGTTTTGTATTTTGTATTTAAAATGTAATCTGCAAGTACAGCCTAATTTATATGTATGCGTTTATTAAAAATTACCATTATTTATACTTATTCTAATTTTTTACAGAAATCCATTTAATTTTTTTAATTAATCTCTTATTTACTCTAATCATTTTCTATTTACTTTTTTCTCACTTTCTAATGCTGCCTTAATTATCTGATAACATTATAAGTATTACCTAATGGACATAAGTATATTTTTCATAAGTTATTATTATTATTATTGCCGATCTCCGAGAGTTGATGGTAGCATCTCAACCTTACATCCGGAGGTCACGGGTTCGAATCCCGGTCGGGCATGGCACTTTTCACACACTATAAAATCCATTTATCATCCATCCAGTAAATGTAAGAGGTCGTAAGCGTTACTATGTAAAGATTTAAATAATAATAATTTATTTAATCTTTAAAACGGTTTAGATGTCAAAATAAGAAATTAAAAAGATGTATATTAGAGAAGACCTATATAAATAACAAAAGGTTTTTTCCTGCATAACGCTTCATGAATTTTAAGAGGTTACGTTAAAAAGATATGTCTATAAATTATTTTTACGTTTTTTCCCCTCTTTTAAAAACTGACTTACGATTATAAAACACTAGTTCTGTGAACAATACATGTCACGTATAAACTTCAAGTCTATATAAATTATGAATCATATCCTCTTATACTTTGATAAAAATGCTGACACGATAATGTGATATATGTCAAAATTTCTTTATGAATACCGATTGATCCGAGGAAAAAGATATAATTTATTAATGATACAGAGAATTTCTTTGTATATTACACGCAAAACAAGTTTTAAAAAATAATTTTTATAAAAGCAAAATTTTCTTTAATAAATTTAATAAAAACCATTAATGAATAAGTAGTTTATGTAACAGCATTCTAGTATTGAAGATAATTATAAATTAAAATTAATTTTTTCCCACCGACTATTTTTGTTTATTATCCGCAATCAATAAAACTCTCTGCTTCATCCGAACATTGTTTTATAAGGTTTAATTAAAAAATATAAATTTTAAGTTAACGACATGTTTTCCAACTTACCATCATAGTCACTGATGTAAAATCAAACAACAGCTACTATTGAAATTATTGTTTCTGTTACTTTAATTTAAATGTATAATTTTAAAATATTTTTGAATAATTAAATTAAAGGTCATGCTTCTTAAGCCGACAATAATGTTTAAATTTAACTTCTTCGTTATACTTTTGTTATTACATATATTTTATCACGTTTAAAAGTTTAATTTTTACATTGATTTTTAATATTTGATTGTTTTCTATACTTAAAAATATGAATCTATTTTCCCTAATATTAACCAGCGTAATTAATTAAACAGTTTATTATACCGATATGCTTGTTTGGTATTTCTTTCTGTTATTGTTATATCAATTTTCTTATCTCATTTTTTATTAATATTACTCGTATTAGTAATTTTATTTATTTATTTATTTTTTTTTTTATTCAAAAGTATTTTTATAATTATTTAAATTTATTTTCAAAAATTTATAGTTACTATTTTTAGGATTTAAAAATAAAATTATATTTAACAATAAAATAATAATTATATTTTGTCTCTTAATATGTGTAAAATTATTAATAATATTTTCATTATTTAATTTTATCGTTAAGTTTAAACCGAAATTTATTAATTAACCTTTTTAATTCCTTTTTTTTATTAAAACCTAATATTTTTGTTGCTTTGTATTTAATAAATTAAATTGTTGAGTTAACATTATTTTCTATATGATTTATCACCAAGTTCATTAGAACTTCATTGGTAAGAGGCGACGAAGTCAACGAACTACGTTTACAGTTCTAAACATGACCTAACCTAACAGTGAAATAAAAATAGGGGGAAAAAAATAAGGGTGAAAATATTATATTTCAGTTCAATTAGATTAACCCACCGGGTTGGTCTAGTGGTTAACGCGTCTTCCCAAATCAGCTGATTTGGAAGTTGAGAGTTACAGCGTTCAAGTCCTAGTAAAGCCAGATATTTTTACATGGATTTGAATACTAGATCGTGGATACCGGTGTTCTTTGGTGGTTGGGTTTCAATTAACCACACATCTCAGGAATGGTCGAACTGGGAATGTACAAGACTAACACTTCATTTACACTCATACATATCATCCTCATTCATCCTCTGAAGAATTATCTAAACGGTAGTTACCGGAGGCTAAACAGGAAAAAGAAAGAAGTTCAATTAGATTAGTAATAAAGAATACTTTCAAAAAATACCTCGAATTTTATTAGACAAAGTTTTTTTTTTCATTTGATGAACCGCGGGACTCGAATATGTCATTTTATTCATTTTTTAAAGTACCTTTACGAATCGCGCCGCTAGATAGCAGTACTTGATAGTAGTAGGTAGCGTACAAAATGTACGCTATACTTAATAATGTACTTGAAATAATAAAATTTAAAGAAAATATACTACAGCTTGTTTTAACAGAAAATACTGTTATGTAAATGAAAGTACTGAAAATTAAACAATTTTTTTAATTCACATCACTTCTTTAAAAAAAATAATAAAAGTATTAGTTTACAAGAGATTATACTAGTTTTATTAAAAAATGAATAAATAAAACAGAAATAAATTCAATTGGTAAAATCGAATTTAACGATAAAAATCGAGGGTTACACTTACTAAGTAATAAGTGTAATGTTACATCGCGGATTTTCGATTCGTTAAGGTCATTATACTAGTTTTATTAAAAAAGGAAAATTATGGTGTGAAATAGATGATATGACTATCAACAAAAAAAATTAGCCGTGAAATTCAATTTGTTTGTTCTAAGGCAATAAATTTTAATTATAAATCCATAAGATAACAATCACTAATTCATAAAAAAATAAAAGAATAATCGAAATCTAACAAAATGCAGCGATATTAAAAAAATATATAATGAAATTGTAAACCGTGCGGTAAAAGTCTCGCAGACATCATTTCTCCGCTCAAAAAACAAAAATTTCTATAATATAGATAAAAGTGTTTTTAATAAAACGATACTTATATCAAAAAAGGTAAGACACTATATTTCTATTTTCAAAATCTATTATTAATTTAGAATTTTTTTTTAAAAAAATACATGTTAAATATATGTAATAGACAATAGATATACAATAATAGATAATAAACAATGTTTAAGCGATCCATATAATAAGCAAACAATAAAAATAAAAATTTGTTACAACACTCTTACCGGCGCGATTTCTTTATTAAACACGAATAATCATAAGAATTGTATTATTTCTGTAAATGTGATGTATTACATATAAATGAGTTTTGTAAGAAATTTTTCTATGTATAAAAAGTACATAGAAAATTTCTATGAAATTTTTAATATACCGTACTGACGCGACTGGCTGCATCTGCTTCTGGTTACTTAGCTAAAATCATAAAATATAAAAAAAAGTTGATCGCGAGGAAACACAAATAAGCGCATAGAACAGGCGAAGCAGTGACGGGGATGCTAGTATATATACGAATATATATTTAAAATAATAAATGTATATACTCGTCTCAGAAAAGAAAAATATAATAAATTACTGTGATTACTACCCTCAACTTTTCAGATTTAAACTATAAATTAAAAAATAAAACCCAAAAAATTCAAATTTTTCAAAAATCTTAATCTTTTCATACATTATAAAAACAAACAGACGCTTTGCCGATCAAACTGGACTGGACGCCGTACAAACCCGCGTAGGTGTAGGTAATACCCACCACCGTTCTAGTAAAAAAACACCTCCTTGAATAACTAAATTCTATTGGTTCCTCCCACCCTTCTGGTCTTATTCTACTCACAATACTGGTAATCCCCACCACTCGGATCTATAACAGCTTGGGTAGGAGTATAAGGGAGTGGTTTTTTCAATACTGATAATTGTTGAGCAAGTAAATATTCATCTAGTTTTACATTTTTATTGATTTTTCAGCGTTTTATCGAATTAATTCTACATAGATAAGAATATTTAATTAATCTTCTAAATAGCTATCAATTTCTTCAAAGTTTTTTAAAATTTAAATTACTTCTTTAAGACTTATTTAGTTTTAATAAGATTTGAATAAATGATTGTCAACACAGAATTTTGATGATAAACTAAGTTCTGTTTATATTTCATTAATCAAAATTGACATTTAATGAAAAATAAAAATTAAAATTCCAAATTTATATACAAATCTATCTTTTTCAAAATTTATTGCCTTACATGACAAATTTCAGTATAGTATATGATATTTCTAGTCTTCGTACAATAAAATCCTTTTGTAGACAAAATTTTAATTTTACAGATTTTGGAAAAAACTGTTAATTGCAAATACATTGTTTTTTATGATTACAGTAACTCCTGTCTGTTCTAAAGACTTCCTAGAGTGCCAGGAAATTGGGTAATAAATGATTAACGTTTCACGACTTTCTTTAATCAAAATTTAATCTTCTGTTAAAACGTCACAGAACATTCTAAATAAAGAGGTTCTTTGATGTTACTATGAATTAGGTTGCTTCAGTGTGCCTTAGACTCGTCACCTTCATTTCAAGCCCCCACAACTTCTTTACATTCCATATAAGGTGCTCTATGAATTCCAAAAACCTAATTTTATTAATTATTACTCAGAGTAAATTTTGAATTAAATATGTAACAATAATTAATTTTATAATTATTCGAGCACAACTATATGATCAGTATTTAACTTACAATTCAGCAATCACAAAAAAATGAAATTTTCATGAAAGCTATCGTTAATTAAAAGCAAGAAATAGGTAGGATTTTACGATGATTTCTCTGTAAATATATTTACATCACACGCTTTTTTTTTACAAAAATTTACTTTTCTCTCTTATTCTTTCCTTCAATTCATAATTATCTGGAATTGCCTTTGGTCGGCGAGGAAATCAAACGATTTAGTTGAAACGCCTTCACGTGCTGGATGTGGGGGAGTCACTCTTGAGTTGGGCCGATATCCCTTAAGAGTGATGAGCATTTTCTCTATCCCTTGATGAAGAGCCTAATTACTTTTCATAAGCTAATTATGTTTCTATTTTGTGTTTTGTTTCCTTGGTCTTGTAATATTTGATCTTTTGTTGGGGTTTTACGGACTTTTGTAATTTTTATGGAATGAATCTGTGCAAGTGTATTTATACAAATGAACTTCTTATGTATGTATGTTGTTTTATTGAGGGGATTCATTGGAAACTCATCAAGTGCTTATTGTAATTCTATTTACGAGATATTTACGTTCTTCTTATGGAATCTATTGTAAATAAATGAATTATGATACAAAAAACGTTTCCTTCAATAATTTTGTGTCAGTTATTTGCATGAAAAAAGTAATTACTTCAAACAACAATAAACATACGAAAATTACAATTTTATCAAATCTTATTAAATATATTTATAAAATTCAACTTAAAAATGTTCCACTTTTTAGAAATTAATAAAAAATCTATTTTAACAATTCCGAGAAAGGTTTTTTGCAGATTAAAGATAAATGTAAAAACTGAATATTCTATATCGGAAATAACATTAAAATATTTTCAAAATCTTAGGAACAAGTTTAAACAATTTTTTTTATTTTGTATATTAAACAACAAAAAAATAATAACTTTTGATTTTAGCTTCGGCCTACCATAAAAGGATCATTCGTAGAAAAATACATTTATTTAAAAAACTAAAATTTTTTTTATAAATTTATCTTACCACAATAGAGTAGCAAATGTACTGAAATCTCAAATCTATAACTCCTAAATCATTTTTCGTACTCATTACTGTAATTCTATTATAAATACGTAAATTTTCAAAAATTTACTTTATCCTTGTATGAAGATACTTATAGAAGTTATTATTTCTTAACTTAGGTAGTTTAGTATGTTTAAGGAGATTTGAAATTTAATGGAAAAGTATTACAATATTCTTCGAAATTTTGCAATTTATTATAAATTATCATAAGAGAAGGGTAAAAATATATTTTGCGAGATTAAAATAGTTCACCTTATTGAAACTACCTTATTGAACTGGAGCAGTGTATGTAATACTTATGTTTCACAGAGAAAATTGTATACTAATTTGACTTTTAGTAGTTTTACCTATTTCTATCAATTTTTCTTAGAGCAGTAACGTTTATTAAGCACCTAATATATAAGAAGCATAAAAAACCGTCGGTTTCTTTAAGAATAATGATGCAGAACAAATTCTAATATGGTTTTTTCAACGTATAAAATTTAATTAATTTTAATGAAGAAGGTAAGGGGAAACTACTTCAATCCTCAATATCCACATTAAAATGGTATTGAGTAGGATATTTATTATTCTTTAAATAGCTACATAGTTTTCGGATAGATTTGTTGAATATATCAGAACGTTCGTAATTCTTACAATCTGAGATATAATTTCATTCCATTTAGCAGCTGGGATTTGTGCAGATTTACATCAGATGCAGATGTTAAATCGAATGTTAAATGTATCAGATACATCAGTGCAGATGTTAAATACGGTTTATAGAACGTATGAGTAAAAATATACAATAAAATTATTTTTCCGGCAAAATTATACAGTTAGAATAAGTAAAGTACGTCGATATCATACAATGTTTCCAGAAGAAGGTGACGAGGACAATTGCGGAGGCACCATGGTTCACACGGAACGATAAGATTCACGAATAGTTTCCGTCTGTTCCAGAGGTTCTTTCTTTTCCTGTTTAGCCTCCGGGAATTACCGTTCAGGTATTACTTCAGAGGATGAATGTATGTATGAGTGTAAATGAAGTGCAGTATTGTACAGTCTGGTTAATTGAAACCCAACCACCAAAGAACACCGGTATCCACGATCTAGTATTCAAATCCATATAAAATAACTGTCTTTACTAGGACTTGAACGCTGGAAATCTCGACTTCCAAATCAGCTGATTTGGGAAGACGCGTTCACCACTAGACCAACCTGGTGGGTTGTGAAACAGTAAATGTTAAATACCAATGGCGTTTACAAAATTAAGTCAACCACCTAGCAATCAATCTGCTTCATAACAGCGAGGACGTCCGAAGGTTGAAACGTCTCCGCATGTTAGACTTGGGAAATACTGGATGAAAGACTGCATTCAATTATAACAACGATATTATTATTTTAGTATACTGTTAGAATGCATAGTCATGACTGTGTAAGTATTATACCTTTGACATTATTTTAATTTTTTTAACTTATTATAATACTTTTAACTCCTGATTATAGTTTTTAAATAAACTGAAAGATTTTGAGTCACACTTAATTAGCTGGTAAGGTAGATTTTTCATTTTTTAGTAACCTTTTTATAAGGTGATATTATTGTTATTATGTCTCTTTTGTTAATTTTTACTTGTTACAAGAACAATGTAATTGTTTTTGTATCTACATTGGTAAAATGTATCTTATCATCTCACTAACGGGAATTGCTGAGCTTACTTTGGTACGTGTGTTTACATATGTGTTTATTCTTATATATTTAATTTTTTGTTTATATTTATTGACTATTTATTTGCTTATTGTTTACTTTTGCGAACCACAAAGTGAATGCAAATATATTCTTGTACTTAAGTACCCGGATGATTAAAATAAAAACTTCACAACTGCATCCAGACTGTATCCAGCAAGTCCCGACATTACCTGTGCAGCTGTGGCGTTAATTCGAAGTCTTAGCTCAACAAGATCGGCAGGCAAAGGTGGTACATAAATCCGATTTTTAATGAAACCCCACAAGAAAACATCTAGTGAAATCAAATCTGGGGAACGAGGTGGCCATGTAATTGGACCTTCGCGACCTTCGCGTCCTGGGAATCGAGTATCAAGAAAATCTCGAACTTCGATGTAGTACCCCATCTTGTTGATAGTAACGGCGTCCATCTTCGTTATCATGTTTAACTGAGGAATTAGAAAATTTTGAAGCATGTCCAGATAAGAGATACTATTTACGGTTGTCTCCTGGAAGAATAACCGACCTTGCAGTCATTGTTTCCTTTGACAAAAAACATTTACCTTACGGCTATCACGAATGTGCTGCAAAGTTAATGAGGGTTTTCGCTACAACATATTCGGCAGATATGAGTGTTTACCTTGCCACTGATTTGAAATGTTGACATCACTAAAAATTAAATTTGTCTAAACATGTATCGTTAACTAAAGTTCTACCCATCATTTCCACATAAAACTGCAGCCGAGAAACTTTGTCATCATCATGTGTTGTTAGCTTGTATGGATTCAAGTGCAATCGTTTACGTAATACGCGCCAAACAGTCGTTTGTGGAATGCTAATCTCACGTATCGCAAGTCAAGTTAATTTCTTTGTACGAAGTGCAAACCTTTTTCCAAGTTTTTCCATAGCAGCGTCAGGGGCGCGTGGGCGTCCTAGGGATTTTGCGTGTAATAGAACAACCTGTGTCAACGAAGGTTTGGTGCCAAAAGTAAATTTTATGCCTACTAGGAGGCTGTCTACCGTACTCTCTACGAAAATTATGTTGAACCGCAGTTGCTAACTGCAAAACGTGAAACAAAACCACACAGCGAGCACGTTCCGCACCAATAAATGTAAGTAACCACTTTTAGCAACACTGGTGACAGTGCTAGTAGCCAAATTCGGTACTAAAGAACTACTTGAGTCAAAACTTGATGTGTTTTGCTATGAAATGAGACCTCAACCTAATCTGTAAGTTATCTAAATAAACATTTTTTTATGTGCTTTTAAAATTGTGAAGTCCTATTTGAATCAGTCGGTACTTTAAGAACTTTACTAGTTGATAACTTGGTTATTTTTATCCTTGGGTATTAATTGAATTGGTATGGGAAAGAGTACTTTAAGAACCCCGTATTTATGAGATTATTATTACATGATTTACTTAAGGTTCCACTTTAAGAACCGATGGTAAATAAAGTAGTTCTGGGACAAAAATAACCACGCAAAAAACAATTTTGTTAAATATATTTGAGTGGACTGTAATAAGAGATAATTGTATGTCGCATGTGTTTTTATTTTCATTCATTTTCTTTTGAAAATTCTCAATAATTTTATCCGAAATAAAAATATTTTATAAGTTCGTAGTAATCAGTAAGAATTTTCTAAAAATAATTGTAATGTAGCCATTTGATAAGAAAGGATAAACTGTAATGTAAACTGACAGATTTTTTTCGATGAGAAAAAAATAAACATTTAAATTTATTTGTTTTTATTTCTTCTCTTAGAGTGATTTAATACATGCATACATTCGGTTTCATATTGATTTAAACCATAAATATTATAAAACTATTTTAAAAACAGTTATAAATCATAAACTATAAAAAAAAAAAAATATTTAGTTTACCCATATTTTTTTCTATACGAAAAAAACTGTATACAAAATAATAGTAAAAATTTCGTTTTTATTATAAAAATATTATACAGATTCCGTTTTTAAAACAACAAACAATATTTACATCCTTATAAACGTATACAAAACACAAACGCACACAAAACATACATAAAATCTACACATTAATTCAATAGAAATAACAGATTGCTTGCTTATATCAATATCTAATTTTAGGATGCTATTTTAATTCAATTACTTTATTCAATCCTCTATTTCGAAATAAAAAAAAACATTCCTCAACACGTTTCTTACGTGAAGGATAGTATTTTCCTGTAAGATTTTATCTACAATTTCATTTTTTTTATATGTGCGTGTTTTTTTTTACTTTTTTTTAGATTAGGTAACCCTGAAAATTGTCCATAAACTGGTCTACATATTACCTAACCAATAACCATTTTACCAGCTAATCTTACCATATCTCCACGTGGAAACGCTTCCCAATTAACTAAACACTTGCCTTTCACATATCACTTCTTTTTTCTTTTTTTTTTTTGAGTAATATATTTTTACAATCGGTCGCCAAAAGGATTATAACCATAATAACATTTTTAGCTAAGTGTAACGTGTCAGGAGAACATCCAATGATAGCCCACCTCAAATACAATATTAATAATATGCATCACCTCTCACGATATAAACGAAGTAATTAGTTAACAAAAACAAAGACTGCCAAAAAATAATAAATTCAGATAAAGGCACGTAAATAATAAAGTCACGAAACAATAAAGACACCAAATTCTCAACAAAGAATCAGCCCGTCGACTGATAGTTAATCACCAGCTTCAACATATTCAAATTTCAGTATATATTCTTAAAGTTTAACTATATTTAACATAATAACCACTGTATAATCACGGGTCACGCACTCCTACGACCATCAATGCCCTCAAAGATCAGCGACGTCCAGTACATAAGGCCTCCTCAGTCGTCTTACTTCCTCAGCATTGTCAAGTAGACTCACTGCCACATGATTCACATGCTTGTCCAGATTTGACATGTAGTCGCTACTGGTCCTCCGTATCTCCCCACGAACACGTAGCATCCTAAAATACTCGTGCACCTCATGGTCCCTAGCGAACCACGGAGTCTCTGATGCCATCCTGAGCACCTTTTTTTTGAAACCGTTGAATGATTTCAACGTTACTATTACAAGCTGCCCCCCATACTGGTGCACCACATATCCATACTGGTTTCAGGAAACCCTTATGCAATAGCAATTTATTCGTACGGAAAGATGAAACCGTCTAACAAGGAGCCAGTATATTCGGGCAAGATTAGCATTCGATTGTCTCCTCTTCTCTTTGACGTGATCCTTCCAAGTCAATCGACTATCTAGATATAACCCATATCCACGTCAGGGATGAGAGTATTTTACAGTTGAACCGGAGATCCTTGTAGTAAATTTGGCAGGATTGACTTTCATCGTACATCTACGCAGCCATTCGTAGATAAGGTCGAGTGCAGCTTGCAGTTTGCCCAAGGCATGGTCGGGTTCATCATCGACCATATCACATATTGTGATACTATTTTTTAATAGTGTCAGTATAATAGAACTGGCTTTTCATCATACCTAACTACAGGAAAGCTTTTTGCGGGGAGTACTCGAGAAAATACAGTATAATTTATGAAAGTTTTTGGTTTAATATCATGTCATCATGTAAAATTATTTTTTACAGCATTTTTTTTTTTTAAACAAGATGGATTATATTTAATAGCCTTCATCATGTAAAATCATTACCTACAAAATCTGCCCTATAGATCCTAATGCAGATTTCTCAATTTTTGGGGCACATATTTAACCTTGGTAAATATTCTTAAACATTAGTATTTAAAGGGCCACAATTCTAATCAGAATTAACGTAGCAATAGTTTTTTTTTTTTTTTTTTTTTTGTTTTTTTTTTTAATAACCGATATTTTTGTTTTATTAAACTAGTTTAAATTATGTATAAATCTGGTACAGTTCCCATTTCGCATTTAAAATATATGAGTTTCTTATTGATTTCTATCTCTTTCTTATTGATTTAGGAAGGGGGGGCTGCTAATGCCTCTTATTTAGATTTTCTCATGAATATTAGTCAGGAATTATGACACAAACTGTGTATTTTTTTTACCGCCACCCAAATCTTCTTTTCTATCCGATGAATATTCCCATAATGTACCGTACACTTTTTATAAAAAATAAAAAAATTTTGTTGCTATTTGAGATATTAAAAATACAAAACATTAATATATTTTCCAGATACATTATAAAATATTTCAAATAATCGAAAGTAATATTATATTAACAGAATCCAAAAAAATAATAAAATACTCAACGAAGCGACTTAAGAATTCCAAAAAGTAGAATTCATTAACTGATATAAAAAAGAATTGCGCTATGACACGTTTTTCAATCTGTTAAAGTAGAGATTAGGTCAAGATTTGTTAACGATAGTTAATAATTAACTTAATAAGTTAATAATTAACCAAGAGGTCTTGAAACAAACACGCAGTCATTTTATTGCTAAAAACAACTTATTGTATGATCTATACACTGCGCCCAAGAGTTTTTAAATAGATCTTGATAAGAATTGTACATTCTTTAATCAATTTTTTTATTTTTACTAGGGTAAGACTTTATTAAATGTTCTACGCTTTTGTGCTTTTTGCAGTTTAAAACATTTAGTATGATTGCTTAATCATGATTCATAAAATTGTTAAAAGAAATGTTATCTGATCAAAAAATATATCTTGTTGTTTTCCTAAATTACTTCCGTGCGTACATAGATGAATATTCCAAATGATACGATAAAAAAACAATTCAATCTTTAAATGTGTAATATAATAGCTGCTACATACAATTATTGTTTTTATTTGATTTATTCTTTTCATTACGTATTGCTTCCTCGAAACAAATTGCTTATATAACCATATATAATACATTCATTTTGTACGTTTTATAATAATTAACATTATTCCAATTATTTAACTTATATCTAAATAACGTTTTTAACATGTCAAGAAAAAGTAATTATCACTACAAAGCAATAATGCAATGAAGTGTTTTTAACTTAAAATTCAACTTAATGAAAATTTTAATAATTAACGGGTAACTGTAATAATCACATTGTATTATAAACTAAAAATACATTTTCACTTTCCGGCTAATATAAGTAGAATATCTATAATAAAAAAGGAAGATATGGTTATCATGTCAAAAATGGAGTAAAAATTGATTTTATTGCAGATTTTTACTTTTTAGAATCAAACTAGTTTATTTAGACCAAAAGGATGTATTTACGTACGTATGTAGGCAGGCACATACGCGACATGTGTGTCGCACTGCTTTTGGCCTTATGTCACAAGATTGACCGAACCAAGTTTCTTCAAATTTGGCTCAAATATTTTCATATATATGGGGTTTTGTACATATGAATTCTTTTTCAAAATTCATTCAGCGGGTAGGGGAAAGTCATGAAAAAAAAACAATTTCGATTTTCTTCAAAGACACTTTAGAAAATACTTTACTTTGGAACATTTTTTACGTATAAAAATTCAATAATCAACCCCCACCTCATAAAATTGGAATATAAGTTGTTTTTTTTTTGTTTTTTTGCTCCCTTCGGTTTTAATATTTTTCAATAATTTTTTGGGGATTTTATACATCATATACAGGATATCAAAAATGTCTATAATTTTCCAAAATTATAAATCCTTCTTCTTGTTTTAACCTTTATTGGAGAAGGTGGTAGATTTAAAGAAAACTTTGCTTAAGCAAATCTGTTAAGCTTAATCTGCATATGAATATTTTAAAGATTGTTTTTCCCACCTCTAAAAAATATAATATTTGGGTTTTTTTTCTAGCTTTAACGCTTTTAATTTATATTATTAATTTCTGTTTTCTTTGTCACTTTAAGGGCAATATTAAAATTTAAGTATTTTTGTCTCCTTTAATGTACCGCGGACCTAAAATAACAAGCATTTTTTTTTTATTATCATCATATAAGTTATACTCTAATTGTTCAATATTTTTAAACAATTCTTTTTACTTGCTTACACGAAGTAAAGGAAGTTATTGTGATCTCGAAAAATTCCGATTTCAGATTTCAACGGAAATATCCATTTTGACCATCCCTGAATCAATTTTGACTAGTTACGGCGTGACGTCTGTACGTACGTATGCGTAACTCAAAAACGATTAGTCGTAAGATGTTGAAATTTTGGATTTAGGACTGCTGTAACAGTCGTTGTACAACTCCCATTTTTATTGCAATCGATTGGTTCAAAAGTGTCCAAAAAAGCCCAAAATCCAAAAAATTTGGACTTTTTACTTTTTCTTCAGTGCAGTAATAAGCCCTTATTGAGAGCTTTTCAAGTATATATAATAATTGGTACTTATTTTCATTGGTTCCAGAGTTGTAGCCAAATAAAAGTTTAATTAATTAAATATTTGGATCTTATAAGGGAAAAGCACTTCGGTCCGAATCAGACTTCATCTCCTTTTTTAAAGGTTTTTTTTAAATTTATTATTAACCACCGATTGTAAAAAAATTATGTTTAGATAAATAATATTTATATATTACATAAATAATAATTCAATAATAATAATAATAAAATTAAAAAAATTATGAAAAAATATCAGAAAGTTATTAATGAAGTAAAATTTTATATACTTACTTTTAAAAATGCGTATATGTAATTTAAGAGGCGTACAAGGAAGTCATGTAGTGTCCACATCAGATTTTTTTTTAAATCTGTTTATTCTGTTAAGGATCACTTCTTTAAAAGAAAAATATGTTTACTAAATTTTTCCCCAAAGATTAAGACAGAATCCCAAGATCATTTTTTTTTTTAATTAGGATATTTTGATGCTTAAATGTTATTTTGGTAATCATATTATAATCAAAAAATAGTCCCACTGACAAGAAGGCCCCTAAATTTAAAAAAACATCGGAAATTATTTTCTGTTATTTATATTTAAACGTTATTATGAAAACAAAAATAAGACTTTTAATCTTGGTATTTCAAACATTTCTTGCAATGAAAAAGCTCTGCGAGACATTGTTTGACTTGATTTGGGAAAGTCATGGAGTACTTTTGTCAAATTTTTTCCTTAACCAACAATACAGTGCATAAAATATTTGGTTATAGATTAATTTTCTATAAAATTACCAAATTTAAGTAAATTTAATTTACCTAACTTTTATTAATAATAAATATTAATTAATAAAAATAATTTAGATACACTTAAAAAAGAAATAACCGAAAAGTGTGCATTATAGTTTTTCTTAAAATATTTTTTCATCATTTTAAAAATATTAATTTAAATATGTAAATCCTTTTTTTCTTTCTTAACATGAAGTTTAATCAAGAATAAATAGAATCTTTTTCTCTTTTTTTTAATTTAAAATTTAATCAATGACTATATTAATCATTGACTATATGTATTAAACAATACATATATAAATTTAAAAAATTTAAATCATTCCAATGACTGGATTTATGGATAATTGCTTAGATAGAATAGATAATAACAGCAGGAAAATGGAGTAAATTCAGATACAAATATAACATAAACGTTCTTATACACTTAATATATACAAACAGGTTTATATATGCAAACGGAAATCTTTTTTCTCGTTTTACATTTGTTTCCTGTTTTGACTTTTCCATCTTTACACACTTGCAATTTCATCTAACAAATTATAATTTTAACTCGGTTTTTACGGAATATGTTTTATTTAATATCATTTACTGGAGATAACTCATTTGGAATTATAACGATTGGAAGATTACTACCATAATTATTTATTTTATGTCTATCTATAATAAGATATTTCCCTGTGTAGTGTATTTAATAAATAATATAACTCCATAAATCACAGTAGTAATAAAATCAATCATTTTTTTTTAAATGTCAACTTATATTGACATTTACGAATTCAAAATTATATTTCACATTAAGTTTTCTATAAGGCTTATCATTATAACATTAAGAAAAAAGTAATAATATTTACCTTTGAAGATAAAAGATTTTACTAATTTTTGTTTTTTTTTTGTTTGTTGAATTAATTCACTATAGAAGTTTTGAAAAACTTCAACGTGGAAATATGTTAATGAAATTTTGTAGCGCATGAAAAGTTTCATGCATGACCGAGATTCGTACCTGGGACGGCAGGATGAAAATCCGAGACCTACTACTCCTCCACAGAGACCGACATTTTAAATTTAAAATTTATTAACAGTGAAAATAATATTTGTTTTATATTTACAGTAACATCTACCCACAATTCACGACATATATCACGAAGAATGTTTTAATTTTAAATTTTATTCAACAGAAGATAGTAGAACAAATCGGGAGCTACTTGATCAAGAAAAAGAGAAATGATTTTATTAAATATACACTTAATTTTAACGGTTTTAGTAGACAAAAAGCTAGCAAATACAGCAAAACTAGTTTGTTGAATAATGCAAAAAAACGGCCAGATAAAATATTGACAAAAACTATACAATGCCCTTCATAAACTGAGACAATTAAAATCATTTTGAAAAATTCAACTATAATCATATTTTTACTACTTCAATAAAATCGGTCTCTTCGGTAACGCTATAGGTAAAAAGCCATCAAAAAAGTGAAAACTTATAAATTGATATTTGAAGACAATAGTTGCAATTTAGGATAGGTGGGTAGATAAAATAATGATTATAGCTAATAAACAAGAATTGAGCTTTATAAATATAGAAGATTAGAGATACCAGCTGCAGCTCAGCATTGCCGGGAAACTACTAAAAATTAATAATTAATGAAAGATGAAAGTTTAACATGATATATTAAACTGGAATTATGTAGTTGTAAAACTTCATCAATAATGGTGTGGAAACTTTATTGTCGAGTAATGTGACACGGGACCAATATTTTTAAAATTTTTAATTTATTAAAAAATGTGAAGAAAGTTTTCTATCGCATATACATTAATATTTTTATTACTTCCATAAATTTTGTTTATTGGAGAAGGGGTATATTCTAACTGGTTTATTATATTTATGTTATTTTCGTATTTATAGAGAGCGACTCATTACGTTCGCTAATGCATTAATTCATTCGTTTAACTTAATATCTCTATTATTGGTCCCTAACTTCTTGCAGTTTTCAACGGCATTTAATAAAGTATACCCTACTTTATCGATTCGTGCTGTACGAGGTGTAGTCAAAACGTATCCGATCGTGGCCAACAAAAACAAAAATACAAAACCTATTTTGTTCAACGACTAGTCCCTTCCTTCAAAGTAGGCCCCTTCTGGTTGTAACATACTTATCCCAACGATGTTTCCATTGTTGGAAGCATTTTTCAAAGTCAATTTTAGTGAGCACCAATAGTTTTCTGTCGCATTTCTTATGATCTCATTTCTGTCTTCAAATCTCTTTCCTTTTAGCAGAAATTTAAACTTAGGAAAGAACAAAAATAGCAGTGATCCACGTGTGTTGAATAAAAACCCTTCTACAGTTATTCGATCTCGTGTTTTGCCAAGAATCTCTAAATAAGATGTTATGCATGGAGTGGAGCGTTTACGTGATAAATTTTTAAACGCATAAAGATCATGCTGTCAGTCTTTCTTTTATTATCAAGGCATGGTTCATAACTCATAATATGCTCTTCAAGGACTGTCAATACAGAGTATTTAGTGATTATTCTTCGTCAGATAATAGATGCTGTTCGATGCAAGAGACCACAGACTTGAGAATACGGCAATCGGAAAATTCATCACAACAACATTTCAGCACATGCATCACAGTTTACCTGGAGATTCTTGGCAAAACACGGAATCGAACGACTTCAGCAAGCCATTTACTCGATAGACGTGGATCCCTACGATTTTTGGCACTTACCTAGGCTTAAAACTCCGCGGATATGAAACAGATTTGAAGATAGAAAAGAGAACGAAAGATAGGAGACAAGAGGACTTACGGTGCTCACTAAAAATGACTCTGAAAAATGCTTCTAACAATGAAAACATTGCTGGGAACTGAAGGGGCCTACTTTGAACAGGACAAATCATTGAACTAAATAGGTTAAGTATTTTTGTTTCTATGAGCTAAGGTCTATTTATTTATTTTTGTTCATCCTCCGGAACCACCGTAAGGTATTGCTTCAGAGGGTGAATGAGGCTGATGTATGAATGTAAATGAATTGTATTTTTGCACAGTCTCAGGTCGACCATTCCTGAGATGTGTAGTTAATTGAAACCCAACTACCAAATAACAGCGATATCCACGATCTACTGTTCAAATCCGTAAAAAAGTAACTGCCTTTACTAGGAGTTGAACATTAGAACTCTCGACTTCGAAATCAGCTGATTTTGCGATGACGAGTTAACACTAGACCAACCCGGTGGGTTAGGAGCCCATTGTTGGATACATTTTGAACAAACCTCGTATATTTGACGTTCATTTAAAACAACCAACTTTTTTTTCATAAAAAAACTTATTGAATAAAAAAATAAATTCTTCAATAGGTTCTAAGAGGTCACCGAAGTTTCGTTCTGGAGAAAAATGATATCCGATTTAACATCTACGCTTAGCGAAGCAAAAGAAGATCGTACAATGGAAGCCAATATGAATAGGTCTTTCTTTTAATTTTGTTAATGGAAAAATTGATGAACAGAACGAAACTTTGGATAAACAAGAGAACCAATTTCAATTTTGAAATTATTAATTAAACTTTTTGAAATTATCGAAAATGTTAGATCGGAAAATATTTCGTTTAAAAAAAGGTCGGCGAATTGGTAATTAGATTAGAAGATACCGAAAAATATTTACGGAATAATTTGTTAAAAATTTATGATGTTCTTAAGAAGAAAAAACAAAATACGGTAAGATAGTAAGGAAAATAAACGTAGTTCCTGATATTAATTTGACAGAAAACGTATATGAAAAACTGGGTAAAAATCCATCTTCTGAGAAGCTGGCCGGGAGTATTGTGAAATTTGTATGAAGGAAAATTAAATGGATTCTTGAATAAATGAAAGATTTTACAAAAATCTTACTGAACTTTCCAATGGCTTTTCCATTAGCAAAGAGATTCACCTTTAACTGTTATCGGCTGCCTTAGTAAAAGGAGAAAAAAATTATTTTCAGCGTCTCGAAAAGCAAAGATTATGATAGACTATTTCTTACTTTAAATTCATAACAGAAACTATTTCTAAGGAAAGATCAAGAGATGAAGCGATCGTTATAAACAATACTGATGACATTACCAAAGTTGTAAGCGAAATTCCTACTAGTATTCCATTAATTTGAAAATCATTGTACTGGTATTTTTTTAACTTGTCTAAAATTATTTTACTTCGGTAAGTTCGAAGGGTATTTTTTATCATTACATCTCAGCGTATTTAAAAAATAAATAACAATGATTATTTCATTGAATTTAACAAATTTTGCAATGGTTTTATTAATTTAAAATACGTTATCAAAATATTAGTATTCTTCGAGAAAACTTTAATTCGCTATTAATATTACACATAAAAACTCTACCCAACATAGTCCAAATTTTACATAGTTTTATCTGAAATATATATTGCGAGAAAGATACTTTTATTATCAATGGTTAGAATTTGTTAATTTTATAACGATAATTTTAGGAAGGGAGGAATTTTATTATTTGCATTGGATTACTTAAGTCTCAAGATCAAATTTAATTCACTTGATATAACGTGTTAATACTATTAAAATTACAGTAGACGTAAACTTATCTAAGAACTTATCTCTTTCGATTATTGTGATTTATAGATTCCTTTTAAATATTTGTTTCTTGACGAGTTAAACTCTCTTTTATTTAATTCTAACGAAAGAAATGTACTTGAAGTTTATCTTTATTGAAATAAATTAATCATATCCAATCCTACATAAAGAGTAGGTATTAAGTCATGGTGTGCAATTTGAGTTGTTTAAAGTAGCGTTTAACATTTTTATTTTATTTCCCGGCGAGTACAACAAAAATAGTTATATTGAAGGGGAACGTATGGTGATCATGTCAAAATGGGCTATAGTTTTATGAAAATCTTTACGTTTAGTATCCGACTAGTTCATCTAGACCAAAAAATCTGATGTGGACACCACATGATTTTCTTGTACGCCTATTAAATTACATATACACATTTTTTGCTGTACTTCATTTAAACTTATTTCATTTGAAAGTGAGATACGATCCTCCAATTCTTTAATAAAGTGGGTAGTTACACAATTGCTGAAATATTAGTTTTTATTAACATAAAATATTTACACAGTTTTTAATTCAACAATCTTACATCAATTATTAGGACAGAGTAAAAGCCTCCTTATTACTCGTATTACTAGATCAGTATTATTCGTATCTTCGTGAGTTGCTGATTAACAAAAGTTTCAGATTTCTGGTTTGTCGTTTAAATAAAGGTTAAAAATAATTAAACTATTCCGTTTGCTGAATTCCTGTATACTGGTTACAAATGTTAATTTCGACTTTATAATGTAAAATATTCGGTTTTTATTATTGGATTATTTAGTGAATAATCAAAAATGAAAATGAAACAATCATACAGGAAAAATAAAGATAACTTGAAGAAACATATCTCAAAAAAACGACAAGAAGATGAATATGAAGAAAAATAAAGTGTTAAGAACAAGGAAAGAATAAAAAAATAAGAGAAGAAGATAAATATAAAAAGGAAGAAAACCTTAAGACCAAGGAAAGAATAAAAAGATTAAAAACGGATGATGAATATAAAGAGATAAATTTGAAAACTAGAGAACGTGTACACAAATTCAAACCAGAAGAGTTATGTCAAACCAAAGAGCGATTAAATGATAGGCAACAAAACACAAACGAAATGATTAACTCCGACCTTAGGGAGAATATTGTCTGACAATATCAGAGGAGTAATGAACTAAGAGATAAGAATTTTTGCAATTTACTAAAGATCGGGCATGTATGCCTCAGTGTATGTATTGTTTTTGTGAGGATCTATTTTTCAGTCACTCTGTAGTTACCATTGTACATAACAGTTACCATGTAGATAACATTTAACAGAAATTCTAGAATAATTAAATAAAATTAAACAGAAATTAAACTGGTAAATCCAAAAATAATACGAATCTATATTACAATTTTCAATTAATATTAAATAATCAGATGTTCTACCAAATCTATTGCATATACACATATGTAATAATGCTTATTAAATTACATATGCACATTTTAAAAAGTAAACAAAATTTTATTTTACTAATAACTTCCGATTTTTTTTCATGTTTTTTTTTTTATTGCTATTACTGAAATATCAATTTTTTTACATTCACGGATTAATAATTATTTATAAATCAATATATTTAAATTAAAAAAATAAAACAGGATATGAAGTCTGATTCGAACCGATGTGGGTTCCCCTTGTAAGATCCAAATATTTCATAAATTAAAATTTCATTTGGTTGTAACTCTGGAACCAATGAAAACAAGTACCACGTATGATATATCGTTAAAAATCTCTCAATGAGGCCTTATTACTGCAGTTAAGAATAAGTCATAAATTCAATTTTTTTTTTTTATTTTGGGCACTTTTGGTTCAGTCGATTGCAATCAAAAAGGGAGGTGCACAACTAGATGTTTTATCAGACCTAAATAAAAAATTTCAACATCCTACGGCTAATCGTTTTTGAGTTATGCGAGATACATACGTACAGACGCCACGCCGAAACTAGCCAAAATGGATTCAGGGATGGTAAAAATGGATACTTCCGTTGAAATCTGAAAACCGTAATTTTTCGCGATCACAATACTTCCTTTACTTCGTACAAGGAAGTAAAAAACATCTGTAGGTATCTGTATAAGTACGTGTATGTGTATGTATATGTATATAAGTACGTGTGTCGCACTGCTTTTGGCCATACCTCAGGACTGACCAAGTCGATTTGGTTCAAATATGAAGGTATTGATCATTTTCGTTTTTTTTCAAAATCTGCTGAAGAACGGGGATATTGTGAAAAGAGCAATCTCGACTTTTCTTTAGTGTCATTTTAGAGAAAACTTTATTAAAGCAAATTTAATACCTGCGATGCATATATAAATAACCCAAAAAAAATCTTTTTAAAAAAATTAATAAATCTCCCTACCTCAAACTTGAAATTTATGTTTTTTGTTATTTTGATCTATCTTTCTTTGGTTTAAATATTTATCAAAAATTTTTTTTTTAGAATTTATACATTGTACATAAAGCTAGCTACCAAGGAAGTTCTGCAATTTATTTAGATCCAGGACTAAAAGCAGCCAGCCGGTCTCCGTGGCGCGAGTGGTAGCGTCTCGGCCTTTCATGCGGAGGTCCAGTCAGACATGGCATTTTCACACGCTACAGATCATTCATCTCATCCTCTGAAGAAATACTTAATACCGGGTTGGTCCCGGAGGTTAAAAAAAAAGACCTAAAAGCAGAAAAGATTTCGGAAATTTTCATTTTCTTATTTTAGCGCCTATAGAAGAGGGTGTTAGATTTAGAGAAAGATTTACTCAAGTAAAATTGATAAGCTTAACATATGTATGAATATTTTTTATAATGTGTTCCCCATAACAAAATGTATATTTCTGTTTGTAGGTTCTAACTCTTTTAATTTTTCTTTGTAAATAATTGTTTGTTTATTTATTAACGTATTTATGATTTTTTTTTCCAGAAGCACAATACTTAATCCGTAAAGTACTTGTATCTTCTAATTTGAAGAGCTGAAGAATTTTGACTTTTCTTTGGTTTACTAGGTAAGTACAGATGTATTTAGTTTTGTTTTTATATATATATAAATAAATTACAAATTATTTTTTTTAGTTAATTTAATCAAATACCGGCGGTATCACTTATTCCCTTCGTATCGATGGCTTTATAGAACAATTTCTTCATTCATTATTAATTTACGTACTGTAGCATTATGTCAACTTAAAGATCACAGAAAATTTACTTACTGACTGCTAAATTGTGACTTCCGGCGATCAGGCGTTCCTTAATATATCGAGTAATTTCTGAATCGTCCCCTACCATGCGATGTCACATGAATTCAGCGAAGTAGAATTTCACGTGGTGTCTGGCAATTCCCTGTGCTTTTTATTCCGCAATTTCTACGACCCCCACAGGCGTTCAGTTATTTGAATATGAGTACCATTACGAAGATCAACGAAACAGTACCGATAATTCACAGTATAATGGCGTATCTCTTCCGTTTCTGTCCATCGGTTGGTTTACACGCCAGGAATCAATAGTACAATATGCTTCCGTCATTAACGTTGTCTTTGATAGCATTAAACAGGGTTTGAATAGATATATCAACTTTTACAACGAAACGCTCGCCGTTTTCAATCGCCGCCGTAAACACACGGTTTTGGGTAGACACAACCAACATGATTTTTGTACCTCAAGAACAGCGTCTTACTGAATTCGATAACCATATGGTTTCCTCCTATTTATCTTGCCTATGCTGTTCAGTGTAGTCGACACACTTCTCTAATGAAATAATTCCAGCCAAATACTATATTTGGACCCATATCCAATTCACGGTGACACCAAGCAACACTTGATAGTTCGAACGCCCAATTAAATAGAAAACGTACAACAGTTATGAAGTTGAGGTTCGAATTTTTCATCACGTACATTGATTTGTAGCAGTACATTTGCTGAAACGCCACAGTACACCGTCAGTTTAGTAAAGATGCACAGTGTGTCCGTTGCGACATGTCTTGGTTCCCTGGTACAATTTCATGCAATAGTAAGAATTCGACGGTATCGTCTTTCGGCATATCTAATTCGGCAAATTCCAAATATTCATGTTAAAGATCAGTAGTGAATTTAAACTGCTTTTACGATAAACGCACAGAACTCTAAGTAGCCCAGCTGTAATACATTACGTAAAGAAACAGAGTAATATCTTAATCTTTTCGTTCAAGGCATTTAATCTTTAAATAGCATCCCTATATTATTAAAAAGATAAAAACTGGATATTTAAACAAATAATCATTGTTACCGGTATTCGATAACAGTGCCTTTTTTTATAATATAACGACGCATATACAACGGTAATTGTATAAAGGAGTTGCTTCGAAAACAACAAAATCGAAAAATTATTCCTTAACTATTAATAACAACAACGTTGGTAAACAAACTTTACCAATCAACTGTGTTTTATTTTCCGATGATTACATTTAAAAAAGGAAGACTGAATGGTTGTGTATGTGTTGAAATTTGATATCTGATGAATGAATCTGGTAATGAAAACATGTGTTAAAGAGGGAAGGAAGGAAAGAAAAAGGAAATTAAATAACATTGTTTAGAGAATAGTATATAAATAACGGTACTGATTTTCGATAATAAATGACGGAAGATTTTGACACTTTCCGTAACATTTTAACATCAAAGATAAACCCTCCGCGCGCGCTTATAGAAATATTATATATAACTTAAGTTATTTATTTTATGAGTTGTAAGGTAATTATTTTGGTAAATCTGAGTAAATAATTTTTTCTGGCCCTGAGTGCTTAACCAGTAATTTTTTTTTCATTAACTATATACTTCAGACGTTACCGTTGATAGATGAATTGAAATTCCGTAAAGAAATATATGTATCTTACAGATATTTGCTCCCTATAATAAGCCTACTCGATTTTCAGAATTATTTACATTAGATTTTGAACTTTTAAGAATATTTTTTTCAATTTGCTAACAGCAGATCAATCCTTAATAATAACGAATTTGTAAAATTAATTTATGATTATCTATATCCAAAATGTGTTTGAAGTAATTACAAAAAAGTAAGATTTTTAGCTTAAATTATAATCATTCTTCTTAAATATTTATTTTATTAAACAACCAAAAAATTATGTGCAGAGTTTATATTTTTGTTTTAAAAAAATAATTTTATTTCAAAAATATTTTAAAAATATTATAAAAATGGAATACAATAGGTGTAATATTAAAATTATATCGGTGAATATTTTACTCGTAATTTACATTATTAGAAATAATCCAGGACAAAAAAAGAACAAATTTTATATTTCTGATAATTTTTAAAAAATCAAATTTTTATCTACTTTCTTTTAAGACAGTTTAATTGTTAATTTTATGTTAACGGTCACACAATTCCAATTATAACTAATAAATTGTAGCCTTTAATATAAATATTTTGAGAATATTAAAAATAACCTGTTTAAATAAAATGGTGAATAAAGAATATATTTTTTTTTTAAATTAACTTTATTTACATGTCACCGAAAATTAAAAATTCTATCAAACATTTTACTAAGCTTTTGATTTGGTTAAACTCTCGGACTAATGAGCGATAGTGTGTATAACATGGTGTCTGCAAAAACAAAAGACGTTTTACATTATACTACATTATTGCTCTTATTTTTACATATTCATTATCGCTTTACAGTAACGATCATAACATATTTTTATTAATGCACCTAAAAATGTGTGGTAAAAATCAAAGTTGTTTCCTCTAATTAAATTGTCAACTGAAAATAACATATACAATTTTATTCAACATATTTATCCTTGACGCAGCTAGCAAAAAAACCTTGAGCGCTAGCCGCGAGTTCATATTATAATAACAGGATGATTATTAAAAAGAATTAATTAAAAGTACAAAACTTAACTAAATGAAAATACAAGATTTTTGTAACATGATACATAAAAACTTTAAATTGAAAAGTTAAGTAAAATAGATTTAAAAGAAAAAATACATAAAACCAGAATGTAAAATTATTTAAATTGACATTGAAATCGATGAAATAAAATACAATAAATTCAAGATCTAAAGAATAGGAGAAAACATAATAGTTATGTTGTTCAATAATCAGTCCTTATGATGATCAGAATGAAGGTTTCACTTGTAAGACCAAATATTAACTTGCATTACAATGGGCTTGGATGCTAATGTGAAAGTTTATTCAGCGAAAAAGACAATGAAAAACTACTTCATTCTTCATCCAAGCTTGATTATTGACTCTTAATATTCTTTGGAATGGTTAATCCATTTTTTAGTGACTTACGATATAAGTCACTTTAATTTTGTAAGCAACTTGATATAACGCTTACAAAATTTAAGTTACATTACGTAACATATGTGACTTTTAACGATATCTTTAATAATTTATGCGATTAATTTTGAGTGTTACGCAAAGAATAAGGAAATTTTTGTGTAATTCCATTCAAAAATAAATAATAAAAAACTCGGTTAAAAAATACTTAAATAAAAAAATAGCTTTATTAGATTTTCGGAAAAGAGGGAATTTTGGGGCAAATTAAAAAAAAAAATGTTAAGGTAAAAGGAAAAAAAGCTTGCGTTACAAATAAATAATACAAAAATTACTTAGCTATTCTATGAATACGTACAAAATGACTAAGCCATTAATAAATTATTACAAATTGTAGGTTATAGGCTTATAATTTAATGATAATGTTTATTACATAACAATTTTAATACCCAAAACAACTGCATATTAATGTAACTCAAATGAAATATTTAGATAACTTTTATTCATATAAAGTGGTCAATCATTTTATGACTCGGTTAATGGAGGAAGTGTAATGATAATCTATTAATACCATTATAAACTATTCGCTTTTGTACTGAATACAGTAAAAAACGTTTATTAGCTAAATATTTTTAAAGGAATTATTGTCTGAAATTAAAATGATAATAAATTTTACTTATTAAAAACAGTATTCCAGAACACCGTTTCTGAATGAGCCTAATGTTACGAGAAAAAGTAATATAATACTCTGTACAGTGACTGTCTGCCTCGTGCAAGCAAGCATCGTACGCACTGTACTAAGCTTAATATAAAGTGGGGGTTATGTTTGCAAAAGTTTTAGAAAATTGTTTCCCAAAACCCTCCTCATGTCCTAGAGATACTTATCGCAAAATCTTACCAATAAATTACTCCAAACACACGAGTTTCTGTATAAAGTTTTATCAAAATCGATTGATCTATTCAAAAGTTAAACATCAAACACGCCAGTACACGTACGTACGAACATTAATCTCCACTTTTTTTGTTTCTTGGAGTCCCTGATCATGAAACGTCGAAAAATGGAAAAAAACACATACCCCATTTTTTATTGATTAGCATACTTGCAAAATTGCTCTGCTTACATTATTACATTTATGTATTACTTGTAACGTACTTATGCTAGCATTACTTTTCTGGTCTGGCAGAAAAGTAAAAATCAGTAATTCAGAATATTTTCTTTAAAACTATAAGAAGTGAAATACATATAATACGTGGTTTGACTTTATTCAGATCTCATGTTAAATAATTCCGCCGATTTCCCTTCCATATTTATTTTCCCTATTCCCTTTTTAACATTAAAAATCCATTTATGGATTTATAATGTTTAATAAAAAACTACGATAAAGTTTAATCTCCGGGAAAGTACATTAAAATGAGAGATAAATAAAATGTAAGTTGGTTTAGCTTGTTCATTCTTCTGTACATTTTTAATTAATTTATTGAAGCAATTTTAATGGTATATTATATACGTATGTTTTTCATTGATATCTTGTAATCCTATTTATTTTTAATTAAAGGATATCATTTAAAATACGGAAAAATTATGTTTAATAATTTTATTTAAAATGCGCTTATTACGATTGGTAGATCTTATAACCCTTTTACTTTCGTTTCGGTGAAATTCAAGTTTGCTTATAAAATGAATTCATTTGGAACGTGAATCGTAATTAAATACATTTTTTAGCGTATCTATTATAAACTGGTTTATGTGTATACGAATTCATTTTTTATGAAAATTTGTTTGGTCAAGTATAACGGAAATGATCTATTTTTAAACCAAACTTTATCGTACAAATTTACCCATTTATTTATTTTTGTAGAATATGATATACTTTAATGCTTCATATAGCGTAAATCAGTACGGTATCATATTAAATATATATAAAACATTTACAGTTATTAACAAATTTAGTGGTTTTCTACCCTTAAATAATTGTTCGACAACATAAAAAAATTTAATTTAGCAAATGCGCCTACCTCAAATCTGCTTTTCGGTATGGGGGCCACCATATTCCGAAACAACCCCGGAGAGCGGGGGGAGCAACTAAAAAATTTTAATTAGAGAAGGTAAGGCTGTGACGTCATTTTAAAGGAAATTAAAAATATATAATTTTATATAAACACATTTGGCCTACAATAACCTTAAACAAAATGGCGGACATTTAATCATTTTCACAGCTGGTTTCAAAACTGGAATAGTACATCCCAAACTGTTGTGTAATACAGAAATATAAGTTGTTTCGAGGTAGGAACATCTGCTACGTTTCATATATATTTGTTGAAAAGTTATTAATAAATAAACAATTTATTAATATCTTGTATATTCATAAATTAGTCTATTCATTAAATTTTTACTTTATACCTAAATACTTAGCAACAAAATAACTGAAATTAGTCATATTTACATATTAGTCATATTATTTTATTTAGTCAACAACTTTGCTACGGTTCATAAAAAAAGAAGAAAAAAACAGAATTTTCATAAAATTTAAATTCTTTATAACCTTTATAAACTTTCTTCGATTAAATCTAAATAAAAGTAATATATAATATTTATATATGAAATATTTGGGAAAATTATTAAAAAAAACTGATTGATTGATGACATCAGTACACAGAAAAACTCGTAATTTCATTAAGATTATAAATATTCCTTACCGGGTTAAAAAATTTGATCCCGACAAGTGCATCTTGATCAGTTACTAGGATGTACTTTTACTAAATTACGAAAGAGGATATTTTCCAATAAATGTGTATATATTTAGGAAAGTCTAATTGAAGAATAGCTCCATTAATTTTAATGAAATATGTGACGAAATATCATCTCTTATATGAGTTAAAATTGATTAATGACGAATTCAAATATTAAAATAAAATAGCTGGTAAAGGGTTAAATAACTTTTCCGGCATTACCCTAATATATTAATGATTTAATTTTGCAATATTTGGCGTGTAATTGCAAAAAAGATCGACGTGTTCAGTAAAAAAATGTTTGAGTCTGAATTGGCTCCATCGATTCAATGACGTTTTTACCTTAAAAATTTAATAGTATTAAAAGTGTAATTGACATAAAAAAGAATTCCAGAAAAAGTTGTGGATCCCAATTGACTCGCTAATCAAATGACATTTTTATCATTAAAATTATGCTTTGTTGAGAGTATAATTACTAAAAAAAAATCGATCACCTTGCTACCTTGGCACTCTTTCGGAGTTTCTCCCCAAAATTTTTCTATTTTTTTTTTTTAAATGCATGTATTTTAATGATTAGATAAGATGATTTTATAAAAACGAGAGTGTAATTAAAAATTCATATATTCATATATTTATCATAAATCGTAATTATATTTACTTTTATAAACACAATACAATAACTTTTTTTTACTAAACGATTATTATACTACAGGATGAAACTAATACGTTGAAGTACCAAATTAAACAAATTTTCCTCATCCTTATGTCGGTTACGTCATAGAAATTCATATAAATAAGAACCCAGCAAACTTTATTTGCTATCAATAAAGACTGCATCATTGTTATATATGATTTGTATATTTAACGTTAATTAGACGAAACTAGCAAGCAAATTGAGCGTAGTTATGTTTTATTAGGTTATGCTGACGTACGATTCGTCATATATCGTTAAAAAAAAAATTAAAAAAACTTTTGGGAAGGAAATTTCGAGAGTACAGTTTTACCTTATATACCATTTTAATAGCAGTTACAACTTGTAAAATAGTAACGTATCAGAGATTATAAATAACTTCAAAAAATCGTTTAAACTTTTAATTCTGATTCCATGGGCTACTTTTAAAAAACTGCCATTTACATTAATACTAGAAACAGGTAATTTTCATTCTTGAAAATTAGAGAAAGTTTAAAAAATTGATGTTTAAGTACGGGTCCACATTGTTTAGCTATTTGCTTTTTAGGTCTTAAAACTTTACTGATGTAATTATTTACTTTAATAAGTTGGTTCAATTTGATTCAATGTTATTCAACAAGGCAAAAAAAATTATATATAGTGTTCTCTTTATACCTCTTTTTCCGGTGGCGTAAAATTTTTTTCAGGTCAAACTGTTTATAAATAATCTTGAATATCCCTCCACTCCTGATAAACTTAAAACTGTGCAATTTTAGATAACTTAGGTACTTTCATCGCACAAGAGCTACGACCACAATAAATTAATTTTCTACGATCATAATAAGTCAAAAAATAAAAATGGTTAAAACTACTCCTCTCTTATTTTTAATTTTGTCCAAAATTTAATGCCATTAATGCTCCATATATAAAAATTTCTTAAACCATTTTTGAAGAATTTATGAACCAGTCCGAAAATATTTACGAGAATACAGGCCAACACATACGTTCCTACATCTTCTGGAAATTTCCAAACTTTATTGTGTTTTGTGGCTAAGGGAATTTTGAAACGTTGGCATTTTCAAAACCCCGATACCCAAAATTTTAGTCGATCACAATATTTTCCCTTAATAGTCATGCTGCTACAACAATAGAGCAATAGCCGGGAAAGTTAAAATTATATTCTAATTTAATATACTGCACACACAATTTATATAACAAAAACATTATATAAATTTAAAATAAAATTAGGATTAATCTTAATGATAATTAAATTAATTTTAAGTGATTATTATTAAATGTTCATTAGCTGGTTAGGTAAACCAGGTTTCACGTACATATATATATATATATATATATATATATATATATACATCTAATATATTTATGTCTTAATCTGTTATAGGTTATTTTAATAAATGTAAGGCATCTATCTGTAATATTATAATTACATTTTATTTATCATAATGAATTTACTGTATAAAATGTAACTAAAAATATATATTTAATTATATATCTTGATATAGATACCTACATCATTGAAAAAAAATAGAGATAACGAAGTGATCAAAATGGATTGCATTGAACTTAAGCGCCACATAAAGAAAGTAAAAACTTTCAGTATCAATGGCCTGTAACTTGAATTGAACATTTAATCTATGAAAATAAAATAAAACGTAGTTGGTTTTTGGAAGTTTGGTAGATAGATAACCTTAAAGTTAAAATTAACGTTAGAAAGTTGAATGAAAGTTACAAAAAAAAAAAATGTAGTCCGATTTAGTGAGTAATTCAGTACAGAGATGTGCAATAATTTTAATGTGTATACCGTGATTTTAAGTTAAAAAACCTATTTTAACCTATTTTGAAACCGCAGCACGGTTTTAAAAAAGAAACCGTGCTGCTTATGGACCAAAACAAAATCTTCACAACCCTTTAAAAATTAAATGTAATTTTTTAAAACTCAGATTTTTTATTACTACTACGAATTAAAAGAAAAACAGTCACAAAGAAATAGAGAATAACCTAATCATTTTATCAAAATAAAATATTTTCCAATAATTAAAGGGAAAGGATAAAAATAAATACAACTTAAACTTTAAATAGGTGTTTTTACTTGAATTTCATATAGTTTCATATACTTGAATTTCTCATTTCATATAGTTTTCAAAACTCAAAAAAAGAAAATAATTCAGTTTTTATCATTGATAAACTATAATATAAATATTTTGTAATTTTAAAGATTTTGAGTAAATCAAATTAAAAATAAATAATGACTGATTTTTTTTCCACTGGTCAGTATAGTTCAATTAACGGTACCATTATTAATACCTTACTGAGATTGGATAAAATCATACTCCCAAAATATAAGTGGAATACAGTTTCTTGTGTGGTACACGATGGTTGATATTTAAATATATATTAAATACAAAAAATTAAATAAACAATTTCTCCTAAATTAATAAAAATGAAAACTTTGATTAAAATTGCTGGTTTTTAACTCTGTTGTCTCCGAGTAAGTATATACAGAAATTTCTGTTCATCAAAAATTAACAAGTAAAAATTTATATGACTTTTTATAGGTAAATTTTTAATAAAACAGAAAACTATCCGTAAGTATTGGAAACTCTAAATCACGTTTTAACAGCTGTGGCATATAAATCAAATTAATTTTCAATTTATTCGGTAGAAAAAGTTTATTAAAATTTTATTATTTTATTAACTTTTTCTTTATTTTTTACTGAAGTAAAATAATTTTTTTTTCATGTAAAGTGAATTTTATAGAATACTATGAGAGGATAAATTAATTTTTTTTTTCGAAAACGACAGGCCGAATAGTTTTTGTAGAAACTAAGAAAATAATTATCAAAATATAAACATAAAAACTTTAGAGAAAATAAAATTTTAATATTCTGTAAAATATTACATAATTGGTAATTACAATTTTAAAAAGTTGTATTATCAAATTTTTAATATGGTTTCGTATAATCATACGGTCGTTTACCTATAAAAGAAAAAAAGTGATTGAGGTTTCTCTTATAAATAAATATTCCTATTTAATTACTATAAAATCCAAATAGTGTGATAGCGTAACCACACAACATTTAATAAATGATGGGCAGATGATCGGCTGAGTTAATGAGTCGAATGTGCTAGTTCTGCTGTACTGTTTTTCTGTAATCTAGCAGAGTACATGGTATATCAAAATTGAAAACGTCTCAGTCTTTTTTCATGCAGAAAGTCCCAGGATCAAATCGTGGTCAGTTGGCTTATTTTTTTATTCGCGATAAAATTTTGATTTCATATTCTCACGTACTTGCTTCAACCTATTAGGTTAATAAATAAAAAAATGTATATCCAGACAAAGAGTAGCACTGGTTCTGTTTACGTTCTAGAGGGGGGAAAATCATATTTCAATACTATCATTTTTAGTGTTGCAGTCGCTTTTATGCATTTAAATGTTAACTTATGCCTTAATCATTATTATACACCACATATTATTACCAAAATAATTGTAGTAAATAACTTTTTTGGATAGTTATATATTATAATTATTTAGTTAAATTGATTTATATATATTTATGTTTACTATAAAGTTTAACTAGCAAAATCAATAAATACAAACAGAGTTTATTTCATTATAATAACGGAGTAGTTTTAATAACGAAGAGCTATTTTAAATTTAATACTATAATAAATTTTGTCCATATCTTGACTGATTAGTAGCATAACTATGGTTCATTACTTTATCCAATGGAAACACATTTTAAAAAGAATACTTGAAGGAAGGATATCCCTAAAAAATCATAACAACATTACACCAGCACAAACAAGTAGTTGTTAAAAATGTTAAATTTCTGGAGAAAAAATTGTATAGTTGTTAATGTATGTATGTAATTTAAGATTATTTATGAGTTTGAAATTGGTAGATTCAGGATCCTTCATAGTAAGTTAAAAAAATCTTAAAAAAGAAATAAATTTAAAAAGTAAATCAAATTATTCAAAAGTACATTTAGTGAAGAGAAAATTTGTATTTCCTGTCAAACGCAAAATCACTGAATGAATTATAGGAAAACAACCGGTACGTGTACAAAACTTACTCTAATTTTATTAAATTACAATTTCTGAATTATTTATTTTATACGTTAATTAAATCTACATTCTTAGAAGATTATATACTGGTGCTATTGTTTGTTGATGTGATCAATATGTTATCACAAACTTTTCTAGAGAATAATTAGTTCACATAATTTTTAAAAAAATTATTGTCAACGAAGCTAAGGAACAATTGTTTGGCAAATTTCGCGCGAAATGTCGCATTTCTAATAACATATTATTGGAAAACAATATCTGACATTATCTTTGTTATTAAGAACAAATATTTAATCTAATACTATGTATTTTTGTTGGCCCATTCTTTAGAGGTTTTTGACTAGCCTATGCTCCTTGATTTAAGTTGGGTAGTCCAAAAATGTTTAGTTGGATTTGCTCCAACACATTGAAAATTTAATCAAAAAATTAAGCTTAATATAGTTTGATTTTCTAAAAATTACAACAACAAGATTCTATATTTAAAGATATTACCTATATATTATTTATTTAGATATTTCCAACTGGTGATAAATTAAATTAATTATGAACTTATATAGTAACTGTAGAGAAATTATTTAAGATTAAAACTCTTAACAAATACTCGAGTAAAGAATTGTTTTGAAGTAATAACTTTATCAAAAATTATACTGTACAGATCTTAAAATTAGCTGTTTTAAAGGGAAAAATCCATTTTAATTATTAAATATTATTACTTATTTTTTTACAGTTATTCTCACAGATGCGAAGTAAAGTTGCGTATTAATGACATATTTTTGTCGTTATATATACAAAGATGAACTATAAAAGAGGGCGAATCTCATAACTTTATGAAATTTTTTAGTTAAGTTTTTTATAAAGCTCTTTTTGTAATGCTCGTGAAGTGATATTCATTTAGTTTTCATCTGATGTGCCACGGATTCGCGCAATTAAATATAGCACTAAATGCATTTAAAGTGTAAAATATCTCGTAAATTTTTAAAGCAAAAAGGTAAATTTATTTTACTCTACCTTTTAATGTTTCTGAATTCAATTTTTACAGTATATTTTATGTTGTACAGCCTATTTAAAAATTAAATTAGCTTTTGTACAAGATAATAGTGCGGAAGTTGGATGAAATATATTGTATCTCATTATTTTATTGTAATTACTGATTTGTAATACGACTTTAATCTTACGAGGCTGTTATTGCCGTATTTAAGGCGAAATTAATTATAATGGTCAGAGTAGGTAACGTCTCGGCATTTCGTGCGGAGGTCTTGGGTTCGAATCCAAGTCAGGCATGGCATCTTTTCATACACTACAAATTTCCACCAAGCTAATGACCATAGCTGTGCCCGGTCTTTCATAATGAAAAAAAAAAACGGTTGTAATTCTATAAAAGTAACAATTTATTAATTAATTTTACTCCGTAAAATACATAGTAACTTCTGATTCAGGCTCTAGTATTATTTTTATTAGAAATATAATACGGTTCCAGTTAGACTAATAATCAGTATTTGTCAACATTATTAGTTTTTAAAGTTTTTAAAGAACAGAAGAACTTTTTAAATGAAAACAAAGCGAATGAAAAAATGTTAGCTTTATCAATTTCTGTTACCATAAAAAATATAGGCAATATTTTTTTTTGTTTTTTTAAATAAACAGGAATTTCGGGCGCATGGTTATACTTTGGTGCGTTATACCTTTGCCGATCAATTTGAAGCATAATTATTCACTTCATAATAAAAATAGACAAAACTGAATGCGACTGCTTTATTCTCCAATCACTTTGCTGTTAACCGATAAATTTTGATTTCATTAATAAAATTAAAAAAAAATGAAAAATATGATATAAAATTAACTATTTATTGTAGCCTAATCTAAATTTATATGCAAGTTAAATAGATTTTTATTCTACCTGGAACATACTAATATATTACGACGTCAATATAAGTAAAATTATAAACATAAAAATAAACTATAAGATGAAAAATAGATGTGATTAAAGTCCATATTAATTATTTAAATACTAACTCGTAAATAATTTTAACGTAAATTCATTAAATATAAACAAATTACTACAAAATAATTCACAATTCGGAAGGCACATGAAAATTATTATCGGAACATATTTATATACTCCAACAAGTAGCAGATAAATTGTGTTTTTTTTTCTAATTAAAAATTTATAAACAGAATAGTATTGATTCCATTAAAGAAAGTCATTTTATTTTAAAGAAATTGATGCAAGATTTTTTAAACAGTTCTGCAATCTACTAAACAAGGCAACGGAAATTATCCTCGTAACTACTTCCTCGTAAGCCGAAATATTATGTTGAATTATATTAAAATAGTTTCGTTGTCTGCTTTGGTAGGAACGAATATTATTATTTTTATTTTTAGAATAAGTGACCATTCTTTTAAGCAAAGATTGCACATCTATAAATACAGTTTACAGATTGTACAAGTAAAATTCAATTAATAAACGCCCAATAATTTCTAAAAAAAATTCAGAATAATTTTTTTCCATTTTCTATCATTTCTTTCGCCCCATTTTTCCATATTCTTTTCGTTTTTTTCAAAATAAAATATTTTTTAGTTTTAATCATTTTTTTTTGCCCTATTTGAGTATTTTTGACCTACAATTTTTGTGTTATTTGTTTTCAAAAATGTTTATTTTTTAATCTTTTTTAGTTTTAATCATTTTTTTGCCCTATTTGAGTATTTTTGACCTACAATTTTTGTGTTATTTGTTTTCAAAAATGTTTATTTTTAAAATTAATAGCACAGATATAATCGTTTTGATAATCTTTATGTCTCCTCGTGAAAAATTAACGATTTTTTTTGTTACGGATTACCTTATATTTGTAAATAAAAATATATTTAAATATTTCATAATAATCGTTTTTTTTGTTTTTTTTTTTTAAATAAACCAAACTATTAATTTTCATTCTATAAAAAATTATGAAGAAGAGCATAATTCGAAAGCTAATAAAATTAAGATTATCATATGGGTCACCAACTTTCGATAACGTAACAAGAAGATGTATGTAACTGTAGGTAATTTGTAATGCCAATACGTAAAGTGTAATATTAAAGTTATTGAAACGGCTTAATATTTTAAAACTGAGCGATACTAAGAGGTAGAAACAAGTGCGGATTTACAGTTGTTACAAGTACAAAAATTTACAGTTGTAAAATTACTACTTTGTGTTTGAAATTTTGTTCGCTATCTTGGATCCAATACATTAAATCATACATTTTCTTTTAAATGGAAAGGTTACATGATTTTAATGTAACATTTTTCGAGAAAAACGATGGCGAAAACGGTTTCTCGATAAATGTAAGTGTAGATATATTCAGGAATAAGTTATAAACAGTAAATATTAGAACTAACTTCCAAAACATTAATAATAATAATAATAATAGGCTTCGCCATAATAATAATAATAAACTATAACTAATAATTAAATGACTCAGTCAATCGATATTATTTACTTTAATCATCATAATAATTAATTTAAAAAATTTAATTAAGTTTTTTCGGTACTAAATTATTTAATACAATAAATTTTGAAAGCATACCATTCTACAATAAATATTCAAAACGCTTCCCCTGTTCAGCTTGGTAGTGCTTAAGTAATATTTGTTTATAACTTGTAACTTTTTGCTGGTATATGTACAGATAAGTCAACTATTATAATTAATATACAAAAAACCGTTTACCTACCAACTTCCCAAGACACAGTAATCCACTGCATTTCGTTTCATCCTTGAAACCAAAAAATGACTACATTTAATGCTCTTAATATATAGAGCACTAAAATATGTAAAAAACGACGATATAAAATTAAAGAATGAGTTAAATATTATTAAATACATCGCCACAACCAACGGATATAATAAAAACTTAACAGATAAATTATATAATAAAATAAAACACAAAGTATACATGAAAGATAAACTAAAATTAACTAATAATAATAGTAATTAAGCTAGAAACGAATATAAATTATAAAAAATTCAACAAAATATTTAAATCATTTGGGCCAAGAACTGCGTGCATAATTAATAATAAAATGTATAAATAATGTGGATCCTGCAAAAACAATAACAAAGTTAATTTAGAAAAACATTGAATATATAGTTTGAAATGAGCAGATTACGATTTAAAATACATCGATATGACCAATCGATCATTTTCAATAAGAATAAGAGCATCTAAATTGTATAAGCAGAGGTTCTACAGATAAATAAAATTTTGCTAAACATATTATAAATAATAAACATAATTATGACCAAGACAAATGTATTAACATACTCGGTTATTCTAATATATATAATACTAGTATTTTAGAAAAATGCCATATATATTTAAATAATAATAAATTAATAAGCAAACAGTCAAAATTTTATTATGACGTTTTATACAAGCAGGTGATAAATAGTAATAATAGGTTATGTTGGCCATACTGATCCACCTCCCTTTTAACACAGGGTTGAGACCACCAATTTGACAGGACGTTTACGTTGAAATAATTTTATAACATACGACGACCAACTGTTATGTTTTAAGCAAATATCACGATTTTTTATAATTTGCATGTGAAGTTTTAATAAATGTTATAAATAGGACGAATATGAGAGTTCCTGAAGATGTAATTTAATTCCGAAAGCGCTTGAACGCGTCGAATTCGCGCTGGTAAGCGGTTTTTTGTATATTAACTATAATTATATACTTATACCAACGGACCGTGCTTAAAAAAAATTATTATAACTCTACTATACTTCTTTTCAATTTATCAATGTTTTTTTTTTTTGTATACATTATGTTTTAAGTAATATATAAAATAATAATAGTGGTAGAACTGGAGACCTGGCAGGCCATTCTATGCTCCTTTACGACCTTCCGACGATCTGGAAATGTTTCATTTAAAATTTTCCGTGCCCTTAGGTAACAGTGAGGCTGCGCTTCATCCCGCTGAAAGGGTTTTCCTGAACATTTGTAAAAATTCCTATCGGCTAATAAATTGCAATAACCACCTCCAGTAAGATTTCATCTAAAATAAAAAAATATTTCCATTCATTACCATAGCTTTAAGGGCAAATATTTTATTGTTTTTTTTCGAACAACTTAAATATTGTCATTTGAGTCGTGTTTAACAAAATTTTATTGTAATTTATAACTTAACCAAATTTTTTTTTTTTTTATTTAATTATTTAATTTAATATTGTTTAAATATTTCGAATGAAAAAATCTGCGATATGTACAGTCAGTGAACGATGAGCAGATATGATAAACAGCTAAAAAACACGTGAATCGAGAAACCCCTCGCACAAATCACTTCATAGAAATTAATTATTAATAATATTGAAAAACGAATCTCAGATAAAACCTAAACTAATTAATCGAACAGTCAAAATGTTATAGAATGGAAAATGTTTATAGAATTTCCGTCGCTTATATAATAGACACAATAAAATTGTTTCATCTTCTTTAAACGCAAATGAGAATTGATTAGGATTAATTAATTATGGTTACCAATAATATGAACCAGATGTAGATGAATTTTATTATACGTAATTGTCAGAATGCTTGAAGCTTTCCTAAGTTAATGAAACGTAATATGTACAGGTGTTCTGAGAAATATTAGACGAGATCTGTAGTATGTTTCCGTTTCAATCGTCAATCTGGTATCTGTTGTCCAGTAAGCTGATGGCCAAGTTATTAGAGAGCAATTCCGAATGTAATAAATAACATGAGAGAGAACGGTTAATTTCCTCTTTAAATGCTGGAATATTGAAATCTCTATAGATGATCTTGTTTATTACATACCATCGTGTGTGAGAGATGGTACATAATTTTGACCGTTTCCTTTATAAAATGTCTCGGATTTTTAAGGCTGGACTTCGTAGATCTAAACAGGATTCTATGAACTTAAAGTGCTTCAGCTTAATCTCCATGAAAAGAACTAAGCCTCTTTTGGACTTTTATAAAAGTTTTTATCCAACAATCTAAATGATTTAAGATATTACTAAATTTAATTATACATTAAAAGATTACAGTTTCTCGTATATAAAAGATTCTTGTATAGAACTGAATTTTTTACAGAATAAAAATAGCTATATATATATGAAAGTATATTTAATAAAATGCATGATAATTAGTCGCTTAGTTGCGTAAGCATGGAAGTTACATAAGGGTCATTCAACCATAGGAAAATACTTTTGCGATTACTAGCGTGTAGTGAAAAATTCTTCGTGTAGATTCTATACTATACGTTGGATCATTACAAATTCTCAAGCACATCGTACGCGCGCGCGCACGAGCATACACATAGTTCAAAAGATTTTTAAAAAACCGTCGGAAAAAAGCTTCAGGCAAAAGGTGAATGAAGAAGTACGTGTATATATTACATGCTACAAAATAACAGTAAAAAACTTGCAATAGTAATAAAATAAAAGAAAAAAGAAAATAACAAAGAACACAAAGAGTAGAAAACGGAAACATAATGAAAGTATTCTGCCGTGGGATATTAATAAACATTTTTCATTTAGTTCACTAAGTTCTTTATTTCACTTTTGAAACTTAATTTTTTCCTCTTTTAAATGTTTTGGCGACAGTTGTAAAAGATTTTGGTAATATTTAATTTTTGTAAACATTCAAAAGAAGTTAATATATTTTTAAATAGTTTTTTTTTCCTGAAATTAATGGCTTAAAAATGTAATTTAGGTACAAATTAAACCAAAATGAATTTAAAAATTATAAAAATTGTTTAAATAAAAAGAAGTAGTAAAAAACATGAAACGTATTATAAACATTTTATTAAAAATAAACTAGCATCGTAGGATAAAAAAAATTTGGTAAATCCTCCAGATACTCTTTTTAAAAAAAATAGAATAAATCGTACAAAAATATATAAGTAGTAAAAATTGTGATGAGTGGTATGAACACATCAAAAGTGGCTGAATTGAAGATAATGATTACAAACACAAAGATGACAAATTGAAATTCCAACTCAAGGTCTGTCATTTCGGAATGATGACCTTCTAATCTTCAAGAAAACAGATAAATTATGGAAGATTAGATAAAAGTTACATAAAAGTACTAGTTTATTTCACTGATATAATAAAGCAAACGTATGATTTAATTTTGGTATGCCGTATAAAGTATTCAAATAGATTCCAAAATTTCCCGTTTTGGAAATCTACTTCCTAAAAGCGATTTTAATTTAATTCATATTTCCTAGTTTAGCATAAAAAACTTTGGACTTAATATTTAGGTTTATTATATTAAGATCGAACAGTTGAGTATTTATTATTTTTAGTTGTCATTAAGGTTAAAATGAAATTCGAAATACAGATATAAAATATTTAAGAAATTTCTGGTTTACTTAATGAAAATATTCGTTTATTAAAATGTGAAAACGTAATATGAAGCAATATTCATAATGCTTTATCGAAGAACACATAATTTTTTCCTGGATCTAAAATTATAAAGATGTACCTATAATTAAAACATGAAGAAAAATTTAAGCTATTAGAAATATTAATTTACTAAGATATTTACAAATTCTAATAAAATCTTTTGTTAAGTACTGCCCATTTTTCTGAATTGACCAGTAATATTTACTGTTACATTTATATATTAATAATGATATGTACACTCCCTAATGTTCTTTATACAGTTTATCTCTTCTGATTTTTGGATTATTTTTATTGTAATATAATTTTAGCTTTAGTAGTCAGTTCGTAACACCTGAGGAAAATACTGTGTACCGAAACACCTATTGTAATTTTTTTAAATAAATTTAATGAAAATTTAATAACATATTTTGTTTATTTTCTTTTATTGTGATGGATTATCATCAAGTAACGGCTTTTATCTATAGATTATTGTAATAAAATAACACACTAGTTATATAAAAATCATTTACTATAGTTAAATTATGATTAATTATTTTTTTATTGCAGTTTATAAATAAATCATGTAGCCACACTACTACAAAATATATATATATATATTCTTTTTAGATTACTTATCATTTATTAAAAATATTTTTCAACCGACAAAATAATTTTTAAGAAGTAACGTGTAATATTTCTGTCGAATATAAAATCTATCTGCAGGAGTTTTTATCAGATTTACAAATAAATTGGCAATATGTGGCCTCGTTACTTTCAATCATACCAACATTTCAAAACAAAATTTTTCTCTATCTGTTTACTTTAACTATATTAAAATTTGTTTTTCACTCACCGAAATTTATTGATTTAATTGGGGGGAAGTAATGTTCTCTTAAAATAATTTATAGCGTATTAAAAATAACAGAAAAATTGTTATTTACTACAATTAAACACTTCGATTGTATTTATTGATGTAAGCAAAAGTTTTATTTCTTATCTTTAACATCGTAAGATGAAAAATCATACAATTAAATGATTTTACCTACGCTCCAGAAAATTTCTGACCAATTTCATGAAGCGTTCGTAAATATGAGAGAAGGTTGATTATAATATGAGAACTGATTGGTTGGAAGGGAACTAATCAGAACGAAGTAGTATACAAAACAAGTAGATTAACAGTATCGGTTAGAATTCCACTCAAAACGTAATGCTTCATTTATTAGCATTCCCGTGTCTTCCCCTAGGAAAAATTAACCAACCGCTTAATATAACTTACCGTATGCAATTTTTCAATCTTTGTACTTCACCTAGTTTTATTTTTCTCCATTTCCGCCAGCTGATAAACCAATTACTCTGGATAAACAACCTTTTCTAAGAGGAGTGACGTTTTATTTATTAAAAAATCTGTAACTTAGTTTTGGATTATTTATAGGGAAGTGTCTGGAATTTATACAATAAATAAAATACTTTATCTGATAGATTTTTCTATTTTTTCATAATTTTACTATTTTCTAATTTTTTACCTAGAATCAAACCCAGAATTCTAGAAACGTCCAACTAACCACAATTACATCAACAAACTGATACTAAATTCATAATCATCATTACCATGCGATTATTTGTTCTCAGATAGATCTTTTACAACGCATAATTTTCTATTTTCTTTTATTTCCTCAAAAAGTTTAAAGTTTAATTATGATACTTTAGTTTACTTTTATAATCTCTATTCTTTACTCTTTTCGTTAATTATTATTTTTTACTTTCACTTCCTATTTAATCTTTTCCCATTTTTCATTCCTACATTACCAATTCTATCTTTTACTCTTTTCCTTAGCGTCCATTTTTCAAAAATATAGAAAGTACAAAATAATTCTTCAACTCTAAACTCATCTTACGGATTTATTTCTAAACAATACTTCTTAGTTTTAGCTGGTTGTATCAAAATTTTTTCTTTGCAAATATGACTTATTAAAATTCTTTCAACTTTGCTTATATATGACCTTTTGAGTTTTATCATACTAAAATATGATTAAAAATAAAATGAGCACTATCAAACTGTGTATAGAATTCTATTTTATTTATTTGAACTTGTTATTGGTCATATCAAAAATTATTACATACAAAAGTTTTAGGTAATGTTTACAGGACTTTAAACCGTGGTAATGTTTACCACTTTAAACCGATTCGATACTGTGCCTATTATGGGAGGTATGATTATTTTGTCTTCAAACCCCAATTTTTTCTACTCCCTGGACCAATGGTTGGTAATATCAAAAAACGTTACTTACATAAGTTGGCCCTTATCCAAAGAACAGTAAGAACTTTAATTGAATTCGATATTTTACTTAATAAGAAAGTTATACCACTATTTTTTTTAAAAGCCTCCCCATTACCACCCCAATGGTCTGATTTTGTTCGTTAACGAACTCGACCGACATTTTGGGACGAGTTATTTTTCAGAAACAATTTGAAAGTGATTAGCGCAAAATTACGGCAGTTATCGTGTCCACAAGAAAGTGAAATATATATAAATGTATTTATAAATTTTTGAGCTGTCGGTGGTTTTCGGGTCTGGGGGATGTGAAACGCCAAGATAAGTCGAAATTTTCCGGAAGTCGAATCGTGGTACCCATTACAATATGTAGCTTTCTTATGAAATCTACCTAAATCAGGTTAACTTTAAAAGTCTATAGTCTATTTATATTAGAAATAATTTAAATATGATGCCAAAACAACAGTTTTTTATCTATTAACAAATTAAATACTAGAGGAAAATTATTTTATTTCAGTGGGATAGCAAACATTTATTGCTTAAAGTTTTAGTTGTGTTTTTACTCAATTATTTATTAAACAGTTATTCTACAGAGAATTGTGGGAAACACACATAATAAAATAAATAGAAAGAGCAAACCGCAATACATAAATGAAAAAAATAATAATTATAAAATTAATTTAATAAAATAATTATATTCTTACGCTAGGATTTAAAGCTACGTGCTTCACTATATTCTCTCTCTCTCTCTCTCTCGTGTGTGTGTGTGTGTGTGTGTTTTAATAACATTTTATAATTTTATTAAAACTTACTCGTATTTCAAAGGTCAGAATCAGGTAAAGTTTTCTTCTTTAGAAGTACATGTAACTAATTTCATCAATTACCTGAGAATTAAACTACATCAGACCTTAGATAGCACTTCAAGAACACCAACTACATCGATCAACAAAAGCCTCTAACTGTAGTAATAAAATTATATAATATGATCTTATAAATTTTAGTTTCTCTCTTAAAATAAAGTAATTGTTTTAAAATACGTTTATAACTACTTTTTAATAGTATGAAGTAATACAGAAAACAGCAAAATAATTTTGGAATATTTTAGGGAAGAACAAATTAAAAGAGTTAAGTCCAAAAGTTAAATTAAAAATATATTACGGTTATAAAAAGTAACTTTTCATTTTAAAGAACATTGTACTTTTTATAGAAACATTGGAATAATGTTTACGTCAGTCTTCGAAAGTATGACCTTTTGTGCGGCGTCCATTTGGGCGCATAGGTTGGAAAGAAATCGAGCACTTATTCAAAATTTAAGGAGTGCCCAGCGCAGAGCCTTAATTGCATGCACTGTTGTTTTTAAAACAACCTCCTACGAGGCTACCACTGTATTAGGAAAGGCTCTCCCAATCGATGTAGTGGTGAAACTTTGGGCGGCCATGTGGAAATTGCGAAGAGGCAGGAAGCCGAGATATTTGGGTTGCGGTTTTGAGCCGGGCCTGTACCGGAGCTGAACGGTGATCTCAATCCACCGGTTCTAAATTTCAAACAGTTGTCCATCTCTCGCCTGCGGAGGAGGCTTTACAGCCTCGCGATGGAAGCATGGCATCAATAATGGCACGCCACAACTAACGGAAGGTACTTGTATAGATTTATACAGGATCTGGGGGGAATGGTATGCCTTTCCTTCGTTTTTAAGGGCAACAAAAGCCCGAGTGCTCTTTAACCATGTAAATTTAAAGCAATATTTGTTTCGGTTTCACCTGGCAGCTGATGAGCTGTACGTCTGCGGGGAGGTCCAGTCGGACGAACACATGATGTTCGATTGCCCAGCTCTTCTGGGGGGGGGGGGAACACAGGCCACCCTGGAACTTAGAGGTCATGGGGAAAATTGGCCACTCACAAGCGGCGAGTCAATGGGGCGAGAGCCGCATTATCGGACCGTGTGAGAGTTCTGGATGCATTTGCCTTGTTCAACCGACATCAGTAGTTTACCTAAGGGAAAAGACTCTCACCGCGCTGCTGTAGGAAGCCAACCGAGAGATATGGCTAGCTACCTGCCAGATTAAGGCTCCAAACGCTTTAATGGTGGACAGGTGGCTGGCATTCAGCGGCCTAGGCGTGGCAGCGAATTGCTGACTTTGACAAGATAAATTAATTATTGATAGTCATGTATGTTTTAGTGTTGACGGAGTGCGCCTACCCATTTTAGTGATATATGACAAGTGATCGGTGGGATACGTAAACGAGTAGTGTATGGTACCACGCTTATCCGCTCACGCTATTATATAAGCTCTAGGAGCTATTTAGGACACTGGTCGCTAAACTGTTTCGTGGCTCAGTAGCCGTTTGTGGGACAGACATTCGGTCTTATGCTTTAGAGCGACCGAATGGGTTGTTGGCGGGAGAAATGCCAAGAAAACCAAGAAAAACAAATCTCTGAATAAACTTATTTATGTTTGCTTCAAACAAATCTTTGTCTTAATGTCGGAACAAATTTAGCACATTTTCTTTGACGTCATCATTGCTATTATTAATTTATTACCACGTGCACTCTCTTAAGTTTATCAAACAAGTGGAAATGCGAGGGGCTAAGTCAAGAGTGTACGAGTAGTGAGCCAGTTATTCTCAACGCAATTTTTGGATGGTTTCTCGAGAAACCTGAGCTGTATGAGGCTAGGTGTTATCATGAACCAGAATGATACCTTTGCGCTGAGAATCAGGGCGTTTTTTAGTACTACTGGCTTCACTTTGCTGATCATGTCGCAGTAGTATGCGCTGTTTATTGTTCGCTGATCTAAAAAGTCGACAATAATATAGTTTTTTGCATCGCAAAGATCGTCATAATGATTTTTGCTGCCGGTTCGGGATACTCATTCCATTCTTCTGACTTCAATTCATAATGGTGAACAATTATTGCAATTCATTAATACAAGTCTTGTCTCCTTATGGTGATTTACCAACTCTCTTGGAACCAATCTTGCGCTTGTATTACGGTATTTGAGCTTGTCGGTGATATTGTTATGAACTGTACCAACACTCACTTGTAATTTTTCAGCTATAATCTCAACTATAATCAATCGGTCTTTTAGGATTAGAGAGTCTATGCAAATTTCAATAACTGCAGTTAAAACTTATTGAACGACCGAAGCGGTACTCAAAATCACTAAAGTTCGACCATCTTTAAACTTTCTACCCACTTTTAAAACCTTTTACGGTTCATACAACTTTGTCCATATTTGCACATATGAGAGTAAATTATAACCGGATTTTCACCTTCGGAAAGCAAAAAATTGATCACTAGACGCTGTTCAACTGATCGCAAACATAAACAGGACTTGCCATCATAAAAATAAATTTTGAGGTTATTAAAAAAGCAATTTTATTCAAACAGCTGAATGAAAGTCATCACAGGGTTAATAACTTACCGTTCTAAAAGTATCATAACTCTCCAACTGTTTTCCTCCACAGCTATTTGCGTCTTTACTTATTGAATGACCTCGAAATTAGTTGGTATACTGATCAGCAAATTTATCTCAAAATCAAATGACGGGTCGTTTCCGGTCAACGATTTAATATTTTATCATTAATCATTAATTTTATTCATTTACTTCATCAAAACACGAGTTAATTGTATATCCTGGATTGTAATAGAAAAAAGTTTGCTTTACCTCAAAATATTTGTTACTATCTAAATCTCAATTAATTTATACTAGCTTTTTCATATGCATCAATATATAACTTTGGTTCCCTATTTCGTATTTTTTTAAAAATCTTTACTAAAATAATAAACAAATACGTTTTTTTTTCATCATAACTAATACGTTATGATGCATTTTCATCAAGTAACGTCTTCATCCATCATTATTTTTTTAAATCATTATAGATAAGCCAATTTTAAATAAATTTAATATTTTTTTATTATTATTTGATAACTCAAATTTGGATTTCTTTTTACCCGGCTTTTGCGAAAACGAAAAGAAGATACTTTAAAGGAAGTCATAATAGGTTGTTTTGTCTCCCTGTTTTACTAAAAATACTTAAAAACTTAATATTCTAAAATAATATCAAAGTAGTGACTTTATTAAATACAGTCAATACAAGTAGAACAGATTTTACCATTTTACCTTAGACATAATATTTACATTAATTTGATCATATGAGGAATAAAACTTAATTTTCTTTATTTTGTTACCAATTTCTCCAATTTTTCTCCTCCTCCGTGGCGTGAAATAACCTAACTTTCCATCCACAAGCTATTGAATTCAAATCCCGATCAGGTTTGGGTTTTTTCGTATACAAAAATTTCTTCTTATGCAATCAGTTACTGTAATCAAATCATGTACATATTGATACTTGAAAAAGAATAGAAAATAATATCCAAGAATTCTAACCGGCGAAAAAATCATCATCTGAAAATTCATGCATAAATCGTTGTTTAAAAAGTTGTAGTCTATTAATTTTAATGAATCCATAAATTTAAAAACTCAATAAAATAATTTCAATTAAAATTCTGTCTACAAGGACGGCTTTCCGAATCATTAAATAGAGAAGAATGAATCTTGTAGTAGATATGTCTTGCAGTAAACATTTGTTAACCACTGAATTAGTTGTCTTTCGTCAGTTGTTTAAGATTTTGGTCTTTCTCAGAAGGATACAATCAGTTAGATAACCGGTTTCTTTAAACTATTTTAAACCCAATTTAATATTTATTTAATTAAAAAAATTTATTTAAAAAAAGTATTCAATTATGAACTAGGAAATATTATAAATAATATTATTATTAATTATTCTTCTTGTTTATCTAAAAAAAAAAAATTGAAAAGTAAACATGATTTTACCATTATAAGAATACTGATTTTTCAATTTAATTTTCTGATTTTACTAATTTTTCAAGTCAACGATCATTCTGAGTTAGACAAAACATAGTATACAATTTAAAATATTTAAATATCATTATTGATAAGTAACGGCTTATTCTCGAAGACGAAGGTTCTGAAATTTGAATCCTAGTAAAAGCTACTTGCTTTTATACGGAATTGAGTACTAGACAGTGAATACCGGTGTACTTTGGTGGTTGGAGTTTAATTAATCACACGCCTCAGGAATGATCGGCCTGAATCTGTAGAAAAAATTTATTTCATTTATATGTCATAGATATCATTCTTATCTCACTGAGCCATGAGAGGGTTGCTTATTGTTCGCTAGTTGAATAGATTGCAACGTACATATGAGAATAAAATAAAAATTTAACTTATAACAGAGTTCCAAAAAATAACATCAGCTGATTCATATGTTTATATTTGTATTAACTTTTACCGTGATTTTTGCAAAATTGATTGCTGATATCTTACAAATAAAAAACAAGTTGTATTTGAGGTTACCAAAAAAAAACACACATCACGTCGTGACATTCTTACTATTGAAAAAATTAATGTTAGATATAACATGTAAACTTATATGGCTTAATGATAACGTCTCTGCCTTTCATCCGGAAGTTTCTGGTCTCGAATCATGATCAGACTTGACATTTTTAATACATTATAAAACCAATTTTTCATAAGTGACGAAAATTTGGTCGTTATTTTTTCTTTAGATTAAAATAAATAAATTTCGAGTTTTTTATGTATATTTTTTTAATCTGCACCGATCTTTATCTGTTTCTAACATTTATTCAAAATCATTTTGTATGATGAGGCCGATTCCAAACTTGTATAATGTTTTATATAAAATAAGCTTACAGAAACTTCCCTTGATTCTAGTTCTAATCTAGATTGAACATTACACTTATACTCGATGAGTAAAATAATATTCATGTTAACTTATCTATAAAACTGTTATTTTTCACAGATTATCTCAAAGAAAGTAATTACATGGTCGTTAGATTGTAAAACAAACATCAATTATTTTATTTTTAAATCACTTGCTTATTAATATATACATATATATGTTAATACTACAACAATAGACATTTAAGTTAAGTTTTATGTTATAAAATTGAGACAAAAACGTGTGTTCTGGAAACAACCTGGTCAATTGTAAGATAGTATAATTACTAGCTTAATATATTTAAATTTTTATTAGTGTTTTAATTTTTAATTATGGAATAGTTTACGTATAAAAAAAAGGTCAACTTGTAAAAAAGAAGAGTCAAAAAGTAACATTGCTGTATTTTTCCGGCATTTGCATACTGTTTAAAGTTTAATTCCACCCAGAGTGATTAAGCCCAAAATTATTTTTACGTTTATGACCTCACTTATTTTCTTAATTAACGAAAAGAAAGCAAAATGTAAAAAAAAAAAATCATAAAAACTTTTCCTTAAATTTTTAACATATGGCAGATCCCATGGTAATATAAAATTTAGTTAAGAAATCAAATATTTGTTTGTTTAAAATAAAAGAATTATTTTTTTATATTTTTAATTTTCTTTCAGTCTCTTCATTGGTAATTAGTTGAATCTTTCCAACAAATATCTCTAAAATTGAATAAAATACGTGAAACACTTAAAAACAAAATATTTACCTAATAAATTAATTTAGAAAAAAAAAACAGGGGTTCAAATATTAATGTAGTTTGGATTAGTAATTTAAAATTCTGTATAATATATAATTATTAATACAATAAATTTTTTGTGTTGATCGAATGTTTGTATGTATTGTGTGTGTATTGTTTCGTCAAGGAGTAAAGATAAAGTACAGGGAGAAAAAGATGCAACTTAACATTAAGTTCGAGAAGATGTATTGGTTGCTAGGTACGGGTCGCAACTATAATTATCTAACAAGCAATTGTTGTGCTCTGTAAGCAATTGCGGTCCTTGAATCAGATATCCTACGATGTTGTGCATCGTCAAAATTCTTCATTTCGTTTCACCACTTACTTTTGTTAGATCCTTGATTTGTTTCACTGTTTTTTTTGTTTGAGTAGTTAGGCTTTATATGATTGATAAGACTAATTTTTGGTATTTTCTTTGATTTTTATGTTCTGAGCTTTGGACTTCGATTAATATTTTTTTGACTCCTTTTTGTATGTACTTATTTATGTTTAGTGTGTATTTACGTAATGTAAACATATCGTATGTATAATGTAAACAAATCGTATGTATACATATCGTCATATGTTTTTTGAGGGATTCCGATGGAAACCCCTTTTTGCATGTCTTTTTTTTATTCAAATTTACTTATAGATCCGGTAAATTGGAACCAATTGTAAATTAAACACTGTGGAAAAACTTTTTTTTTTAATTTTTATGAATAGTTTTAGAGTAAATGATTCAATGAAAGGTATTTTAACGGAATATAAGAGCGTTAAAATAGTTAAGTTCCGTTAAAATACGGAATATAAGAGCGGTAAAAGCAATTTGGATAGGAAATAAATTGATACTAAAAATAGATATCTAAAATACAATTTAAAATTTGTCAATAATAATTATCATCATCTACATTTGAAATAAACTTTTTATTACCTTTCACTAGTAATATAATTGAAAATTATTAATATTATTATTACTATTACTAATCTATAGAAGACAATGGTTAGGCCAGTGCTTCAATACTGCTCCCCAATACGGAATTATAAAAGAGACTACACGTCTAATTTAAATGAAGCTTATGAAACCTCTTTTGTCATTTTGGACATATAAGGTAAAATTGAAATGTGGAAACGGCTTCATATTTTAAAATTGAAAGATACTAGGAGGTAGAAACAAGTTTCAAAAGTAGGAGTATACAGTTACAAAATTACTATTTTATGGTGTGTTTGAAATTTTGTCCACCATATTGAATCAAATCTTTTTTTTGATAAGAAGGTGGACATGTGATACATGATTTTAATATAAAATGTTTCAAGGAAAACGATGATGGAAACCGTTTCTTGATAACTGCCTTCGTTTTTGAGTTGTAAGAAAAGTTGCAAAACGGAAAAATTCCCCTTAGTAATAAAACGAGGTGAAACTTTTTATTTCCGTAGTAACTTTTTATTTCGTATTAACCTTCACAATTGCATCAAATAAGAAATTTTAAACAGTTATTATTGCACTTATTGTCCTAAACACTAATAATAACAGCCTTTACAATAATAAATTACACTAATAATAAATAATTTACAATACTAATAACCTGCAACACCGCTAAAAAATTTTATTTTTATTCAACTGACATTACTTATTTAATTATGACAGTATTTAATTAAAAAATTTAGTTACATTTTTTCGGACTTAAATGACTTAATAAATTTTGAAAGCATACTATTCTACAAAAAATTTTCAAAACGCTTCCCCTCTACAGCTTGGTTGTGTGCTAACCTTAAGTAATATCCGTTTATAATTTTGTAGTATCACGTTTGGTGGTAACATGTGCAAATTTGTCTGTTATACGCATTTTCAAGTCGTCAATTTCTAAAGGTTTTGAATGTATACATTATGTTTTAAGTAACACCAAAAATAATAATTTAGAAGAGACAGATCTGGAGACCTGGCAGGCCAGGTTGCTGGCCTGCCAGGTCTGTTGCTTCTCTACGAGCTATCCGATGATCTAGAAGTGTTTTATTTAAACTTTTCCGCGCCTCTGGATAATAGTGAGGTACTGAAACCATAAGTAATCTAATTTTCCAAAATATCTCTGGATATTTGGCGAAAATTTAAACAAGCTGCAATAAGCATCATCTATAAGATTTCCACCTGAAATAATAGTCCCTACCATACGATTACCTTAGTTTACGATTCGTTTAGCTTTAGTTTTATGAATGATTGGCGGTTGTTTCCGATGTTATATTTGCTACTAAGGTGCTCAAAAGAAGTTTTCTTAGTGATATAACCAATAATGGTTACGAGTTCATTTGCTAACGAGACGTTTCCGAAAAACCAATAACATAAGACGTTGCTGGTTACACAAGTAAATGAAACTAACTAAAATCAATAGTAAAAAAAAATAAGATAATTATATAAATGACAAAAGCTTATATCTTAGACTGTATATTTTTTTTTATTTTATTCTACCTCAGGATTAATTAGGCTAATCCTCCAGTACTTTCAATATATTAATACAAATTATCTATTTCTTAAATCTAACTAATAGATATGTAAAAACCATAAAATAACATACTGACTGTTAATTAATTATTATATAATGAAACAAGAAATGAAGGAACCCGATATAGAGAACAGTGAACTGATGTCGTGAAACTATCCCGGAAATGATATTCAGTAACGTTCGTAATCACTCTCGTTACTGCGCACTTTGAAATCGAAGTCATTTGCACAGAAGCACGGATATTGGAAAAGCTTTTAGAGATATATCACAGTTAAATTATCTATACAGGTTATAACCCATACAATATCTAGGCTACGCATGTTCAAAATTGTAGATTTCTATGTTTAATTCATATGTTTTTGAAAAGGAAATATTACATTGCGTGCATGTTTTTAGTTTGCATAGATAAAATGTTATTATTTATTAAAGGTATAAAATGAATTTGTGTGTATGCGTGTATTTGCGCGAGCAAAACTGGTCATTTTGTTTTACATAAGATTATTATCATCAATAAGATAAATTATTATTATATTTTTTTATAATTTTTTTGTATTTTCTCGATACTCGTATTTTTATAGTTTTAATGACTAATTTCTATTAATTTTAATAAAGAGGGTTATATGTCATACAGTGTTAGTCTTGGCTAAACTGAAAATCGATAACCTTATTTATTAAAAATACTTTTGTATCCGTAATAATGATATTATAAATAAAAAAATATTTTTTTTAATCAAACAAAACCTGTACCGATTGAAAAATACCTTTATAAAATGTAATATTTAAAAATATTACATCTTTTCTTTTAAAAAAGATTAAATTACATAAGCGGCTCAATTAGTTGATTTTTTTTTTGTCACAAATGATTCCACAAATATCAACAATTATATGAAATTGAATAATAATAATAATAATAACAATCACAATTCTAATAATTATAAGCAATTTATTCTTCATACATGTATTTATAAAGGGTTCCGACTAAGAAACTACAATTTAATTGCATAACATAGGGGTTTCCAACAAATACCCTCAATAAAGCGTAAATATTATAAATAAACTACAGATATATAGAAACTCTATATAAATAAACAGACGCATAAATTGAGATCACAATAGTCTAGTGAAAAAAACAAACCAAAAAAGAATCCATAACATTGTTAAACAATAGATGGAGATAAACAAAATATTAACGTAACAAGTTCACATAAAAAATATAAGGGTTCTAGACTCTTCACTAAGGAATAGTAAAGACGTTTATCACATATCTGATACCGAACCAATTCAAATGTCACTCAGATATCACAAGTCCAGCACGTGTTGGCGTTTCAGTAGCCGATCTTCTTCGCTGATGTCTAGGAGATTAACTGCTAAAGTTCATATGATTGTCTAATCGCTGTCTGTAACTTAAAACGAACCATTTGATCTCGTCACGAACCAAGATAGTCGTGAATTTTCTCATTCTGAGCGAACCGCGGTGCAACTTAAATGAATCTGGGCAACTTCATCTGAAAACGGTTCTCAACGTTACTTTAGCACGTCGTGTCCCGTAGCTGTATGACATATGTCCGAATCATCTTCTATATCAAAAGTTTATTGGACAACAACATTGCGTGTTCCTACCTAGAACCAACAAAGCCTGTATATAACTGGTGTTAAGTTGCTTCCTTTTCTCTTTCACGTGATACTTCCACGTTAAACAACGATCTAGGTGGAGTCCAAGGTATCGGACCTTGGCTTACACTGAACCTTATTAAATTTAAAAAATTTAATTTTTGATTATATTTACAAATTAAAACTGATTTTTAGATAGCAATACAAACATTGGTAAAAGGTTATTGGAATAAAATAAATATAAAAATTTTGAAGAAGCGATTACATAAAGTTTATGCAAAAAAGAATGGTCACTTACTCTTAAAAAATAACAACATCCATCTTTACTAAACCAGACAACGGAACTACTTTCATATAATTCAACACAATACATCCGCTTACAAGAAAGGACCTTATGTTGCATTTTCTTCCCAACATAAATACAATTAAAAGATTCTCTTTTATGGAAACAGTATTACTTTGTTGATGAATTTTTAAATAATACTAATTATAAGAAAACAAAAATCACAATTTATCCGCATTTTAATCAACATGTACTGTACATAAATGCTCAAAATGATTTTCAGTAGCTTCTGAATTGTGAATTAATTTGTAGTAATTGTTTACATTTAATCTATTTACCTAACATTATTTCGACTGTTTGTATTTAAGTAATAAATACGGACTTTAATCACATCTAGTTTTTAAATAATAGTTTATTTTCAGCCAACGAACAGTTCGTAATTGAATTCAATAATATGTGTGTAAACACTTTTTGTTCCGGATTTTTATTTCGAATTCGGATTAAGCATCAATAGAGGATTACAAAAATACATGAAAGCTGCGATCGGTCGTCGGATTCACCTCAAAACGGCCGCCAAAATAAAGATTTTGTAATAATCATTACGCAATAACGGTGTAAGCTATCAAGTTAGTTCAAACGCATTAATGTAAGGTTTATTAAAATACATAAAATATAAAATTATCAATTTTTTAAATTAAGTGTAAGACTCCAAATTCGCGGAAAAACTAACTTTCTAATTCAAAAAAATAAAATATGCATAAAATCCGCAAAACACGGGTTAAATAAATTATATTAACTTAGCGTGTGTAGCGTAAGTAGAAGTTAGAGATAATAACTATGCTAGAAATGAATTAATAATTGAGAGAACAGTAATAATAATCATTTTTATCGGGAAAGTCTTACTAGGCGTTTCATTGATAAATGGTTATATTAATAATTTATTTTATATTGACGAGATCTATATAATGTGTTTTTACATTCCTGTCGTGTTTTTTTATATTCCTATCAGAATAAAAATTTATTTATATAAAAATACAAAATAAGTTATCAGTCAATAACTCATCTGTCGTTATAAGGAATTGGTAAACATAAATATTAGAGCAAACATTAAAACATAAAAACACGTAAGTAGATAAACGAAATAGTTTACTAAAAAAAAATAAATTACTCTTCTATAAGCAGCCCAATCTAAAAGCAAACGTTAGCGCATAAATACAACCTAAACTCTTCAACAGAAACCGTTATATGTTATTAAAATGTAAAAAATAAAATAAAAATTTAAAATACTAGCCGGCCCGTCTAGCTAGAACCTGGACTCTCGGGGCTCAGGTCGGCCCAGTCGAATCCGGGAGTCAAGTCGGGGCTCCTTGCGACCTCCCGGGGTTAAGAGGCCTACTCCATGGCTGCAGAAATCGCTTCGCTAGCCAATACCAATTCTTCAAGGGGACCGGCGCCCTGGACACCCGCAGAGCTTGCTTCGGTCGCCATTCCCATCCACTCAGAGGGATACACTCCCCTGGATTCCCGCACTATACGTCATCCTCATGGTTGGAGAATAACACTGATAATAATTATAATATTCAGGATTTATAGAAACGTGAAAAAGAAACTAGAATACCTTTGACGACAAAAATTCATAACTTATTTTTTTCCAAGGTGGCAGAAATACAATAATGAAATAAAAGGATTAATCTACTTTTTCCTTAATGAATATCTTTAATTCACAACTTCACCCTACTTGAGGGTGAAGAAAAATGAACACTTTTAATATCTTAACCTTCAAGGGAGCTAAAAGGTTTAAAACCTTTCCTGGGATAACACGGGTGTATCCTGCAAATTTGAAAGTAATCAGTCGGTTGGTTCTCGCGTAATGCAATAACAAACGAACAGACACATTTAATTTATATGTATATATATAAATATATATGTGTATACAATTTCCGAATAACCGTGATCTGTTAGATAGAGAGTGTACCTGATGCATGCAAAAGTTTGCCTTCAACCTCCTACTAAAAAATAACCCGGTTGAATTTTGAAATCCGGACGATTGTTAGCAAAGATATTATAAGAGTACCCCATTCCACCTCCCAAAACAGCGCCCTAGGGATATCCCGTGACGATTGGTCTAGACTCCCACGAGGTGTTCGCATATCTCACCACTCTAGCCTCACTCGCGGTCTCCACGGAAACCCATTATTCTTAAAAATATTTTTTTTTAATTTATTTAAAATTATTTTATTTAACGTAAATTTAATTCTATTATTTTGTAATATTATTCATTCGATTGAATTAAATCATTCAGTTCAAACCCAACTCACACAGTGATAGAAACTTGCTTCAACCGGCAAATCTCCGCAAGTATATATATTCGAGATTTATCGACATAAAATATATCTAAAAACATTTCTCAGTTATGCCAAGAAACATGGGTAAAAATTAAAATTTAGTTGCGATTGATTGAGTAGATTTTTTTAATCTAAACAAAAAAACCCTCTTCCTCTTTATAAAATAGTATAGATAGATATCGACTAGAACAGAAAAAAGGTATTTAAAATCAATTCAAATAAAAAGAAAATAAATCAAAGAAAAGCAAGATTTGTTTATTTTTTCTTGCTAGTTTCGCTATGATATCTTTTACCAAAAAAATTGAAACGTGTTGATGACAGCCCTATACATCAGGCTGTCTACAACACCATTCAACTTTTTTCCGAGATTAATTTATTTTTCCTCAAATATTCTATCAAGATAAATAATAAAATAACATATCTTCATATTCACAATCTTGTTGACTTAATATAATTAAAATTTCGCTGATCGCCATATTTTTCTAACTACATTTTCCTTCTGTCCCCACACTTTTCACAGTATTTATTCCTATTAGTACACAAAACAGATGCCCAGATAATTTTATTTTAGTTCTACCTACTCCTCCTACGAAGAAATTACGAACTCTAACTTCTTTCCAACCTCTTCATTTCTCATGTCATCCAGTTTATCGAAAAAGCCTCCTTGTTTCTCAACTATTTAGCATCCATATTTCTTACCTTAACTTTGTTAAAATAGATCGTATCCAGAGAATATAATATGCATTTTAAAGATACTTAAACAGATTTTTTTTAAATGTCAGTCTGAACTGATATAGATTTACCCTTTACGTTTTTGTTCTCTAGCTAATCTTCCATCTTCTTCTTTTGTTATTATCTCCTCCAATAACCGATCATTTTCCTATGGAGCTCCATTCTTTCTTAATTCTAAATGTCAATTCCATTAAATTTCCTGTTTGACTTCTTCATCTCCCACACACACATATAACAAACAACATAATCAAGTAAATTATAAAATCTTTTTTTTTATGATTACCACCAAAAGCTATTACAAACAGAATGGATGATGCATTTTATTTTAATTAATTTGTTAAATTCTTTCATATATACATAATGACATATCATATAAGTTTAGAATCGCAATAATAAAACAAACAGTATGAAATAAATGTCAGTAATCATACTTTTATACGTTTAAGAGTAATGTAAATTACTTACATTAATTACTGGACACACTTCTACCTCATCAACGTACGAAAAAAACTGTGAAAAACTGCTTTATAGTAAATTACTTTTTACAACTTAATATCATACCGTAAAAAAAAAAATATTTCGATTTAGAAGTTACAAAGACATAGTAATAAAAAAAACTATGAATCAGGGTTTTTTAATTACTTATTTTATTGAGTAATCTCGGAAATTTACAACTACTGCTTAACTTTTATAGATGAAGAATTCAATTAAGTATATAAAATTTACTACTCTTTTCTTCAAAACTCATTACGATTGCAATCCATCCTTTTACTGGTGTACAAAACTATTTCTTTATTGTCCATTTCATTCAGTATTTTTTTTCCACTTATAAACAGTATATTAAAATTTTATACATTCCTTAGATGTAATTCAGAGTACAATTCAATTCTTTTTCTATCCTGACTTAATAAAAGAATACCGCCTCAGGTATTACTAAAGTTTTTCAGATTTATTATTTCTAATATATATATATATATATTATATATATATATATATAATATTATATAATATATATATATATATATATATTACTTAATTACGATTTTATTATACATAAAATCTTTATTTCTAATATTTTACTTAAATGTTTCATTTTAAATCAACAAAAATTTTATAATGGTATTATTATTATTATTATTATAATTTGTAGTCGTATTACCCATTTCGTCAGTGTACTACTAACTAACTTTTCAAAGTAGAAATAAGTACCTATCTCACAAATAAAATTATTTTATTGAGCAAATAAATTAAAAAAAGAAATCAGAAAATATCAAGTTGGATTTAAACCTGGAAGAACTTGTGCAGAGTAAATTTTTAATCTAAAACAAATTTTACTACACTAAAAAATGGAAAACCCAAAATTAGTTACAATTTTTATAGATTTTAAGAAAGCATACGACTCCATCCACATGGAGATCTCTACTTAAAATCCTTGAAGAATTTAAATTAGATCCCAAGACAATAAACACAAAAGAAACATTAACAAACAAAAAATCAAAAGTGAAATTCTTAGGGGAACTTTCAGAACCATTCAAAATTAAAACTAGAGTAAGGCAAGGAGTTGGATTGTCTTCAATCCTCTTTAATTTGTACTCGAAAACGTTATAAGAGAATGAGAGAAAGAATTTAAAAAGTTAAACGTACACGAAAACTAAAATTGGTACTAAAACTTAATTCATAAATACAAACATTCTGGCCTTCGCAGACGATATTGCAATTTTCGCAAGAGATATTATTCAACGCTAAAATTAAAACTCAAAAACTAAACGAATTTGCAAACAAAATTGGTCTTAAAATTTCTTATGAAAAAATTAACTGGTTTTCCATTCGCAAAGAAATCAGAACTCAAACCCTTAAAATGTCCGACAACAAAGAAATATACAGAGTTCAAAAATTTAAATATTTGGGAGAAATCATAACACCGAATATAACTGAAAAAATATAGAATGAAGAATAGAGTACTAAAAATAGAAACTATCTATCTCACGAAAAACATTTGCAATAAAAAACCCCTGTCATGATATTCCAAATTGAGGAGCTAAAAAAGTGTAGTCCTACCTAAAGTACTGCATGGAGAAGAATGTCTGCAGTTTTTTTTTCAGAACAAGAAATAGCAAAAGTAGAAAGAATTTTAACAAAAATTTATTGACCAAAATATGAAAATGGAATTTACAAATTGAAAACTGAAAAAGAAATGTACAAATATACAAAAAAAAAAAATAATAAAAAAAATAAAAAATAGGGTACTTAATCCAGAAAAGAAGATATTCTAAATAAAAATATAACCTAAATTTAAAACAGAAAAGTGTAAAAAAAAAAAAAACAAAAGCAAATAACTTACCAAGTGGCCATATACTTTTACAAAAAGTTATTTTATTTTTAAAGGGTCTTTAATCTTTACTTGTTTTCCAGCTTACTTCAATAACTATTTACAATGATATTTACTTTCCTGGCATCATAGAGCTATTCTGAAAGAAGGAAAGTATGGTAAATCAGTTAAAAAACGTGGTGTAGGTTTTTTCATTTTCGACATTTCACGACCCAGGGGACCCCAAAATACAAAAAAGCGGGAATAATTTTCGTACATACGAATGATTTTGATGAAATTTAGCACAGAGACTGTTGTATTTGGGGCAATTTGTTGATAAAAGTTTGGCGTCAATATTTCCAAGAGGGGGTAAATAGTTTTATTGGGTTAATTTTCTCAAATGTTTGCATTCATAACCCCACTTTATATTAAGCTCAGTACGTGCATACATACTTATCTTATCACTCTTTTTTTAATTACCCCAAAATTCTCCTCCTTCCCCCAAAAATCGAGAAAAAAAAAGTTATTTATTGCATATTTTTAACCGATTTTTTTTGTCTTCTTAAGCATAGTATTAGTGCAAGTGACTCAAAAAAATACTTTGGAGGCAATATTATGGGTGAAAAAGCCGATTAAATGTTAAAAATATTGATTGTTTTTAATTTTTTGACATTTTTTTTGTTTATTTTCATATATCATTATTTTTCCATTATATAAGAAAATAATTAATGCCAGGAAAGTATTACAACTTGTTGTCGGTTTTTTCTTTTTGTAACCTACATTCTTTAAAACACGAAATAAAATCAATTTAAAAAAAAAAAGAATTAAATATTAAAAATCCTTCATTTTTGGAGAGACTCCATTGAAAAACTTTATTTTATTTTTAATCCAACATTATCAAAATTTCTAAAATCTCAATTTCCTGTTGTATAAATATTATCCATTTTCATTCAAGAGGATAAAAGGAATTAACAGTTTTATAATTACATGATTGAAATATTTAAATATAAAATATGCATTATATAAGTCTTCTTAATTAATTAATAATTCTTCAAATAAAATTACTCCATATAAATTACAGAGTTAAAGCAAAATGAGGTAATACTTTATTTAAATATAATAAATACGTGCAATTTATTCAAACCACACAATACGTACCTACAACATCCATCATCGCTTATTTAGTATAGAAGCATTGTTCCATTAACATACATCTCTCACATAGAGTAGAATAACACACGTTTCACAGTGTCAGCTTATCTGAATTGCTCTTTAAAGCTATGAATTACATAAATAATATTTATATTTTACACACAAATGTATTTCAGCTGTGTAAAACATTCTTTATTTGTGTAATTAATATTTATTTTCACGTCATAAATAAATTACAATAATGAAACGCAGCTTTTATATTTATGAGATGTCAAGAATGTATCAGTTAATTAAAAATAATACATGTGTTGATAGGAGAAAATTAAAAAAAAATATATTACTGACGTAACCAAATTCAAATGTACTTGTATTTAGAAAATAAAGAAGATTTTTGGAGAAAAAGTAATTTTGATAAAAAATAAAAGATTAAAAGAAATTTTTTTATTAACATAATTTCAACACTGTTGAACTGTTACGTATCTATTTGTATAAATAGTTAAAACAATTTAAACAGTTAATGATTTTTTAGTCACTTTTTTCTGATTTGGCCGACTGAGGATCATGTGAAGCAATATTTTGCATTCATTTCTCTTCTTATCCGATCTCTTTCCTGATCTTCCTATAGTTCTTCATTCTTTTGTTTTGATTTTACATTCTTCCTTCTGTCCAGATGTTGTTGATTATTTTTTCTCTCCTCTTGGGAACCCTTTAAATCTTGTACCAGTTATCTGAAGGTTGTTCAATCATTTACTATTATTTCAGTTATTTTCATTTCATTTAGGTTTTGAACCAATGAGGTTCATTAATTTCCGTTCTTTTTGTTGTAAATGTGAATAAAGATTTTTTTAGTGTTATCATCATTCATTCTCATAAGATGGCCGAAGAATTTGGGTCTTCTTTTACTTTCCCGACGATGTAGCCCAGAATAGCTACATTAAAAGGGAAGGTAAGAGAAGTCGAGGAATTGGTAAACATAAATATTAAAGCAAATATTCAAAAATAAAAAAACCTAAGTAGATAAACGAAATAGTTTATCAGGTCAGCCTAGGTGATGTATTTTATTGGCATGATCATGCCAAAAATGGGGTAACGGGTTTTTTCCAAATCTTTACTTTTTAGGATCCACCTAGTTTACCTAAAGAAACAAAACATACGTATGTACGTACGTTTGTAAATATGTGTGCCGCATTGCTTTCGGCCTTAAATCTCAGGATTGACCAAACCAAATTTCTTCAAATATTTCTATATATAGAGCACTGCTCATATTAATCTTTTTTTTTCAAAATTCGTTAAGGGAAGAGACGATAAAACGCGAAAAAACAATTTTCTTCAGAGGCATTTTAGAGAAACTTTTCTTAAAGCAAATTTGTTACTACAATGTAAATATAAATAAAAAAAAGAATTTTTAGAAAATATTAACCCCCACCTCTTAAAATTGAAATACATGTCTTTTGTTCTTTTACTCTACCCCTACGGTTTAAAATTTTTTCAAACGTTTTTGAAAGTTTATACTTCACATATAGAACTACCAAAAAATGTCTCTGTTTTTTACTTCCTTGTGCGAAGTAAAGGAAGTATTGTGATCGCGAAAAATTTCGGTTTTCAGATTTCAACGGAAATATCCATTTTGACTATCCCTGAATCCATTTTTACTAGTTTCGGCGTGAAGTCTGTACGTATGTATGTACGTACGAACGTATGTATCTCTCATAACTGAAAAACGATTAGCCGTATTATTTTGAAATTATGGATGTATGACTGTTATAACATCTAGTTGTGCACCTCCCCTTTTGATTGCAATTGACTGAACCAAAAGTGTCCAAAAAAGACTTTTTGCCGTAATAAGGCCTCATTGAGAGCTTTTGAACGATATATCATAAGTGGTACTTATTTTCATTGGTTCCAGAGTTATAGCCAAATAAAATTTTAATTAATGAAATATTTGGATCTTACAAGGGGAAGGCACATCGGTTCGAATCCGTCCCACTTGATATACATATATTTTTAACTTTTTTTTTTTAAATTTACAAATATTGATTTATTAATAATTATTAACCTCCGATTGTAAGAAAAATTTTAACAATAAATAATAATTTAGTAATAACAATACAAAACAAAATATGAAAAATCAAACAACCAAAAGTTATTAGTGAAATAAAATGTTATGTACTTTTCATTTTAATTCAAAAATCTTTACAATCACAGGTTAATAATTATTAATAAATCAATATATTTAAATAATAAAAAAAGTTAAAAAAATATATACGTACATGAAGTCGGATTCGAGCCGATGTGTGCATGGTTACGGAAACCACACGTTCTCACTTACACCGCATAATTGCTTGAGCGACGTGAAACAAAATTAATATATAATCTAATATAAAATGCTGGTACGGACTCACAAAAAAATTTGATGCAATGTGGTGTCCACCATAATGCAATTGTTTAACAGTCCACGTTATTAAAGAATTGGAGGATCGTATCTCACTTTCACATGAAATAAGTTTAAATGAAGTGCAGTAAAAAAACGTGTATATGTAATTTAATGCCTATTAAATTACATATACACGTTTTTTTCTGCATAAGTCATAAGTCACATAGTGTCCACATCAGATTTTTTCTCCCAAAATTTTCCTTTCTTTTTTTCTATTGAATTATTTTCCCTAACTTCAAACTGAAGATGCATTTTGATGCGTATGAGCATTCTGGTTTGATTACCTTATTGTAATATCTGACTTTTTTCTCTTTTATTAAAAAATGCTGAAAAAACCTAATCAACCATTTATCACTGTTCACCCCAAGTTTCAGGTGTAACTTGAAACATTTTGAAGTGTGTTTAAAAATGTTCCTTGAATTAATAATGCAACCAATGTTTTTTTTTTGTTTTTTTTTTTATATAATAAAAGATGGTTTTTAATTAAGTACGAGTATATCTTAAATTCTATTTGAAATGATTTAATTTTTTTTTTTGTTATATAATTTACAATTGGTTTCTCCTAACGAAATCATAAGTAAATAATATGTTAAAATATCACATGAGACAGGGCCATCCCACGAAAACAATCAGTAAATGATTATAATAACATAAAGTCCATGATAATAATAAACATACTTATAGTAATAATTAAATACTCATTACAGAAGCAATATCATCACCGGGTTCTAGACTATGCCAATCTATGGACCACATGTGTTCAACACATCAGTTCGCACACAATGTATGGTATCAAATAGAAGGTTCTCATATATAAATACAGGTACATAAGCAAACCCATCGGGTTCGTCTAGCGGTTAACGCGTCTCCCCAAATCAGCTGATTTGGAAAGTCGAGAGTTACAGGGTTCAAGTCCTAGTAAAGCCAGTTATTTTTACGTGGATTTGAATACTAGATCGTGGATACCGGTGTTCTTTGGTGGTTGGGTTTCAATTAACCACACATCTCAGGAACGGTCGAACTGAGAATGTACAAGACTTACACTTCATTTACACTCATACATATCATCCTCATTCATCCTCTGAAGAATTATCTAAACGGTAATTACCGGAGGCTAAACAGGGTAAAAGAGAGAGAGAGAGGTACATAAGCAAAGGAATGTAAAATTAAACACAGACAAATAAAAAGCTGACAAAATAAACCAAAATAGGTAAATTCAAAGCAAAGATAAGACAAACAGTAATAGTATTATTAAAGCAATAGGAAATACGTAACAACAGTGAAAAAAAAAAATTATAACAAAAACAGGTAAATGCATAAGATACAGAAATTACCGGGGAAAAAACCCAATGAAAATAGATTATCTTCAACGACCATCACTAAGGTCCAGCACATGACCCCTTCTCAATCGTCAAATTTCATCACCATTGTCTAGCAAGTTGGAAGTAAGGGGATTTACATTCCTAAAATTTGGCATAAAAATGAAAAACCTTTTTATTTTCAAAATTTAAGTTAAATATATTTGGAGAACTTTAATGATTTACAATATACAATAATTTACAAATAAATTCTTATGGTAAATTAATTACTATTTTATAAAACATTCACAAAGAAGGGTTGTTGCTAAATTTATCTATCCTTATTATAATATTTTGTCTACTCAGAATTCTGATTTTTGATATATTATTCGAAAATCCTTTTCTGCTTCTACAAACCAGTTTACTTTTTTTATATATTTTTAGAAAAATAAAAAATTTATTTAGTTAATTTGTTCATTCTAAGCATTCTGTTCATGTAATTTTTGATAAGTGATTTCTTGTTTTATATAAAAAGGATAAAAATCATTTAACAAAAGATATAAATATATCCTTTGTTAAATGATAAACTATTTATGAATGCTATCTTCTGTATTCTAGATTTCATCCTGTTTTTTTCTAAACTTTTGGTTTGATAATTTTCCCTAGATATCTAAGTTTTGACTCATTTAATCGGTTTTTTCTTCTTTTAACATTAATAATAATAATAATAATTATTATTATTATTATTGAAAATCGATGAAAGAAAATCATGAATATGACAACTCATTCAAAAAGTCTTTCATTTAATTTTTTGTTTTATTAGAAAACACTTTTTTTTAATCTTAACTATAAATTTCCTCCAACTCCATGACAAAAAAGTTTTACATAAAGTTATAGACATGATAAAAGATAATAGGTTCACCTTCATTAAAAAATCAAAATCACATTATTCAGGAAATTAGAAGAAAAACACTAATCTCTTTCATTTAAATCCTTGCATTCATTAAACTTTCTAACAAAGGTGAATGTACTCTAAACCGTCAACAGTTTAAAATAAACAAATTATAAACGCGACTAATCGTCTTAGATGTAAATCTAGCCAGTTATTTACGGTATAGATGTTAAAAGTTAATTATTTTATTTTTAATCTAAAAACAAAACTTTCGTACATATTGAAAAATTAAAGTTATTTATAGACGGTTTTTATGTTTTAATTACTAATTTTATTTATATTTAATAATTTTATTATAAAACATTATAAGTGACTTTGACGGGAAAAACGGGCAGTGTTTCTTCCCAAAAATAAATTAAAATTTAATATTTCAAAATTAAGAGAACGAGCGAATGAACAATAAATAATGTATTGGAAGATAATCTTACGCTCAAAAAATCGTTATATAAAATTTTACTGTAAATCTAAACTTAAATGGTTATTTCGATTGTTAAACAACCACAATCAGTATATTATGCTGAAAAAAAAATAATAATAATAACCAGTTAAACATATGAATGAGACAAAAAGAAATAATAAAAATTATTAATATATAAGCACATAGTACATACGGATCACTAAAAAACTACTTTTATAATAAAAATAAACGTCGCTCCATTCAACAGTATTATTTCTTGTAAAAGTGATAAATTTAGCTTAAAAATATTTAAATCATCTAAATCTGCCCAACCCGTTCACCCAAACAAAAGAACGTTCTTAAAGGGATTTTTGGCCGTAATCTTGGCTACCAATCTATTTAAATAACCTCTAGAATTATTCTTCTCTATTTATATTTTATACATAAATTATGTATAAAATACGTTATTTTTAAATGAAATATAAAAGTTTAATAATGTCTACTTATTTATTGGTAAAGTAACAGCTAGTTGACGCCCAATAACAAACTACTAATCGATGAAAATTGATTTTGTAGCTTTTGAAAAATGGCCACCTGACCAAGACTCAAAACCCGGAATCTCCGGTTGAAAGATAGAGATGCTACGACCAATCCGTCACGTAGATAATAAAAAATAGCTATTGATACTGCATTGCGTTTTAACTCAAAATTATTACAAATTATTTATTTATTATTTTTTCGATTTCGTCACATACGTTTGAGGCGTGTGCGTGGAATATGAAAATGGGATTTTGTATCGTATGAAAAATGTCATCCCTGATTGGAATTCGAACCCGAGACCTCCGGATGAAAGACCAAAACGCTACCGCTCCACCGCGGAGGTCGCTTAAGAAATACTTGCAAACAGCTTATAAATAATAACACTTAATGACTTATGTCTCTAATAACATAATAGAAATAAAAGTATACGTCATCTTCTAGTTGGCTACTAAGAAACAAATTTTGTAAAGATTAGCATTCCAAAAATTACTTCAAATTTTAATTAAAATTTGCGAAGTAAAAATCTCCGTTGCGAAGTTCTCGGATCCCGGAATTCGAATCCGGTACGCCCGGATGAAAGGCCAAGACACAGTCACTTTCCAAGAAGATGTTACCACCACAGGAAATCTCTTTCCAAGAATGCAAAACTCAGACTTTAAAAGACAGTAATACTTCGAGAAGTTTTACATGGGGCAAAGAGGAGATTTTCAAAAATTCTCAGAAAAAGAAATCTGCAAAATAGAGAAAAGAACATTTTAAAAAAACACGGTTCAATGAAAACAATATTTATAGATTAAAAAAAAAAAGCAGATTAAGAAAAAAAGCAGAGGACATTTATAATGATGTTGAAAAAATAAAACATAAAATGAGGAAAAGAAGATTAAAATTTTATTGACACCTATCAAAATGAATGAGATTTACATGAGCAGAACAATCAGAATGAACAAATTAACTATAAACATTACTAATTTTTTTTTAAAAAAGAAAATCAAAAATAAGCACGTTTATAGAAGCAAAAAAGGATTTTAAAATACTCAATATATCAAAAATCATAATTCTGGGCAGACAAAATTTCAGAAAAAGGATAGATAAATCGAGCAAGAACCCTTCTTTGAGAAATTTTATTAAATAGAAACTAACTTAAGATGAGAATTTATTTGGAAATTATTGTATATTGTAAATAATTAAAAATTTCGCAAACATATTTAACTTAAATATCTTGAATATGAAAATGTTTTTCATTTTTATGGCAGATTTTTAACACGTAATTCCCCTTGCTTCGAACCTGCTACACAACGGTGACGACATTTGATGATTGAAAAAGAATTCATGCGCAGGACCTTAATGATGGTTGTTGAAGATACTTTATTTCGTGATTTTTTTCCGTTACTTTTTGTACCTTGTGCATTTACCTGTTTCTGTTTCTATTTTTTATTTACACTGTTTCTACCTATTTACTGCTGCTGTTTTAATGCTATTACTGTTTGTCTTTTTCAGCTTTGCATTTACTTATATTCGCATATTTTCTATTGTGGATTAATTCACCAAGCAAAAAAAAAAAAAAACACTAGATTTTAAAATTTATATTATACTTACAAATAATTAAATTTATTTATTTATCTATCAAAAAATTAAATGGAAAATATTTTTTAATAAATATTTATTTGTGTTTACACATAAAAAGCACAAAGAAAATTTATAAAAATAAACATAAGAGTGTATGGAAATTTAACGATTTAATATTCAAATTTTCTATCAACTCCCATAAATAATTACTACTTCTTTGAGCATACCGAATCTGTTTTAGAAATACTATTAAATGTCTTTATCAAGCAATCAGAAAAAAAATATATATATAAAATTACAAATTCAGTAATTAAACATAATATTAGGTGCCTTTTAAAATTTAATGCTTATCAAACACATCCTCTATTTTTACACTTTTTAGTGGGTATATAGAAACGCATTTTAACTACGCATACATATTTGGTAATAAATTGAACAGAATAAATAAATACGCTGATGATACATTTAGCTCTGTGTAATTACAGATAGCTGTAAAAAAATGTAAACTCCAAGCAAATAAAAATAACTTCCTAATTTTTCAAATAATTGTCTTAAATCTAAGTGTTAAGTTGTATACATTCACATGTGTTATGTTAATGTGTTCTTATAAAGTACTACTGCATATTACTTTATGGTATAGCGGGCGACGTATTACTGCGCACATACGCTGACAGCTGGCTTACCGCGCTATTAACTATCCTATACTACGTAAATAATAGTAATATACTAAGTATACGGAGCTATACGAGATGTTTTCGTAAAGGAATGACTATCTAACTGTTCCACCCGTCCTACCAATTTATCTCTCTCGCACGCAATGTGCACAACTATACGCCGCCAGTTATATTTTCAATTCAAATCAATTACAGTATTTTCAATTAGGCTACAAGGAAAAGTGCGTAAAAGTTTGTACAATTAACGTAATTTACTGCTGAAAAAAAATAATGTAAAAAGTAAATCCTGCTACAAAAATTTAAACACCGCAAAATACTGTATTTTTATTTTTCTACATTTTATTATATCCCACAATATTTTAATTTTTAACTGTAAATTTCGGTAATATTTTAATTTTATTACAATATTAACTAAATTGGCATTGTTTTTTTTTCGTTTATCAGTTTATCTTTGAAATAACGCAATTAGCCTATAACGCTGTATAACAGCTGTTTCTGGATGGTCATGTTATAGCGGGGTCGTATTGTGAACAAATCATGTTAATGATGCATGTAAGAAAATGAATAACCTTTGTAATTATATATTATAAATGTAAAATGTATAAAAATTATGAACTTGAAGAATTCATAACATATTACTGAACAAGTAAATAGATTGAAATAAAATAAATAACTTAACGGAAACTCAAATTATTTAAATCTATTCAACATGGTCCAGTGATGTCTAGTAAAGTGAAGACTAGAAAGTTTGCATGATTTTCCAGTGTTTTTATATTTCATGAGTGAAATTAATATATCACATCTAAATATCTATAAATTTATCTTTTTCCGTTTTAATATAAAATCCCCGTTAAAATGTATATTTTGTAACATACCGTCAGACAATTCTGATAATTCTCTAGAATTTTAGATGGGAACCGCTAGTTGAGTGCAATAATCAAGTTACTCATTGCCCCCCAAAATTTTATTCTATAACCCCATAAAAGTCATTATGAAGACTTGTATACCAATATATTATTCAATAATTCCCTGTTGATTGACATAATTCTTTTTTCATCATCCAATCAGACATTGCAATTTCTTCAATTCTAACTTTCAAAGATTCCAAATTTGTTTACCTATAACAATTGATTCCATAACTCTATCTTCTAATTAAATACGAATCGTTATTGAAATCAAATAAAATATTTACCAGAGGTAAAATAATAAATCTTGTGAAAGGTAATAACTTAAGATTTAAAAATTTATTGAAAAATTCCCCAGGATTTTGTTTTTTGTTAAATAAGTTTTCCCTATTTATAATAAGTTAAATTATTCATCTTTAAAAAAAGTTAAAAAAAATTAAATGAAATTTTGGAAACAACAAACAAAAAATAGGAATATTGATAATTTATACCTAATTATAATAAATCGTAATACGAAAGCTTTAAGAGACTGTTAGTTTAACTGACAAAAATAATATTAATCGAAATTTCCCGGTGAACGCAAATAAATAAAAGTAAAAATCACTTTTTTTTATTAAAGATGAAGAAAATATATGTAAACAGCATATTCTTTGACAAAGAGACAGTATAATGTCTTCGTTTAGCCTGGAGGAAATTTATTAAAAAAAAAAATATTGAAAGCTCAAAAGAAAAAAGAATAGACAAGAAATAATATTTTTCTTCTTCTGTCTTTAAGAATAATCTGAAAATATTTAGGTTTAAAATTATATATACAAAGAGACTAATTATAAAGTTTTATAAACAAAACTTGAATCAATAAATTCAGTTATACTAATTAGATTTTTTTTTAAATTAAAATATTTTAACGATTATTTTTTTTAAATGTGAATTTAAAAGTAATACAATAGAAATATATAAACATCAAAAGGATTCATTTTTTATTAATAAAGCTTATAAAAGTACATTAAGTTTGTTTCAAATATTTAATTTATGCGTATAAAATAGTCATTAACTTAAGTAAAATCTGCACGACGTATAATTAATCAATTAAAATTAAAAACCAGATTTGGCTAAGAAAAACTCCATTGGTCGTGGTTCTTTTTTTTTACTAAATCATGTCTATATATTTATCAAAAGAGTAAATAAATTTCTCCCAAATTATGAATGAAAAGAACAGTATGATACCTATTAAGGAATTTTATTTCGAATCAAAAGAAGGATTCACAAATATAAATTACAAGGAAACAAACCTCTATAAAGTATCCTACGAAGAATTTTATTGCTTTTGATTGACTAAATACTTTATTTACTAATCAATTATTTAGTTGATTTTTTTTTTAAGGACTATAATTATACTAGAATGTCAGCCTTTTTGAATAGCATACAAGCAGTGAAAATTTTAAAAATAAAATCTAATTTTTGAGTAGTTTGATTACCAAATCTCTACTATGAATGTGTTTACGGGTTTCTTTAGGTAAACCAAATTCCTTTACAAAAATGTCCTTTGATATAGTTCATCAAAATCTCCTGATGGAGTACTTTATCTCGGTAATTTAACGAAACAAATTTTGTTGAATTACTAAGATTTATGAAACTGAACCGTATTGCTACTATTTTACGGGTATTATCTAGAAGCAGTCTTTTAAAAGCATTCATATAATAAGTTAGAAAAAAATAAATCAAAGTGCTTTTGATTTCTGCTACTGTTTCAGCGGTCAGTGATAAAAATTTGTTTGAAAACGTGGTACGAAATGGATGCATTTTTGTGTATTATACTGAACTCTATCATAAAGTAGAAAACGTTTTAAAATAGAAAAAAGTAAATTTTAATTTTAAAAAGGCTACTAGATGTTGGCTCCCTTTCATTGTTCAAAAATGCATCCCTGCAAGGGTCAAATACATCCCTAACAGGGGTGCATCCCTGAATCTGCATCCCTGTTAATAAATTAAATTTAAAAACAATCTAATTCTTATTTATCAGATACTTTCTTAAATTATCGTTTCCAATAAACCAAATTTATGAAAAGTTGTAAAGCAATGTTAGGCTACAACCGTCGTTTCTCGCTTCTTCTACATTTAAGATATAAACTATTTACATATATAATATAGTTTTTTGAGTTATATAAAGTTAGAATTAAAAAGGGTGATTCATAAAGAACTTAACAAACTTTTAGGACATGCTCTACTGGTGAAATTAAAGAAGAAATTTCATATAAACTTAGGTTTGGAAATGCTTCGTTAGTGACTGTCGACAGGCGAAAGATTTCGCTCTAATTTTTCCGCATCGATAACATTCAGCCTGACTGAAATTCTTGAGACTCAAAATAAGGGGTAAAATTACTGGATTGTATGAAATCTGACCTGAAAGACTACAAAAAAAAAAAAATAGGTCCCAGATCTGTACTATTTGAAGTCTTTGAGAAACGTGTGGTAAAAACCAAAGAGTTGGTTCAAAAATCACACTATTTTATATTTGGCGCAACATAACTTCGTTAAATGGGCAATAAACACATAAAAGATTAAACAATACTTGTAAAGAATTTGATTCTGAGTAAAATGATATGAATAAAGTCCACATAAACTAAGCACAGATGTAACAATTTTGAAGTTCATTAAAAAAAAAAACCGTATCAAAAGTGGCAGATTTTAAGAATGTATTAAACGAAACAAAATGTTGAAATATTTTAGAAAATAAAACGATAAAAATTTAAAAAGAAGAAATAAAACAATTAATTAGACATCATAATTAAAATTAATTTTATCTAATTTTTTTAAATTAATTTAGTCAAATATTGTCAATACTAAGAGCTGTTTCTAAGTGTTAAGTTTCTTGTACTGCACTTAAACAGCAATAAACACATAAATAAGTAAATGGATTAGTGCATGTAGTCATTATCCAACAATATAAATTTCCCAATAAAGAATACGCATTTTTGTTTATGGTTCTGCTATTGAGTCGCACGAGCTGCACAGCGAGAATATCATTAGACATTTACGAATAAAAGGATTTCAGGCTACAGAACCTTTACTCCGGTATCTCGGTGCTTACGTACCACTGGATCATTGTCGTCTTCATGTACTGCTGAACAGTGATAACAGCATCCTATCGGGAAGAAGAAAACTTAATTCAGCACTCTGAACAGAGCCCGGACATAAGTATCAGAAGATTTTTTACCGCACTGATTTAACACAAAGTAAGATATGACGAATAATTTGAAAATATAAAATATACCCTTTTAATATACAAAAGGTAAAAGGATTACTTTCTGAAGATCTTTCTGTACGTTAAAACTTTTATCACCACTAGATTTTATTCCGTTTACCGATAAAGCCACATTTACTTCCACAGTGGAATTTTTAAATTAAAAAATATTCACATGTCTGTAGCCGAAGGCGCAGAAATCAGGGCAAAATATTTCGCCACCCGATGCTCGTTAAGGAAACGTTTCCGAAACTATGTTTAGTTTCTTCATTATTTTCACCAGTAGAAAACGTCCTGAAAGTTTATTACATTTCTCGTGAATAACTCTGTGTAAATTAATGTGTGCTTAAAAGGATAACTGTATGCTTGAATGGATAAAAACTAGAACAAACAACGTTTTACGAGTATCTGAATTCAACAATCATATAAAATGAAAAATTATAAAAACAAATCAACAATAGGGATTCAGCCGGAGGTAGATAATACTGAGCATTATAGAAAAAATCGTTGAATATAAAGGAGTGACTCATGCAACAAAAATGTATGTATGTAAATCGATTTATATCCCAATACTTAGTTACGATCATGATTCGTGGAAACTTTCTGCAAAATAAAAGTAAACATTACCTATAGGCTAAAGAAAACCCTTCTAACAACGACTTGTTTGGAAAGCTCTTAGAGACTGAAGTCGCAATCAAAATATTAGGAACTCAGTTAACAAAAAAAAAGAATGAAACTAAAGAAACGTAACTAGGATGGTTACAGATATCATGTTGGTTTGCTTGGCATTTCTCCCGCCACCAACCCATTCGGTCGCCCTAAAGCATAAGACCGAATGTCTGTGCTACAAGGCTACTGAGCCTCGAAACAGTTTAGCGACCAGTATCCTAAATAACTCCTAGAGCTTACCTAACAGCGTGAGCGGACTACGTGCGGTGCCATACACCACCGGCTTACGTGTCCCAACCACTCACTTGTCATATATAACTAAAATGGGTAGGCGCACCCCGTTAACTACTAAAAATATATATGACTTCAATAAATAAATTTATGTCGTCAAGACAGCAATTTGCTGCCACGGCTACGTCGCTGAATGCCAACAAGTACCTGTCCACCATTTTATAGCGCTTGGAGCAATAATAATTGGCTGGTGGTCAGCCATACTCAGTGTTAGCTTCCGACGCCAATGCGGTAAGAGTCTTTCCTTAAGTAAACTACGGATGCCGGTTGAACAAAGGAACCGCATCTAGGAACTCCCGCACGGTCCGACAATGCGGCATTCGCCACATTGACTCGCAACTTATGAGTGGCCAATTTTCCCCATGTCCTCTAAGTTCCAGGCTGGCCCGTTTTCTGCCCCCCCTCCACCACGAGCAGGGCAGTCAAACATCAGGTGTTCATTTGACTGGACCTCCCTACAGACGCACAGCTCATCAGCTACCAGACGGAACCGAAACAGATATTAGTTCAACTTAGCGTGGTTGGTAAGCACCCGGGCATCCGTTGCCGTTAATAATGAGCTTGAGGCACACACCATCCTCCCAAATCATGTATAAACTTATACAGGATCTTTCCTTAGTGGTGGTGTCCCATTCCAGCTGCCATGCTTCCATCGCGAGGCTCTGGAGCCTCTTCCGCAGGCGGGAGATGGGCAACTGAACTAAATTTAGATCCGGTGCATTGTGATCACCGTTCCGCTCCTATACTGGCCCGACTCGGAGAACCTCATCCCAAATACCTCGGCCTCCCGGTCACTTCGCAATTTCCATATGGCTGCCTGAACTTTCACCACTAAATCGATTGGTAGAGCCTTTCCCAATACGGTGGTAGCCTTGTTATTTTAAATACACCAGTGCATACAATTAAGGATCCACGCTGGGCACTACTTAAATTTTGAAGAAGTGCCCTATTCATATCCAACCTATGCGCCAAAACGGGCGCCGCGTAAGAGGTTACGCTTTCGAAGACACCTCGCTACACCAAGTACATTTGACGGCACCACAACCCATACTCTTTCCAAGCAATCCTCTTAAGTTTGTGCATCACTGAGACAGCGTCCGCCACTGCTTGCCTAATGTGGTTGCTAATCAGCAACTTTTCATCAAACAAAACACCTAGGTACTTATGAACTCTCACCCGTCTCATTACAGAGCCTTTATATTTAATATAGGGATTACGACTGTACGATTATTTGTCTGCACCCTTGAGAAGTATAAACTTTGTCTTGGGCACAGAAATCTTTAAATTTTGAATGTCCATCCAGCCCTGTGCGGTTGATAAGGCCGCCTGCGCCCGGTCTTCTAGCTATGGTCGTGAACTGCCACGAACTAAAAGGAGGTAGTCATCGGCGAAAGCCTGGGCCGTGATCCCTCCTGGAAACCTACGATGGTTAGAGCATATTTTGTGAGTGGATGAAGCATGCTATCCAAGGAAATTATGGGAATGTTATATTAAGTGAAATGAGGAAGGGGGAGACCGCAAGCACGATGGGGGTAAAAAAAAAATCGTGGTTAAGAGAGGAATCGAGTGGTGGAATACAGTACTTTTATACACCTCGTCACCTAATTGCATAAGAGGAACGACTAAAAATAAGTAAACAATATAATATGGAACGTTACAGAACCAATAGCCGCTTTAATATTAAAAATCTTATGTGAAAACATTTAATCAGAAGAATATTAAACAGTTATCCCCTTCCTTAAATTTTATTCATGTGGGGGGATATATTCCTCAGTTCAATTTAAAGTTCATGTTATCTAAATCTTTCTTGAGATACGTTTTATCTAGTCTACGTATAAAAAGAATGTTCATTAAATAGAAGTCGGAAATTTGAATTGGAGGTTTATGTAGTTTAGATGTTTTAAGCTAAATTTACGCGTATTGCCTAAAACGACAAAAGTCGTTTATATTTTTAACTCTTCTACAGATACTTAAAAATACTCGTTTTTATAGTGTTTCGTAATTATTATTTACCTATCCATTAACATTTTTTACTATTTTCTCATTTATTTGCCTATGTTTTATATATACACACACACACACACACACACACACATACACACAGGAGTACTTTTTCTATTCGTTTTAAGTAAAACTTTTGTAAACGGTTTTTGAGCGTTATTTTTTTTTCTGAAATTATCGTAATATACATATATATGACAAAAATTTAAATAGGATTATTGAAAAAAAAATTCTTCAAATCCCGAAATTTTTGTCCGACATTTTTATACGTAATTTGTGAAGCAACATTCTTATTTATGAATAAATTGCAGCTTTTTCGTATTAATTACTTCTATTGTACTGGTTATTAAATTTCCTATAATACTGAAAACTGTAGTAGTATTTTAAAAAAGATCGTCTTGTTTTCTGCATGCAACAAAAAACGCCATTATACCTGGTAAACAACTTAAAAACCGAATCCCTGCAGACAAACATAACTGCGACGTTACGTTTCGTGAATGAAATGAAAAAAATCAGATGTGAACACCACATGTCTTTCTTGTACGCCTATTAAATTACATGTATACATTTTTCTAAAATTAAAAGTACATAAAATTTTATTTCATTAATAACTTCTAATATATTCTTTTTATTGTTATCATTGAATTATTATTTATTGTTTCTTTTTCAATCGGAGGTTAATAATTATTAATAAATCAATATATTTAAGTTAAAAAGAAAAGGAGATGAAGTAGGATTTGAACCTATGTAACTTCCCCTTGTAAGATCCAAAATATTTCATTAATTCAAATTTCATTCGGCTATAACTCTAGAACCAATGAAAATAAATACCACTTTTGATATATTGTTGAAAATCTCAATGAGAGCTTAATACTGCAGTTAATAAAAAGTCCAAAATCCACATCTCCTGGATTTTGGGCTTTTTTTTGGACACTTGGTCCAGTCGATTGCTATCAAAAGGTGAGGTGCACAACTAGATGTTGTAACAGTCCTAAAGGCGAAATGTCAATATCCTACGGCTAATCGTTTTTGAGTTATGCGAGATACATACGTACGTACCTACAGACGTCACACTGAAACTAGTCAAAATGGATTCAGGGATGGTCATAATGGATATTTCCGTTAAAATCTGAAAAGCGAAATTTTTCGCGATCACAATACTTCCTTTACTTCGTACAAGGAAGTAATAAAAACCTCATTTAAGTTAAATTCTTTATTTACATCAAACAAAAGATGACAAATTTATCATATTTTTACAAAATATTTCGAAGTGAGCGCTGCGCAGCGGTGCATTTTTGTGCTTGAGTGATCACAATGAGAATAATCTGACGCAAAACGTTAATACCGTCGATTTCTTGTTGAATATTCAAATTCAGTTCATCGATTTATGGATGGGGATCTGATTCATAAACTCTTTCCTTCAAATTGCCACAAAGTAAAAAATTACAGACAAATCAGGAGAAAGCGTTGGCCACCGTTCTCTGCTGACCGTTCTTCTATAAAAGTCACATGAATGTGACTACTGAATCACATGATGTGTCTCACGTTGCTCCTGACTGAGCGTAGATAGACAGTCCAGTAAAAAAATATTGGTTCCATCATACGATAACCAGAAATAGATTTTCACCATACACCGATTTTTTCATACAGAAATGGTTGCTCAAACAACTAGTGAGGATTTTAAGGGTCATCCAATACCTAGGGTTGTATTAAATAATATGCCCAGTTAAATGAAACCATGCTTCGTCTGATATGTAAAACAGCATTGGGTCTACCTGTCCATTGTCAATGTTTTAGAGAAGCCAGTGGCAAAAATTGAGGTATTTGTGAATATTTTTTGTCCAGGCACAATTTTACCTAAATTAATTGCTAGATAATACGCTTACAGACAATCAAAGATATAAACTTCTTTATGAAGCATGTTATTTATGGTAAATTAAAAAACATGATGGTGAAATTTAGCAAAAAAAATTATTCGAAACAAAAAGAATCCATGTTCAGTTCATTCTGCACTTAATTGTATCTATCATTAGAGTAAAAAAAGTCTCTTGTTGTGAAAGAAAAGCAAGAATAAAACTGAAGATTTCCGATACCGTAATTTCTAACCTGAAATATATTCATAAAAAATACTAGGCTAAAAAGGTTTGACTATTTATTAGCTATTTCTTATTTTATTTTTGTATTAGAGACAAAGATGTTAAACATACAGCTCTGCAATTTTAAATTATTTAATAATCATACAAAGTTCTGATGAAACAAAGATCTTCCCGAAAGATAAAACAAAAAAAAGTAAAATTTATGAAAATATATATAAAAGAAACAGATGAAAACTTGCATACGACTATCATGAAAACCATATATATATTTTTTTAATACTGTGATCTCAGGACATAAGCCACAGTGATTTTTTTACAATATCAGTTTCAGTATTTTTCCAAATAATCTCCAATGAATTTAATTTAAATCTTTATTAGCTATTTATAAAATCAATTTTTATTTATACTGATTGAAGAAGTGGATGAAATTTGTTTTTCAATTTAATATATTTCCATGATTGTTTGTAATAAACTATACAATTTTTATGCAAAATATTTTTACAGAATCAAACCAAATAATGTAATAAATACTCGTTCTATTTTAATATCTTTCATGAAATTTTCAGTATCAGAAAAATAAAATTATGTATATCCTAAGATATTTTATTTTATTCAAATCTTCATACAGAAAGTATTATTTACACAATTGAGACGAATCGTCTGGTACCAGTTTCATAAAATTTTTGTTGTTATTTGGAATTACATTTTGGTAGCAGAATCACCTACCTCTCTCGCAGTATTCGGGTAAAAAAAAACAAACAATTTACTTAATATAAAAGTTAAATTGAACGGAGATAAAAAATAATAGATTTATAAGAAAATATAAAATAGCTAAAATCATTTTTTTAGTATTATATTTGAACTAAATCATTCGTTTTCAATTTTGCTTCAAGGTATTACTAACGTACAATTTTTTTCTTATTTCACAGAACTCATCTTTTCAGTTTTTGTTGAGCTATATGAGGTAAAGATAAAATTAATAATATATTTCTTTTACTTCTTTTAAACTTAAACCATTATTATAATATAAACCTCTAAATATTTCCATGGTATTATCTAAATTTAAACAAGAAAGTAAAAAACCGTTTTTTATGTATTTAACAATACGTATAAATGAATTCTGAAATAAAACGTTTAAAATTTATTCGTATTTGGTATGTTTACTGAACTGTAGTAATACAACAGTGAATTTACGTACTTTTACAGAAACTGAAAAAGAATTTTGGAAAACATGTTACGCACGCATTCCTGATTCTGATGGCCACATTCCATTTAAAAAATACAAGTGGTTTTATAATACGAGTTGCTTTATATGTAAACGTTTTAGTGTTATTTGAACAGAAATTTCATTTATATGATATTATAAAATAAAAAATGATGAAAATGGCATGGATAAAATATCATACATTTTACAATGTACGATTTTGTTTTAGCAATATCAATAATCAATATTATAAAAATAAATTTAAAAAAATTATTTATATAAAAAGCCGAGTATTTTAAAATTATAAAGTAATAATTTTATATTTGTATTTTACTTTCTGGCGAATATAGCTAAAGGAGAAGGGATGTTGACTATGTCAAAAATGGAGTATGGGATTATTTGCAAATATTTGAGTTTTAGGGTCCAATTAGTTCATCTAGACCAACAATAGCACATATGTATGATGTATATGTCGTATCTGTGCCGCACGGATTTTGGTCTTATACATCAGGATTGCTAACCGATTTTCTTCAAAAGACTTTTCTAAAACGTTTTTTGAAAGTATATATTTCACATATAGTTATCAAAAAATTCTACAATTTTTTTTAAATAATAGACCCCGGACTTGAAATCCAGAGAAGTTTTTTCTGAACATGTCCTTTTTCCTTATTTTAGCCTTTAAGGAAGTATTAAATGTAGAGAAAATTTTATTTAAGCAAATTGAGTGATATGAGGTAAAGATAAAATTAATAATATCTTTCTTTTACTTTTTTTAAACTTAAACCATTATTTTAATATATTAAACGTTAACTATGTCATTTACGATCGAATAGCGATCATGACCACCAGTACAATTACTAGATTATAATACTAGATTAAATCAATTATGTTAATATTAAAAAAAATTATGATTTTTGATACGCTTAATATTACGATATATGTCATTATGATACAGAAATATTTTAAGAAACAATTTTCTTAAAATGTATTCCCCACGTCTCAAAAATATATATTCTGTTCTTTGTTTTTTTCCTCTCTTTTAGTTTTTTTATTAATAGCCGGGAAAGTCATGCAATATTTTGCCCGTTTAAGTCGTAACCACATGATTTAAAAATGGATATTATACTTTATTAAATAAAAAAATAATGCATTAACTGTTTGCCTTGGGAACCGCTTTGCTATCGCGCAGATTATATCAGACTAGATTTTTTCAGACTCCTTGAATTCTCTAACGGCTATCCAAAAGAGAATTCCCTAGATTTCAGATTTAATTTCTCTTTTTTCATATCTTTCAAGCTAAATGATACAACCGTAATTTTGTCTGATTACAAGACACGGCAGACATAGATATTAATGAACCAGTGGATCTTGTTAACAAGGAGGCAAAATCATATTCGCATATTGACAACACTTCAGATCAATTAGGTGAATTGATACGTTATTTTAGAGATTTGGGGAAGGAAAATTGGCTGAGCGAATGGAATTTACAAAAAGTAAAATTTCGCGGATTAAGCACTAATTAGTGCCGATATTCAGTTCTGTTAAATCGTTGAGAAAGGGTAGTACTAATTCGCCTCTACTCAGGGCATAACAATATAACGGCGGTATATTAAAAAGCTGTAGTTCAGTCATGACGCAAAAAAATAAAAAAATTTATTAACTGTAAAATACGTCCTCGAAGGTTTTACTAATTACTTTATTAAACGTTAACTATGTCATTTACGATCGAATAGCGATCATGACCACCAGTACAATTACTAGATTATAATATTAGATTAAATCAATTATAAAATTTTTAAAAATTAAATGGTCTTAATATTATTCGAGCATAATCCATCAATACTGTGAAAATATATTATTACGCATGCGATTTCCATATTTAAAAGAAATGATGCTTTATATTTGTATTTAAATTTTTGAGCAAAGTAATAAAATGATAACCAAGGTAAAAAAATTTAAGTAACAAAATTTTATTTGCCTAATTTATAATTTTTTTAAAAATGTCACGCTCTAATACCAAATCTTCTTAACGGTTTGTGGTGGGTCTGTTATTTTGTAAAACAGCCGGCAAAGGGTTTCTGGCTTTGCCCTTGTCCGATTTTTACTTCAAATACGCCACAGGTTTTTCAAAAATTAATTATGTAATATTTCGAATAAAACTGCAACAAAAAAAATTTAAATGTTCAATAAAAAAAATTCGAGGACGATTTGACCCTCTGATCAAATAACGTTTTTACATCAAAAATTATATAGTATTAAAAGTATAATTGGGGCAAAAAATCAAAATTCTCAGTAAAAATGTTTGAGTTCAGTTGATCCTTTTTAACCAAATGAAGTTTATATCATCAGAATATCTATAATATAATTGCTAAAAAAATATCAAAACTTTTAGTAACAAAATCTCGCTCCATTCGACAGCTATCTCAAAAAAAATTTAACAGCCGGTACTTTAAAAATAGATAGTATCAGAAAATATTTTAAAAAGTTTTCAAATTCTTAAGTCAGGTGCTACAGAACCCCCTTTTTTATAGTTTCCACATCGTCTATATTAATACTACAGTTGAATTCTCATCTTGAATATTAAAGTTTAAAAAAAATTGATATTTTAAGTACCTCTTATCTTTCAGCTTTCTTGTTTTCGTGGTATTAAAATTTTATCTATTAACGTAATTATTTACTTCAAGTTTTACTTCAGTTTGTTGTAGTATTTATTTAACAAGTTAAAAAATGATTATAGTTTACTAAAAAAGAGGAATTTGTGTACCTTAATGTTTCCTTGTCCAACTGAGATGAGAATCAGACCAAAATTGGAATATACAAAGTGGGGCACAATAAGTTATAACATTTATAAGTCGATTATAAATAAATGATTTTACCTGGTTTATCACACTGTGCATGAGTAATCTCTATTTCTTGGAAATAGCGATAGATGTCGCCTAGTCTTTGTATTCGCTTCTGATTCCGCATCACTTACTGTTGAGCTATGGCCAATTACGGACGTCTGTCAAATTAACAGCGCGCTAAAGTTACGCTTCGTTATGTTGAATCAAAAAGTATTACAGTTTCTAAGCGACAATTTCAAGCTCATTTTAACACTTGTTGGACTCTTCAAATCGCTATCCGGGCCGCCACAATGGAAGTTTCTTTTGGCCACCTTTGAGCTCGGATTTAAATCCTCGTGACTTTTTTTTATGGGGATATTTAAAAGAGAAACTTTTTCCATTAAGATCTACAGATCTTATGGAAATGCCTGAAAGGATAGTTCAGTTGTGTGAAGAGATTCAAAAGGACTTGTGTTGCAGAATCAACAGAAATGGGCACACTCGCCTTGAAAAAATTGTTAGGCGTAACGACGGCCATATTGAACACATCGTTCAGTAAAAAACTTACCACAAACACTATATTTGGTACTTAAAGTTGTAATCATTAAATTTAAAAATAAATATGTTCTCCAAAATTCAAATGTATCGACTTATTGTGCGCCGCTGTGTATAGTTAAATATTTGTTAAATTTCACATTTTTTTCGAGTTTTCAAGATGTGAGGCAAAAAACTGTTTAAAAAAATAACGTTGAATATCGCTCCTAAATTCGATAATTTTAAATAATTTAATAAGAACTTTCATCGAACTAAAGCTTAATTTTCTACGACCATTATCAAAAGATTCAAAATTACGGAAACTACTCTTCCATTTTTTTAAACTTTGTCCAAAATTTAATGCCACATATGCCCCAAAAATAGAAATGTTTTGAGCCATTTTTTTAAAGAATTTATGTTGATCCAGTCCGGAGATATTAATCAAAATGCAGTGCGATACGTATAACTTTTTGGCTGTAACATCAACATTTGTAAAAATCTCGATACCCAAAATTTTAGCCGATCACTATACTTTCCCTTTATACCTAAGCTGCTGTAGCAGCAACAGAGCTATAGTTAGGAAAGTAAACGAGTAGTATTTGTATGTTCCACAATAAAACAATTCAACTCTTTCCTAGACTTATCAGGTTATATATGTATATATATATATATATTTATTTATAGATTTTTTAAATGCATAAGTGTAACGTTGCGACGAAGAGATTTTCTCATTTATTTTATATATGAGTAGATCGAAAAAATTTCACGTGATAAGATCAGTATAAAATATTTTTCTAGTAAAATATTATACAAAGCAGGATCTACCCTTTATAAATCCAATTTGTTTTCTTTTCTAAAATGCATACATTGCAAATAATCTACAATCTTTATCCGAAAGGGTCACTTTTTTTTCCTGTATTATATAACAAGCAATAAAATAAAAATGATTTTAAAACGCTCAACTATTTTTTTGGCTGAATTAATTATCTTAATAGAATTTTTTCACAGTAATAAAAGGATTTTGCTCAAATATACAAACAAATTTTTAAAATGTTCTATTTACCGTATTAATAAACGTAAAACTATCTGTAATCGTTTAAGTTTACCTTTAATAACGGTTAGTTGACAGTTTAATCTGTAAATTTTGGGTAATTCATATAAACTATTAGTTACAGAGCACTGAAGTATAAATTAATTTATAATTGGTCAAGACCTTATCACGAATGTTATAATAATTATTAGCATCCTAACGACGAATATATATTACCCCTAAAATTACAAAATTACCATGAAATTATTAATTTTAAGCTAAGATGAAACCTAGTAGCTTTATAATAATGTCTTGTAACATACTAGCACACTAATGGCTTCTACATGCTTTATCTAATTATTATTTAATATGTATGTTAACACCACAGCCACTATGAAACAGTAAATATAACATATTACACGAAACAGCTTTTAAATCTCATATTTAATTGTAATAAATAAATCAAAGCTGATCTTCTAATATCTTTAGAACCGCTGGAATATTTTTTAATACGCATATATTACATACTTTATAACATTTCTTACAAATAACTAGATTATATAATTTAGATGAATTATGAATATTTCTGTAACATACAATTTCCAGTTCACCAAAAGTCAATGGTGTAGTGGTCCTGTCTAAATAATTTGTTAAATCGCCTTAGAATATCTGTTTTAATTAATTTTCTGATTGTTTTTAAAATAATTTTAGTAAGTAATAATTAATTATTCTTGATTAGCGATTCTCAACCATTTTAGCTGCACAGTCCCCCAAAAAGTAACAAAAAATCTATAATCGATATTTCGCGAACCCCCAACCACAACCCTGTCAAACCTTTTTTTCTGTTATCGATGAGTCGGAGGAATCCCATTTTTGGGCGAAGTGTCGGGCTAGCTAACAGGTTCCGCAAGATGTTATAAGAGTGCGTATGTGTGCCTGCGCCCTACCTACTAAACCTCCTATTTCACCGTTTCTCCCCTGCCGGAGCCGGCCCCGGGAGGTGCCTTTGAGTTCAAGGGATCAGGAGTCCCCTGTGCCTCATCACCGTCATCCATCCACGCAAGCGCGGACGAACGGCGGCTCCGCAGAAAGCTGTCCATCCCCCCCGTCACTCACCAGTCGTAATATTCACCTAGATCCTGACTAGGGCTTTACCAGGCAATTCCATGGTCCTTGTTTCGGTTTTTTTTCTACGGATGATACGAGAGGCCAAGTCAGTGATGGAATTCCATGTGGTTTCAACGCGGAGCACCTCACTACGATATTCTCCGGAGTCAATGGACCCAAAACCCAGGTGTCATATTGGCGCATAAGTGTTTCCCATCTGGGGCAGCGGAACAATACGTTCCGCATCATCACTGTCCGCAGTATGGGCATTCGAAACTGGCCGCTCTAAGGTGATGAAACGATACAGCCGGAAAGAGCCATGGCCATCAGGAACTGGGTGAGCTCGTAACCGAGCTCACCAAATCCCCGAAAGACCCATGGCCTAATCTAGGGAATGAGATGACGAATTCAAGCGCCCGTGATGCCTCGTTCCAGCTTACCTGCCATCTCTCCAACAAGAGATCGTATGCTTTCCTCTTATCGATGCACCATACAGTAGAATGGAGGAAACTACATGGGCGTAAATTTTACGCTTCTTGGACCTGGGTCCTCCAACGTTTCCCAGAAGCTTACTCAAGCCCCTGACGATTCTCTCAGAATAACCAGCCACGCGGTTGACATGCGTGGTGAACGAGCGCCTCCCGTCCAACCAGAAGCTGAGATACTTGACTTCGTTGTTCGGGGAGATAACATATAGGTTCACCTCAAATCGTATGGGCTCCAAGCGCCTCTTCCCAGCTAAGACTACTGCTCTAGTTAAAACTATTTAGCTTTATTGATAGCGACGGATATGAACATGCATGTTGAAACATGAGCAGTTTATACTTGCCAACTTGATGTTATATGCTCCTTGTAATTTGGACTGGTTGCATAAAATCTGCTGTGATGGTGTCATGTTCGAAAATGCATATGATACATTTGAACACGCCGTGCTCTCAGCAGTATAAAAGAGGCGTAAGGGATATTGCAGAACGTCAATTTAATTTCGAATGTGAAGCGTGCGTCTGGTGCCTTTATCTATTTAAAAGCGTAGTTTCATTAAAAATAATAATAATAATTGAGGTTTCGGATTTTTGGTGTGTGGTCAAACGGTTAAAAGTTTTTTTTTTTTTTTTTTTTTTTTAATTAGATTTTTATGTAAAATGAATAAATTTGTGAAAAAACAAAGCGACCATCTCGATCCACTGAATCAATTGGTAAAAATACAAGATTGTACAATGACAATTACAATGAAAAGAATGAATAATGATAATGATTTTAGTTATTTAAATTGTGGTTTTGTCTCATTGGATGTAAAGTCACAGTGCGCTGTTTGCTTTTAAGTCCTCTCCGATGAAATCATGAAGACATCATAACTGGACACTTGGAAACTAAACATCCGGATCATAAAACCAAACCCTTGGAATTTTTCTAAAGAAAATTACATACTTTAAGAAATCAACAAGTTTTTATTTTTAAATCAAGCTATACTGATAAAAGTATACTTGAAGCATCTTATCTCGTAGTATTAAGAGTAGCTAAGATGTCCAAACCCCATACAACAAAGAAATCCTCTTATTGACTGCTGAAATAGATATTCAGTGTTTTAACAGGCGTGGAAGAAGCAAAAAACTGAAACCACTTTCTAACGACACAATATCAAGACGAATCGACATGGATACCGATATTCGCGATCAGAAAATTCAACGAATGAGTTCAAGTGAATTTTTTAGAATTCAGTTTGACGAATCATCAGATATGGCAAACATTTCTCAGTTCTTATTTTTTTGTTGGATATGAATGGGATAAGACAGATCAGTCAAAGAAAATATGTCGTTTTGCAAATCAATACCTGGTCACGCAACAGGACAATGTCTTTTTGATGTTTTTTATGAAGCTCTAAAACCTAGAACAAAAATTGGAAAAAATGTATTGCAGTATGTAGTGATGGTGCAAAGGCGATAACAGGAAAGAACAATGAATTTCTGGAAAAATTAAAATATCTTCTTATACTCAGAGCGGAATGGACGCACTGCTTCCTTCATAGACATACACTTGCCAAAAAAACTATGCCGGAAAATCTCTAAAAAATTCTTTGTAGAGCTGTAAAAATGGTTAATTTTATTAAGAGTCGACCATTACAGAATAGGCTGTTTGCTAAACTATGCAAGAAAAAAATCTCTTCTTTTCCATACGGAAGTCAGATGGCTATCGCAGGGGAAAGTGTTAACCCGTTTATTGGTATTGCGAGATGAATTAATAATAAATTTCTAGGATAAACAAACGCCATTCTCAATGTTTTTATTTTTTACAGAATAATAAGCATATTTGCAATTGTCGTACTAAGCAGATGTATTTTTGCATTTAAACTTGAATGTGAATTTACAAGGACATGATAAAACATTTTATTAATGATAGACAAAGTTCATGCTTTCATTTAGAAGCTTGATATTTGGATTACTCGCTTTCAAAGCAAAAATTTTACTGTGTGTGGAAAACACTTACGATTATATTGAAAAAAATTCAATGAAGGTTATTCATCACAGTTTGGTTAACATAAAAATGTATTTGCGTGAGCTAGAAATTCAGTTTGCGGAGTATTTCCCAAAGATAAAAATGATTACTCGAAGAGATGGGTTCTGTATCCATTTAGTGAAAACTTTGATGCAGCTTCTAAGTTACCAGTTGAGATTCACGACTAGCTTATGGTGAAATGTCTGCTAATAAAACGTTATAACTACCATTTATATCTGAAAATTTAGATACATTTTGGCTTGCTCGTCGAAGTGAATATGGAAATTTAGTCAGAGAAGCATTGAAAATATTCCTTTCGTCACGTCTTATTCTGTGAAACGGAATTTTTGTCTATGGTTGCGCTAAAAACTAAATATTGGAATCTTCTTTTCATCGCATGAAAATAACTTTGCTTTTGTGTGTTTCAAACAAATATCCGCGTATTGAGAAACTTTTACATGGAAAAAAGCTACATTTCATTAATTTATTTTCTTTAAATGTATACTTATAAATGTAAGTAAAATCTTTACAATAAATGATTTTTTTTTCTAATAAAATGATTTCATTATTAATTAAGTGTAAAGTTATAGGCTAATTTCGCAACCCTCCTTTGATATCAACGCGACCCGTAGGTTGTTCTAGAGATTACAGTTATTTAGATTTTTTAATCAAATTTTGCTTTCAATATATTTTTTTTTTTATTTACCATTATCAATTGTCATTTTGTAATGTTTCTTAAATATTATTTATTTTACATTTAATATTTATAGTTTTTTTTTTTTTTTTTTTTTTTTTTTATATTTTTATACATTAAATCATTTCTACATGGTATTGAATCATGGTAATTATTTAAAAATGTAAACTATCACCTACAATTAAATTTTTCGTAAAAGGTTTTGTGTACAGTTTTTGAGCGATTTTTTAAAAAATCTTTTAATTAACAGTCAGCAAAGTTTTTTTTTTTTTAATTGCTTGTTCATTATTTTCAAACTTTGACAGTCTGTAAATTATAAACAGAAAGTACACATTTAAAATAAGTTTTTACAATTAAACTTTTTTTGTAAAATTATTAATTAAAAAAATGCATGTATTATAAGAACTAATTTTATAAAAATTTTAAGTCATATTAATGATAACAGATTTCAGTAAAGGAAGATAAAACACTTTGAATACATTATTAGAGTTTATATTTGTTATTTCCAATTTAATTGAACATAAGAAATAACATATAAGAAACATAAATTCTTCAAAATTTTTATAAGTTTCTAAAAGTTTTGTAACAATCTGTATAAAATTTATTTAAAATATGATATATTATAATAGGAAATAATAAAATAGTAATATACAAAATAGTACATTTATCAATTAATTTGTGGTAATTTGTTGTAACTAATTTTCATGGACTAGTGTTATTTTTATTTTAAAGAACTTTTTCTAAGCAAAGAACAATATTAATTTTTTTGTAGTAATTACTTTATCTATGGTATTTAACTTACCAATTTTTGACTTCTAGACACATTTTTTTCAAATAAATTAAAATTACAATAAAATTAACTATTATTCTGTTTTCATTTATGGATTAATTCACAAATAATCACCTTTTTTTTAACCTCCGGATCCACCGTTAGGCATTCTTCAGAGGATGAGATGAATGATTTGTAGCGTGTGTGAAAATAACACGCCTGACCGGGATTCGAACCCGGGACCCCCGAATAAAATGCCGAGACGCTACCACTCGCGCCACGGAGGCCGGCACAAATAAAAAAAAAACATTAATATTAGAAATTTCAATATTTTAAAGTGTAAATTTAACGTTATTTTAAGATATGTAGCTTACACAGACTTCCCATATATTCATTTAAATTATATTTTGCGTGTTAATTACATCTTAAACTGATATTACACACTACGTTTATTAAGAAATCATGGCCTCTACTATTATTTATTAAAATGTTTAAATTATGTAACTTTTGTAAGAAAATATTTATAGGGCCTAGCATCCATACAAATATAATCGAAACAAAATTCCTGAAATACGTTCTCCTTCACTTTTCCCCAATTTAAGTTGAAATTTCCATGTTTCCATATTAATTTCTGTATTTTTATTATCAAATAGAAATCGTCATTTTTTAGACACCGGTCATGGTACGACTACGTAGAATAATTATCTCCTGGCTAGTTTTTCAGCTCTTCAATTCTCCATTTTTTCACCGTACCGCATCCTCCTTTCTTCCATTCACATTAGGATAGCGTATTCTTTCTTCTCCTGGATCCCTTTGAAGTTTTAACTTGCTTGAACCATTACACTTGTCCAAAAGTCTCGTCGTAATCCTGTTTGAATCCATTTTTCTCATATGTCCGTAGAATGCCGTAGATGTCTCCGCTAAGGTATTGCTTCCGTAATTCTATCTAACTCCCGGTAAAGTTCTTAATTCTTACTTAATTTTTAATAATCGTTAGTTTTTCTGAGCCCTAGGATTTTCCTTAGTATCCTTCTTTCAGCAAGTTAAAGTTTATCTATTTCCCTTTGGTTTAGAACTACGCATTCTACCGCGTAAAACCTCCTAAGTGCCTAAATTTGCTCGCATTCTTAATTCTTCCCAAGCTCTGTCCGTAACAATTTTGGTGCGTTAGAAATTGTCATTTATATTTTTTTTTTTTTTTTTTTTTGAAAGTAATAGTGAATTTTTTTTATAAAAAAAGGGTGATTAACACAAATAAATTTACATTAGTAAACACTTTTATATTTCTCTTTAGATATACGGAACTCGTATATACGAGAATTTGATGAAAAACATGATTTACTACTGATTTTTCCCCCTCTTCTGAATTAAATTACTGCCATTTATTCGTACAAATATACTGAGTATGCAATACAGAGTAATACCTCAGGGATAGTTCTGTTTATACATCAAAGCACGTTTAATAAACATCACCGGATACATATTTATATTTAAAAAGTACATTTTTTTATATCACAGTTCTCTTACTTACAATTAGTTCCAAGAAGGAAACATAAGTATATTAAATAAAATAAGCGTTTAATGAGGCTAGCCAGTGAATCCCCTCAATAAAACATACATACTTAAGACAATAGTTCAAATATGATATAAATATTAGACAATATATAAATACACAAGACAATAGTTTTCATTTGTATAAATGCACTTAATCAGATTCAATATATAAAAAATACAAAATTCCGTAAAGAAAAATCCTAAAAAAAAAATAAATATTACAAGATAAAGGAAAACAAAACAAAACAGTAACATAATTTGTTTATCAAAGGAATTTAGCCCCTTCATCATGCACAGAGAAGATACTCATCACTTAAGGAATGTCGTCTCAGCCGAAGAGTCACTCAGACTCCCCCAGGTCCAGCGCGTGAAGATCCAGCGTTTGAATTGCCGGACATCCTCACTGTTTTCTACGAGATTCAGCACTAGATAGTTCACATGATTAGTTCTAGCCTTTGATATGTGAACCGAATCGTTTAATTTCCTCGCCGACATAAGGCAATACCAGATTGCACGGAACGAATTTCTTCGTTCCGTGCAACCACGGCGCCTCTGGAATAATTCTTGCAAATTTATTCTGGAAACGTTGTGTTACCTCGATGTTGTTCTTCCTCGTTGAATCACATTCTTTAATCTTATTTGTTTAATAAAAAAATCAGGATTTTTATAAGTAAAAATTGTATTCTAAACAGTAAAATGTATAAAAAAATGTTAAAGTAGTTTTTTTTTAAATTTGTTAACACTTTTCTTGTTACTGTTTTATGTTACATACACTTTTAATAACAATAATCAGTAAAAACGAAATAACTTAATTTGAAAATTCGAAGATTATTTCTTCCGTAAGATCTTTCGGAATTAATTATCCTCTTCAGTTGAATTAACGCAGTAGTTTTTAATGACACCCAAATTAAAAAATTCTATGAAAATCCTTAAGTATATAATTTACGCATTGTTCATTTCTTCGCTGACTTCCGTACTGGATTGGTAGCGTCTTCGTCTTTCATCCGAAAGGTTCCGACTTCAATCCCAATCAGATTTGGAATCTTTCATACGCCATAAATATCATACCATATTCCCACGCGCAGCCGTTGAGCTTATTATGTAAGACTCTTGATTTTTATATGCTATATACAAAATATTTGGTTATTATTTTCATATATGAATCCTGTTTCTATGAGGTGATTTCATTGTTATGCGCAGTACCTGTATGTATTATTTGTATCTGCAGAAATGTGTGCTCCTGTCTGTCCAATGTAGTATTTAGCGCAATCACTGTAATTTTTATTTTTATTTTCTTCCATTCCTATCTTCTTAAGTGGATATTTTATTATTATTATGCATATTGGTTATTTTAAAAGCGAAACAAACTTTTATTCCTAAAAAGGTTTTCATGACGTTGAGTGATAAATAGTCATGGATTTTCTATCACTATGTGTATTTATTCTGTATTTTATACAGCATGTTCACTATTAGTGTTAGGTGTGTTGCCATTAAACGGTGCTATATACTTTACTGCGTGATGTTATTTAGTGTAGTTGTCGGTTAACTAAATTACTAGGCCGTGTAACATGTAAAAGAAAGTTGTTAGTGTATTTTTTTATGGAATGATTTTTATGGGATATTTTGAATACGGATATCAGTTATAATAAGTTTTCAATATATATGGAAAGTGTGCTTGTTATTTTAAATATAAAATTTAAGAGATCAAGTGATTTGTTGCCTTTATATTTTACACTGAAATATAAATTTTGACGGATGTGAACAATGCATGATATTGTCTTACGATACCTTTGTGTAGGAGTGACATCATAAACAGCAATGTCAGTTCAATACAGTATTTTGTCTCTATGTTTCTTACTGTGTAATATGTGAGCGTTTTCAAAGTGTTGAAAAAATATCTCATTCAGGAGACACTTAATGGCTAAATCCAGCGAGAAAACTTGATCGAGTGGAGTATTAGTTGTCATAAAAGTCGTTTAACAATTAATCATTTTAAAGTGTTTTCACTTTTCCTCTCTCTGTTCAACGAAATCGAAATTAATACATTGTATAACAAACAGCGTGTATAAAAATTCATTGTTTAATAAAAGAATAAAACTGCCGATTTAATGAAGTTTTCTTTCAATTTTCCAACTTTAGGATATTTCCAGACAAGTATTAAAATGACAACTTTCCAGATGATATCTCAAACATTAAACTTAAAATATAAGAAAATTTATCAGCCATTAAACTTTCTGAAATTTCAAATGTTTGTTGTCTAACTTATTTTTATAGAATATATAAAAAAATAAAATATATTATATATATATTTAGATTATTTACTTATCTAAACTACGAGTGGATTATATATAATTTGGCAATTCATAAAGGTCTGCGTTTAATGACGTCACGCTACATTTAGTTTTTTCCCTTTCCTTCTTATATTAATTACATTTCTTAGTAGCTTAATATATACTGATAATCTTATAATCCATTTTTCATTTGTTCTTTTCAAAAGAATCCTCAAACCCTATTTAAAAAGAATTTACGTTTAGATACATTAATTATTTATTTCCTAATGTGTATGATGCAATCTGCCCAACTACGGAACAATAAGCACCTCCCCCCCCCCTCCTTGACTAAATGAGATGAGGATGATATGTAAATGAAGTGTAGTTTTTTACATACACAGACCGACCATTCCGGAGACGTGTGGTTATTTAAACTCCAACCACCAAACACATTAATAAAGAGGAAATTTCACAAAAATAAATTTAATATTTTCGAAAAAACAAATATTTAATTTTTTTTTTTTTTTTTTTTTTAGTCATCACAAAAATAAAATAGTAAATTTAAATAAGAAAGTACTCTCAATGAATGAATTTTGTGATTAAAGAAAAATTACAAAAAAAAATTGTTTTTTCATTTTACAAAATTCCTTTAGAACAAAGTTACAGATATATAAGTCATGAAAAATTCGCAAACATATTTTCTGAAAAATTATTATCTCCGTTGTTTTTTAAGTTATAAAAATATCTATATATATATATATATATATATAAAAATGAATGTTTGCCTGTCTGTATGTCTATTATGCCTTCATAAACCGTTCATCCGATTGCGATGAAACTTTGGTAAGTTGTTGTGGGCACGCACGCCTGCGAAGGTTTCTGAATTAGTTTGGACCCGCTAGGTGGCGCTAGGGTCGAGTTATTTCGAAAAATTGTATTTATGGTCCGATTTGGCTCATATTCAGAATATATGTTCCTTACATGGAAAGAAATACCTCTGAAAAAAATGGACCCGCTAGATGGTTGAGATCTTTGGAAAAATTGTATTTATGGTCCGATTTGGCTCATATTCAAAATATACATTAGTTATGTGAAAAGACAAATTTTTGCAAATAACTATAACCAGTAGGTGACGCCGGTGTCGAAATATTTACGAAACAAACAAATATATAAATAGACTTTCTTCTTCTATATATATATATATATATATAAAAGGTCATGTTTGTATGTATGTCCGCTATAAACTAAAAACTGCTGGACCGATTTACATGCCGGAAAAGGGAAATAGGGGAAAAGTGAAGAAGGGGAAAAGGGAAATATGTAAAAGGGGAAAAGGGAAATAGAGACAAAGGGGAAAAAGAGATAAAGCGAAAGGTTAAATATTGTGATGTTCCGTAATGTTCATTTTTTTAATGTTTTATCAAATTTTCAATTGTGTTCATTTAATATATATATATATATACACTCAAAGCTAGCAATAGCGAAGCATTGCCGGGTCTGCTAGTTGTCTATACAAAAAATGTTACATACTGCTAGAGGAAAAATGCAGTGTAAATCGTATTCACAGAAAAACTAATTTACCGCTTTACATTTTCTAATCGCGTCTCTCTTTAATATCTGTAACCCTTATAAAACCCCTGTGATATAAGGTTCACCGATCGAAGTAACTTTCTTTAAAAGTAATGATGTTCACTGAACAGTAAATCCTTGTAATGAGCAGACTGAAGATGTTTCTAATAGAACGGATTATCATTTAAATTTCGTATTAAATGAAGGCGATAATCTTCATTTATCACAAAATCAAAGTGTAAATGTCGTAGTTTTATATGAAATCTGACCTGAAAAATTGAAACAAAAGTAGGTCCCAGAACTGTATTCTTAGCATTTTTCGAGAAATTTGGGGTAAAAAACAAAAGACTGGATTCAAAAAACACACTTTTTCACATTTGACGTAAAATCACTTTTATAAATAAATGATGAACACAAAAACAAAACTTAAAAAACGAAAAAAACAAAAAGTTAAAAACAAAACTTATAGAGCATTTGATCCTTAGTAAAATGCTATGAATGAAAAATTAAAAAACTAAACAAAATTAACAATCGAGGTTAATTAAAAATAAAACATTATCAAATTGAAGCAGATTTTAACTAGGTATTAAACGAAGCAAAGTTTTCAATGAAAATTCAAAAGAATTAAATATTTTAGAACAATATAAAATGCAGACACAGATAACAAAACTTAGAAATTTTTAAATTTGTATTAATTTCTGTGGGCATTAGTCATATCATTTTACTCAGAATAAAATTTTCACGAGTTTTGTTTAAACCTTTTACGTGTTTATTACCCATTTAATATCATTATTTTACCCCAAACATAAAACAGTGTGTTTTTCGATCCCATTTTTTTGTCTTTTACCCCCAAATTTCTCTGAAACTGCTAAAAACACAGTTGGGGACCTATTTTTTTTTCCGTTTTACAGCTCAGATTTCACATAAAACTATTAAACTTAACCCTTAATTCTAGTTCCAAGAATTACAGTCTGGCTTAATTTTATTGAAGGAATAGAAATCAAGGCAAAATCTTTTGTCAGCCGATACGCGCTGGACTTATGCTGGACATTTCCATTTCTGGACTTATATTAATATAAAGTTTATTATTTATATTCACCAGTAGAACACATCCTGAAAGTTTGTATCATTCTTAGTGAATCACTCTATATATAGTTGAATTATAAAGGCAGTAGGAAACCACTTCATTTTTCCATTTTTCCCAGTAAACATACCACATGATACTGGTTATTCTTGAGATAATTATTGTAGTATAAAAGATCATATTAGAAATACAACTCAGAAAAACTTTTAATCTACTCAAAAAACTTAAATATATTTTATTATAAAATTGACTCGATTATTGTTATTTTTTTAATAAAATGATTAAATTTTCACTTATATTTATAATAAAGAAATGATATAATTTTATAAAAATATACAGAAACTAATAATTATATTATTATGCTGAGATTAGGATAGAGTTTTTATGATTAATCCACTTTATAAGTAATAAAGTCCAAAATAACTAATTAAACTATAACAATCCTTATTTATAAATAATATATTAAAAATTAAAATTGTTTAAGTAGATAAATCATATTTGTAAAAAGAATAATTTACAAAACTCATGTTTTTAAAAGTGAATTATGTTATCCCCTACTCCAGAGATAAATGAGAAAATTTTTCCTACGATAACGAAGAATAATTTTGACAAAATTAATAATTTTAAAGTAGTAGCGTCTCAGCCTTTCATCCGGAGGTCTCGGGTTCAAATCCCGGTCAGGTGACATCTTTCATACGCTAGAAAATTTCTCTTTCCATATTCTCTTGTTTAAGCTTCCAGCTTTGGTGGTGAATTAATTCATCAAGTCAAAAAAAGTACTTGATAGATTATAAAAATAAAAAATTATAAAACTGTATAAAATTCAAAGTTTAAGAGAAAGGAGATTTTTAAGGTTTTTTCAACGATAATGCTGATAATATTATTTTTTATAATTTGAAACTGCTTAAAAGAAAAAATCTAATAAAAGTAAACTTTCTTTGAAGTATATCCCCTCAATAAGCATAATAAATATCCCCCATCTACCAAACAACTTTTCTAAAAAGTTAATGAGATACCTCCTTGTAAATAGTAAATTCATAAATCATTCAATCATTTTAAGCTTTATTTGTATCTTTATGATAAAATAGTTCCTTTTTATTGAAAAACAATAACCAAAATTAGGAATTTTTTTCAGATTTTTATGTAAAAGTATTTATTTCTAATTTTATGATATATAGTTAAATAAATAAACAAAAAACTTCTACACTTGTGGAGGACAATGAAAGTTGAACACTGGGACTATTGTTTTTTGTTCTTGTTTTCTTTTTCAAACAAATATAATAACTAAAAGTATAGCAAGTGACACAAAAGTATGGCAAGTGTACAGAATGACTTGATATGTCAATCAGTTGTGCACTATGTGCTTGACACCTACTTATATTAACTCTTGCTGTAATTCATCACAGGAATTTCCCAGAATTGCCTCATATATACTCCATATATATAAATAAATATATATTTAAAAAAAAGAAAATGAAAATTTTTTGACAATATTTTTTTTTTTTAAATAAATAAGGAGTAAGAACTATAAAAACGTTTTTACATTTTAAATGCTATGAGTAACTTGCAAGATGGATTTAAATTTAAATTTAAAAAAAATATTTAATTAAAAACATATTTTTTGTTACCACAGATCATCGGAATGGGATGATCAAGAAATCTTTATAGTGGTTTGAAGGCCTGTTAATGAGGAAAATATAGATGCAAACAAGAGATAAATATTAAAAAATTAAAACATACATCTGCCAAAAAAACATTGCTCTTTAATACAGGATAATTACTAATCTACTATCTACTATCCTGTATTAACAGGATAATTACTAACATAGGATAATTCAGGTGCGTGCGGGTGACAATTTTGTATATAGTATTTTTATATAGTACAATTTTTTTTAATTTATTTAAACATATATATATATACATACATACATATATATATACATATTTATATAGTTTATGGCACTCCCGGTAACGTAAGGATTCCAATGTGGGGGTCATACATCTAAATCGGTTCAACCGTTGAGTAGCTACTGTGAAACAAACATACATATACACATACACCCTAAATACATTACACTCATTTTTGGCAGTCGTGTAAAAACACCCATTAACTCCTTTTCTGAAGCAAGACATAGCTAAAAAAAAACAAAATAAAAATATATTATCATTTTTGGTGAGGGTGTAAATATTAAATAAAAAGATTGAGATCTTGATAAAAAAATACTTTTGTAAGAAAATCCTTTGTCTAAAATGCCCCACTAAAGATTTGAAATTTTATGTCGGCCAAAATCCCCCTCTTTTTTGAAAGAATCTTTCTTTTCCCGGAATATAATATCTGTATATCAAGTTTGAAGAGAATCTGCCATCGGGGTTTAGAACTATAAGACCAAATACTGGCCAACAACACACATAAGTGTGTACATACGCAGAATCTTCCTTATGTCTAAAATAGATTTTTTGGTCTTGGGAGCATTGGATTAAAGCTTTTTTCGCAGGTTATTTACAATTTATTGAAATATATTTTTTATTTTGATAAAAAATAATTTATTGTCTCCTTAAAGTACAAAATTTAAAAGTGGCCAATTTTTTTTTTTTGACCGATCTATATAGAGGAGGCCTTCCCACAATAGCCATTGCTGCTATAACAGCATATAACGCTATAGCCAGGGAAGTAATAGACGCCAACACAAATATTAGACAACTGTATGGGTAGGGAATTTTATAACAGATATATATATATATATATATATATATATATATATATATATATATATATATTTACTCGGGGGACATCAAAACGTTAAGGAATAAAAAAAAACCCATACGGGGGAGTTAGTTTTACTTATAGCAATTCATTCTCTTTGTTCTATAATATAACATCAGGGAAAGTAAAGAATAATTAAAAAATAAAAAAAAAAAACACTTCATATTAAAATTCTTTGAATTTTTAACTGCATTTAAATGCCGGTATGGTATAAGAGATAACATACAGAAAAAAATTAAATTAAATATAAAGGTAACTTAAGTAAGGTAATAAACAATTTTAATATAAAATAAAGGATAGATATAGAAATATTTCTTTTTTATGACATTTTTGTTGAACAGTTAAAACATTCATTTTAAAATATCTTTTATATAATTATTAAAACCTTCGTATTTTAGTATAATAAAATTTTTTTTATTTTTAATATATCATGATAAAAAACGTTATATATTTTATAATTGTAATATTAAATTAATATTATAAAGATTTACCAATAGTTTTTTTTTTATGTTTTAGAATTCAATTAACGGAGCTGAATATTATTCCTTGTAAAATTAAAAAACCTGAGCTTATATTATTTTTATACAGCCGACATTAAGAAACCGTTAGAAATATTAAGTTATTTTTTTTAATTTAATAAAGTAGAAGATATATTAATATTATATATTGGTCTGAAAATTATGGAATTTAAATTAATTACGGGGTTATAAAAAAAAAAGTTTGTAATTTTTTTTTAATCTGATAAAAGGGAAAAATAAAAATTTTAGTTTTTTATTATTTCAGTTTGATAAGCAGTGATAAATATCAAAGAAATAGATTGTAAAGATTATTTTTAATATTACCTACATACAATAACGGAGATTAAAATCATAAACTCATTTTTATGTTTTACCTCGTAAAACTTTTATTCAATTAAATAGTACAGCTTTGAAATAAACATGCAATAGGAAATGTAAATGTAATGAAGCATAATACAATACAATTTTCACTGAACTGCTTCGTTTTATTCTTCTTTTCTTTTTTTATTAAACGAATGATATTCACTAGAATTTATTATTTTTTTGTTATTTATTCAAAGATTCTTCTTTTTGTTAGATGGAAGTGATTTAGAATGTTTATCGACCGAGTTGATGCCCTTTCTGACTTACTAGAGGATAACAGTAGTATATATATATATATATATATATATATATATATATAATAAAGTTTGAATGATTACCATACATTTAGTTTAAATTTTCGAATCCAGTAAAAGCTAATTAAGTTATAATTTGATTAGTCTGCTATAAGCTCATTTAGAAAATTGGCTGAATGATAGAAATAAAGCTTGGGCAAAATAATTGTTTAAAAAATTCCGTGTATCCTTATGACAAATTTTCCTTTTTTTAACAACTATTCCTTTTACTTATTCTTGATTATTTCTTTATTATTATTGGTTACATGAGTATAGTCTGACCCTGCTAGGTTCTCCATGCTGAGAATGCCAGGACTGAAAATCCAGTCATCGTTGTAATCGGTTGTTTATCGATTAGGCCCCTTTCCTATACGATGTGATTGAACTACAATTCCAATGGCTGAAATGCTTATCAGATAACGCTAGATCTAATAACTCTCCCCGCTTCAAAAAAATAATCATTGCGATTTTTGTTTTTAAATATAAATTTATAAATTAATGAAATACTTTACACTATCAAAAATTAAATATACTAGAAAAAATTGGACCTACGTTTCGCCGCAAAAATGTTACATGGTTTATGTTTCATTACACAAGATTGTGTTAAATGATTTTGTCAATTGTAACTAAATAACGATCATGAATTGACGTACTAACAAAAAAAAAAAAACGTTTACAACGAAAACCTTCAAAATATTTTTTTTTTCAAAAATTGCAACAGCAATGAAAAAAATAATAAAAAGAACTCCAATAAATATGCTTTTTTTCAACATAAAAAATGAAATTTTCTAAAAAAATTAATCAAGCAAAGCAGTTTGCTACTTTGTTGCATTCTGCCAAGAAGCGCTACATACAAAATAAAAATGTGAGCATATAAAGCAAACAAAAATATGAACAGATGAATGAGTCGTTTTTGAATAACTCGTATCTCGACGCTTCATTCTGAACGATTAAAAAAATTCGACTCATTCAAAATTAAAATGTGAGCACGTACAGCAAACAAACCAACGCACCATGCTTCTTTATCTGGTTGATCATATAAATAATTATAAATTTCCTATTTTAAATTTTCTACGGTAAATCATAACCTCATTCCATTTAATATATAATTTTTTAATTAGGGCTGTACCGAATAATTCCATTGACTTCTTTTATATCATTTATTTATTTCATATTATCATTATGAAATAAAAATTTCATTACATCTATTTTACGATATGAAATGAAAAATGTTTAAATAGATATTTTCATAATATTTTTTTAATTTCCTGGCAAATATAGCTAGAAATATTGTTAATTTAAATTTATATTAAAGGGGAAAGTATGGTGATCGTGTCAAAATGGGGTTTCGGTTTTTTGCAAATATTTACATTTTACGGTCCAACTAGTTCATCTAACCAAAAAAAAAAAAAACAAATGTTTATGTGTATTTATGTGTAGGCCGTTCTGCTTTTGCCGTTATATCTCAGGATTGACCGAACCGATTTTCTTCAAATTTGGTTCAAATATTTCTATATATGGGGCACCAATCATATTAATTGTTTTTTTTTAAATTCTTAGGAGGTAAGATGATATCGCGAAAAACCAATTTCGATTTTCTTCAGAGGTATTTTAGAGAAAATTTTATTAAAACAAATTTGTTACAATGCATATATAAATTTAAAAAAATTTTTCGATAAGTACAAAGAATACAGTTCTGGAATATATTTTATTCAATTTTTCAGATCAAAAACATAGTCACTAAATTTTTCCCATAATATGGGTTCCACAAATTCCCACATGGTTTCATTTTACCTCATGTAATCAGGGTAAAATATTTCGCTTGTCTTAACTACAAAAAAAGTTTCTGATTTATAGGATTTTTTTTTTTTTTGTTTATATTAAGGTCCCAAATCAGTTTTCGAAGTATTTTAATGCAACTTTAATTCACCGTAATGTTGTGATAAAATTGGATGAGACACTTTAACCTTTGACATGACACATTTTAAACTTTGAATGAGACATTTAACATTTTAATTGAATTAACATTTTTATATTTATGAAAATTTGAGATATTCATAAATATAAAATAAAATATAAAAATTATTATATTGCATAACAGGAACAACTTTAATTATAACGCAAAATAAGTTATTTTAAACTTACGCAAACGCACATGCTCAAGCGCACGCAAAAACACATAAATACACATACATATTTCTCCCGTTTTTGCATGCATATTTGAAGCGTTTAATTATTCCACGAAACTTATACTATACTAAGTATTGTTACATAGATCATCAAACCATTGTATGGTTGTCTCTTGATAATCCAACTTTCTACCGTACATTTCCTTCCTCTATTCTACTGAACTCGTCTTTCTCTCATAAATTATAACCTAATTTACTGTTAATTTACATTATTTTGCATACGAAATTAAAGATTTATTTTTATTATCATGTAGATTTTTATTATTTAATGAAGTAACTTTTAAATTTTATTTGTAAAAATATTCATGTAAAAAATCACAAGCTCGTCCAGGATTAAAACTTGTAAACATTCTAGACGAAATGCAAAGGTACGATTCCTTTGTTGTCGATAATTAATATCAAATTTATAAACGTAGATTATCTAAATAATTTAAACAAAAAGAAAATGTTTTCTTTAAAACAGTTATGGAAGAATGATTGACATTTAAACTGGATCATCAATCTGTACCTGTTTACTTAGCATAACAACGGGCGTTCATAAACTACAAGTCTTTATAAAACATACTACAATCACCTTGAACCACATTAATAACAATTATTATCTAAACTTAAACATTTACACACATGTTACACATGGTTTGATGTAATAAATCCCACTGAAAGTTACCCATTAATATTAGATATTAATTACAGTATATAACTCCAGCGCAAACGTACTGTCAGTGAAATACATAAATAAACGTCTGGTTATTACAAAAGTTTGTTGAACGTTTTATACCCTTATCTTGAACCGGTTGTTTTCATTGTTTCCGGTCAGTAAGTAAAGAGTGACAAATTACAAACATTCTGTTTGTAATTTGAGCTAGCTGCACAATTTATAGCCACAAGAAAATTAAATTTCTTTCAGAGATACAACTTTCAACACGTGTCAAAATTGTCTTATTCATAATGTAACAAAAAGCACATGACCAGTCTAATTAAGAATTTAAGACGCTTCCGATTTACTTTAAACATCTCAACTTAAATACTTTTTTGATTTTATCAAAAACAGATCTGTTTTAGTTTTTTTGATAGTTTTATGTTTATAATTATTTATAAAAATAATTAATAAGTTTCTATTTACTTGCTACGGTTAACTCGTCATTATAAATCAGTTGTTTAACAGCTGATTTTCGAAATCGAAAGTTCTGAGGTTCAAATACTATTAAAAGTTAGTTTTTTATATACAGATTTGAATAATAGATAGTGGATACCGGTACAATTTGATGGTTAGGGTACAATTAACCACACTTTTCAGGAAAGTTCGGCCTGAGTCTGTACAAAGATTCATATCATCCACATCTCGTTGGGCCGTGGCAGGTGGTTGCTTATTGTTCGAACAGATTGCAATGTACATATTGGGGGAAAAAATGTATTTGCTGGTTTACTTGCCTTTTTTCTTTATGCTGACGCTTTCGTTGGGGTTCTCTATTTCGTTAAACAGTATAAATAAAGAAATTCAAAAAAAAAAATAATAATAGTTTAATATAAAAAGGTATGTTTACCAAATTAATTATTGATATGAAATGTTCTGTCATTTTACGTCAGATAAAACATTTTATTATAGCAGCTAAATCATTTTATATTACTGACAGATGGCAAACATACCTTTCCACATTTTAAAATGTAAAACTATATGTTTGTAATAAAATTTCTAAATACATATTTTCCGAAGAAATAGAGATCTTCGTGAAAGAACTCAACATAAAGAAAAAACAAATTATCAACCGTAAAGAAAATGAAGTTTTGTTTTCTATGTATAATTATATTCTGCTGTTATAGTGCAATTTTCTAGATTATTAATTAATTTATCTATAACCTTCTTGGGAATCGGGTTTATTCAAACGTTCAGTTAAATATTTCTACAAAACGATGCCGTCACTCCATGCACAAATTTCATTTAGCCTATTACTGAAGATTATTCGTTGTATAATTACTATCGCATAGTAACTAGTATTGCGTATTTACAACGCGTGGCAGTAAATACGCAATACCTTTTTTCCTGTTTAGCCTCCGGTAATTACCTTTCAGATAATACTTCAGAGCATGAATGGGGATGATACGTATGAGTGTAAATGAAATGTAGTCTTGTACAGTCTCAGTTCCACCATTCCTGAGATGTGTTGTTAATTGAAACCCAACCACCAAAGAACACCGGTACTCATGATCTAGTATACAAATCCGTGTAAAAATAACTGACTTTTCTAGGACTTGAACGCTGGAACGCTTGACTTCCCAATCAGATGATTTGGGAAGACGCGTTCACCACTAGACCAACCCGGTGAGTTTACTTGTATGTACTGTACTGTGGTTATCGTTATAATGGCTAGTTGTAGCAAACATATTACTAATACAAAACGTAAACGGGTGTTGTGTCAATGAACTAAAAATCTGAAGCAATTAAAAAATAAAATGTCAGAAAATCGATTAAAATAATTGCTTATGAGTTTGGCATCGGAGAAACAACCGTCGGCGATTGGACACGGAACAAAAATAAATTGATGAATACTGTTCAAAAGTGCCCAAAAGGTTTCTAAAAAAAACGATCAACGCTCAAGAAGCCTGTCCAGATTGCTTTATATGATACCGTTTCCTTATCGTTAAGGCAACAGAGAACCTTTGGAGTACCAGCATCTAGCCCTATTTGGCAAGAAAAGGCTATTCAACTTAACAAGAAATTGATCGGCCAAGATACATTCTCTGCTAGTTAAGGTTGGCTGGAGAAATTTAGAAATCGTCACGGGATTAGATAATTAGCGGTATCAGGGAAAAATTATCTGCAAATACTGACAACGGCGCTAATTTTATGAAAAATGTTTCTGCTCTTGTTCAGTCAGAAAATTTGCGACCAGAACAAGTATATAACGCAGATGAGACAGCATTAAACTTTAGAATGCTGCCATCGAAGATACTAGCATTAAGGGAAGAAGCTTATGGACCCGGCTTTAAAATTAGTAAAGAGCGAATAACTGTTCTTGTCTGCAGTTGATACAAGTTGTGACGACAAAGTATCTCTTCTTGTGATCGGCAAAGCTGCTAAACCTAGGGCATTAAAAGATTTAAAATTAGATTCATCGCCTGTTAAGTACGCTAACCAAAAATCGGCGTGGATAAGTGCAGACATTTTTGAGAATCGGTTTAACCACAGCATCGGTCCCGCATGTGAAAAATTATCTAAAAATAAAGAAATTACCGGAAAAAACAGTTCTGTTTTTGAACAATGCGCCCTCCCATACATCTGAAGATGTTCTAATTTCGGGGAACAATAATAAAATGTTTTCCCACTAAATGTGACCCTCATTTGTCAGGGTGGATCAGGGTGTCATAGCAGCAATAAAAAAACCATTATAAACGAAAGATTTTATATCATATTCTAGCATCAGAGATTCAAGTTACGCCCGCATTAAAGGCATTGACTATAAATCATGCGATTTACATGTTGTCAGAATCGTGGAATTCAATCGCTCTAACAAAACACAGGTTAACAACCAGAAACTTTTGTGTACTATGCCGTCGAATGAAGAGTTTCGTGCTTTATTATAAAATATACCGCGATGTGAAAACGTAAAGGAAAATGAAACGCAAAACCGGTTAAAATCGGATTGAAGGGAACCAACATTGAAAATTTATGATGATGACGAGATTGTGAAAGTTGTGACAGATTAGATTAATGAAATTTCCAGTGATGAAAACGAACCGATTGATAAAAATGAAAATATTAGCCACAGAGAAGGAGCTGTATTTCTCACAAATCGGTCCAATATTTAGAACAACAAAATGTTACATTCCTTGAATTAACGATAGTACGGAACTGGTGAGATCGCACTGCTGTGGACCGTGTTACACAATTAAGGCAAAAGAAGGTGAAAGACTTTTTCGTTAAAAAATCAAACTACGTTTATGTGGATCGATGAGAGAGTGATTAGTGACTATTGATTTTATTATAAAAAATACAGTAAAATAAAATAATAATATTGTTATAATCATTTTTAATTCGTGGCTGCTACCAATTCGATATTACGTAATATGGTTTATTGCCCGAATTCTGTTAATATATATTTAATTAGATAACTATTGTAAAATGGTTTGTAAATCTCTTTGTAATTTGTTTCAATTTTTTAATACAAAATTTATACTAACAAGTAAAATTGGACGTATTACATGTAAATTTATACTTATTACTATTAAGTAAACAAATATCAGTTGATTGATATCGGCTAAATTATACTTAATGTAATATTTATCTATCTATAAACTACATATCTGTTTATTTATTATACTGTATCTCTTTATTCTTATTGTAAAATTTTCCATGAACATTATTTATTTTTAGGTTTAATATTCAATTTCTAGAGGAATAATGTTTTTATACTTTTTTCAATTTCGTCCTTTTCTTTTTAAACAGACCTGAAAGACATTTTTTTTTATGAAGAACATCAGTTTTTTTTTATTTAAAAAATTCTTGTTTTCTAGAACATTTTTTCTGCTTATAATTAAAAAAAAAAAATAATTTTAAATATAAAAATCTCATTTGATATCAAATAAATTTAAGTATTAATACAGAAACGATTATATTATTTAAAGTAAATTTTTAAAAGTAATATAAATTTTTTACCAAAATCACGAAAATAACTGTATTATCTTAATGTTTTCCTAGTATAATCTCGTAGTGTAATAGTTTCATTTGAATATTATAAAACTATACAATACAATTTTAAGTTACGTTACTGCCAAACGGATATAATATGAAATTGGAGACCAAATATCATGGGAAATAAAGTTTAATACGATTAGATGAGATAAGCTGGGTCAGGAAAATTCGTTCCGAATCTGATACTTTACTGTATTATTAAAATGTGACTTACTCATACTCAAGTATGTATATTTTACATTACTATTCATGGAAAAAAAAACACATATAATTTAAAATATTTGTACATTAAATATTCATCATATACTTTATTAATTCCTACATAATTCTACAAAATAATTGTGAAGTAAATTGTTTCTGATACGGATGGAAAAATATTTGCAATTTAATTCTACTGAATTAGATTATTACCTTTTTTACACATTTATTTTACCTTTTTTTTTTGTTCGTTCAAGCCATCTTTGGACCAGTTTCACACAATTTTTCTTTTTTATTTTCCCAAAAATTCCTAATCACTTTTTCTTTTTTTTTCTTTTTTCATATTTCTTCTCTTCTCTGCGAGATTTCTGTTAGGTTTCATTTTTTCTTGAAAGTTAGACTATCAACCAATTTCCTAAGGGTATCTGTTTCATCTGTTAGATTATTGTTTGTTATTAGTTCCTCGAGGTTTTTTTCAATCTGTTTGTACCAATTTGTTTTTCTTCTTTTTTTTATTAAAAATATTATAAATTTTCTTTGTCAGTCTGTTATTCTACTTAGTCTATGTTCATTATAATATATATACGGCCATAGAATTTTATCCTTCTTTTCCTCACTGTTGTTTCAATATTTTCTCTCTCTTGATATAACATTCTATCCTTACATTTTGGACCATACATAAAAATATGTTATATAAATTATAAATTTATATTTTATTAATTTTATATACTGAGTGTATCACGAATTTTTCCACAAAACTTACATAATCTATTCTACTCGTAAAAATAATGGAAAAATTCCATATAAATATATGTCCTAAAATTCTTAGTGTGCGAGTTACGGCTAGTAAAAGATTTTGCTCTGATTTCACCTACTCCGGTGAAATGATGTACTGAAATTTTTAGGATAATTAATTAAGAACAGAATTAGTAATTTTTTATGGATTTCAACCTGAAAAATTGAATATAATAGCTCCCAGAACCGAATTTTATTTTGAAACAATACATTGCTAAATCTGTCAGAAAAGTACTCGTATTAATGTAAATAAAAACCAAATTCTTTTTTGGTAATGTGAAAAATTCGTAAAAAGAAAATTTACTGTTAAATTTATTTTAAACTGGAAAGTAGACTATAATTGTAAAACCAAAATAAATAAATAAAAATTACATACAAATTTTTTTTGTTAATGATAGAAATATAATAAATTATTTGAAAAATTATTATTTCAAAATTGGCAATAAAATAACAACAGCGGATAAAAAATCCGCAATATTGAATTACTGTTTAAATCATTCTGTAAGGTACATTAAGAACCTAGATATCGGGTACCATGAACTGTGCTGTTGTTAGCGAAGGTTTTCTGTGAATTTTAGTTTGAACGTGATCGGTTTCCCATTGAAGTAATGCCCTACATACTTGCAACAGAAGAATAGGCTGATACGGTATTCATTATGCTTGTGTTTAATGGTAATGCTACAGCTGCTGTAGTAGAATATGAAATACGTTTTCTGAATCGCAGGATTCCAGATCCCAAAAAAATTAGCGCGACTTTTCACAATCTTCAACAAACAGGTTCACTATTCGTACTAGCTACGAACGATCTGTCCAACACAACACTGTTATTGATGAAATTATTATCTACGCAGTTCAGCGCAGTCCAGGTATCAGAATACGACATCTTTCTAAGCGGATCGGATTTTCGCATTCGATGGTTCAGAGGGCATTTAAACAAAACAAATTTATCATTATCATAAAAAGCCAGTTCAACAGCTACACGAAGGACGGTCCTCATTGCTTGTAGTTCTGCAATTCTAAAAGTATGTATTGTTTTCTGACGAGGCAAATCTCACTCGAGATGGCGTCAACAACTTACGCAATGAGCATACATGGACAGAATTAAATCCTGTTGGAACGGTGGAAGACAGTTTTCAACATCGATTTAGCGTCAATGTATGGTGCGACCTCCCTCACAATCAGCTGTTTGTACCGTTCATAAAACATGGCCGCTTAAATGTTGAGGTCTACTAGCACTTTCTTCAAGAAGAATTGCTGCAGCTGCTTGAAGATGTTCCTCTAGAGCTGAAAAGCAAAGTATATTTCCAGCACGCGTCTCCTCACTTGCCTCTTGTTCCATTTCCACTCACTTAAATCATCATTTCACTGAGAAATGATGATTTCTGAGTCGTGGAGGCCCACAATCCTGGCCACCAAGATCACCTAATCTAACACCTTTACATTTTTTCGTTTGAAGCGGATGAAAAATATTTTGTATAAAACAAAATTACATTCTCGTGAGGAGGAATTAATCGTCCGCATTATGGATGCGGCTGAGCAACTTAAGGACAGCCATGAAGAACTAAAAAGAACAACAAAAGCGGTACAAAAACGTGCCAAGAAATGTGTTGAAAATGGCGGGTTTATTTTTTGAATATTTATTATAAACTGGTACGCACTTTGGTCTAGTGTACTTCTCTAAATAAAATTCAATTTTTTTAAATTTTTCTTTGTATTATTCAATATCTTACACCATTTTGTTCAGAATTAAATTCTCTACAAGCCTTGTTTAAAATTTTTATGTGTTTATTACCCATTTACCAAAGTTATTCTACGTCAAACATAAAAATTAAGATTTTTTACCCCAATTTATTGGTTTGGTTTTCACCTCAAATTTCTCATAAACTATTGCAGATAAGGTTCTAGAATCTAATTTATTTGATTTTTCAGGTCAAAAGCTATTAGAAATCTTTAACTTCGCCCCTCGATTAATGTCCTAAAAATTTCAGTACGATCTCATTTTCCCAGGGTAGCTGAAATCCGAGCAAAATCTTTCACTAGCCGTAACTCGCAAATGAAACATTTTAGGACGTACGTTTTTTTATGAACTTTTTCCGTTATTTTCACAAGTAGAATAGGTAATGAGAGTCCCGGGAAAACGTCGTGATATACTCTGTAAATAAAATTAATAAATTTATAATTTATATATATATATATATATATATATATATATATATATATATATAAAATTCCTTAGAGAACTGAGGATTCGTTTTTCAATTATGCTTACGCTTTTGCTAGAGAATGCTTGTAGTCTTACTGAACCATATAAGGCTTCTGGAATGAAAATTTTTATATAGTGTCTTAATTTGTGTTTTCTTTATATGAATTTTTTACAGGTTTCTAATTAGATGATAATATGATATTTACATTTTCAATATTCTAGCTTTCTAGTCCTGTTGCGATCATTACTTCTAAATATTTTTGTTTATTTACCCCTTTTATTGTTTTATTTTCTGGTTCTTTAATTTTTTGGTTTTTAATTTGAGTGTTGAACAGCCATATTTTTTTTTATATGAAATCTATAAACATATTTATTTGGGTGGTTTTCTAAGATTTGGAGTTTTTGATTTCCCCCTTCTTTTGCTTTTACTAAAACTGATAAATTATCTGCAAAAGCCAAAATATCAATTCCACGTCCTTTAGATTTTCTCCCTAGTTTTATATTTTTTAAATCTTTAAGGCTTTAGTTTTTTTCCCATTCTCTTATTATCTTTTCAAGGGTGTAGTTGAATAGTACTGAGGTAAGTCCATCGGCTTGTTTTACAAGGGTTTTCTTTTAAATGGATCTGATAATTTATCTTGAAATTTAACTTTTGAAAATTTATTTGTCAGTTTTTTCCTTAACTACAATTATTGTTTTATTATCAATTTTAATTCCTTCATCATCTTTACAGACGGATTCACTATTTATTGTTTGAATGAGTCGTATGCATTTTTTAAAATCAACAAACACTAATCTTTATTTTTTCCTTTATTCTAGTGAATTAACTTTATTAATAAAAAGAAAAAACTTTCTTCCAAAAATAGAAACGGTTTTGTCAATTTTGTTTATATTATTTTTTTATAAATGGGTTTTTATAAAACCGTAACAGGCACAATTTTGCCTGAAATATTCAAGGCTATATATTGTACACATCAGTTTTTACACCCACGCAACTCTAAATTAAACGAACGAATTTTATTCCAATAAATCAAAATAAAATCAAACAAAAAAAATTACTTACTAAATACAGAACTGTTTAAAAAATATACATAGAAAAACAAAAATAAAATATTAATTTTCTTTTCATCTTAATGTACTTAATAATAGTAGATTAACGTCCACGTGATTATGAACTCTATCTTAACACGAGTCACAATTCTGATTCAGGCTAAAAAATCACACCAAACAAAAATTTTAATAAGCAACCTAAGTCATTCTAAGCTCATTCGTTAGATTTAACACAGATACCTGGCTTTGTTTACAACTTTAAAGGAGAAAAAAGTACATATGAAGACTATAGTACATAATAATAATTTTATATATATATAGGCCTATGTATAAACTTTAGTATCTCGAAAATCTCCAAAACGGCTTAATCAATTTTACTGATATTTAGATATGCTGTAGTAGTTAATCTGAAGTTGTGTATGTGAAAATTTGATGAAGATCAGTTGAATCGTTCCCGAGTTAAGCTCAATATAGCCTCAATTTGAGGTTGCCTTGAGTTGAAACTTGATGCTTGTGTGTATGGTCTATTCGTTAATCAAACTATGAAGTGCGTTTCTGACGGTAAATTAGTGAGGGCGTCGGAAACGAAAAGTCTATCTTCTTGCGCAGAACCGCCCAAATTTTTTTTTTTTTTGTAATATACCCATTTCTACTCCTACCAATTATAAAGTTATATGATAACAGCAGTTTTCAAATGATTAAAACAATCAATTCTGTAAAAAAAACTGTGAAATTCGAGTAGGCTATTGAATTTTCAAAATATAACACCGTCTGAAATTTGTGAATAATTATTAGTAGTTCAAAAATTGCATGGAGTATAAGTGTCAATGTAATGAAAGATGAAATGTTCAAAAGTTTTAATATTTGGTATACATGTACCTAAATACAACTTCTAAAATACAAGAAAATTGGAAAATTTACCTTTGGAAATTTAAAAATGGCGTTTTTGTTCATTAATAGCTCCGTAAATGTTATTTTTATCGAATTACTTTTTTTTTAAATATTATGCCTTTTATTGTTAAAAAAGATTAATTTTTGTTCAGATTTGTTTAACTGCCGAGATATGTATATATATATATATATATATTTTTTCCCCCCATACATAGGAGGGTCGACCAGCTAATGCATTGCTCAGATGTTTCCTTTGCCTCTAACCTACCGAGACCCCGTGGGACCCAGTATGCCGTTACCCGCGGGGGTCGTTCACCCAGTAGGCCGGGACTGGGTCTTTTATATGCCTGCCTCTAACCGTACCCCCAAGACCAAGACCAAGACCCGGCTGGATCCCTAGGGAGGGATCCAGCCGGGTCTTGGTTTTTTTTTATTACCCACGAACTTAGGGGGTCCCTGGACAGTCATCAAGAGTAGTCCACCTCAGCGAACCACCCTCTCATGATCAGAGCTGCCCCTGTAAGACCCTACCTCCAGGTTACCCCGTTTCACTCAACAGCGTCTCGTTCCTTAGTCTTTATAATATGCGTGACTAAGGTTGCTACGGCGTTCCATTGTACGGTATTATCCGGTGTCAGTCCTTGAATCGCCCACGTGTGCCTCAGTTGGTCCCACCGGTGACACAATATATCATGTGTTCCACGGTATCTATTTCTTCATAATATTGGCAAACCAATTCGGGCCTTTTGCCAAAGCGGTAGAGGTAAGCCCAAACCCTCCATGCCCAGTCAACAACTGAGAGATGGAAGCCCACATCCCCGTGATTTCTGGAGACCCACGAGTCAATTTGTGGAATCATCCTTCTTGTCCAACAACCGGTATTTGAGGCTTGCCAGTATGTCTGCCATTCTTCCAACATCTGATTTCGGGCTTCTTTGCGCGGCACACCATGTCGTATCCTTTTCAACATCAGGACGCGAAGATGCACGGGAGGAACTCCCGCAATCACCTCGAGTGCATTCTGTCAAACAGTTTTGTAAGCCGATATTATGCTTATATTCATCCTACGCTGTAAAGATGAAACCCGTTGAAGGTTTCGTTTTTTTCAAAAGCCTTCGCCCAAGCCGGAACAGCATAGTATATTATTGACATGGCTGCGGACAGTATCAGTTTTCTTTTAGAGGGGCTTGGTCGCGGTGATTACTCATCAGTGTTTTTAATTTCCCGATGACAGTTTCTGCACGTTCAGTCACCTTGTTCAAGCGTACAGTATGTAATCGGTTTTTATGCAACCATACGCCTAAGTATTTGAACGTGTCGGTTGCGCGGATGTTCGTATCACCTATTCGGATGATTATTTTCGGAACCTACGACGGCCAGTTAATGCTGTCGCTGCGGTCATAGTGGGCGCTAACATCAACCCTTTGTCTGACAGCCATCCTTGTATTTTGATGATTTGCATACTGCAAATCATCATTTGATGATTTGCATACTCCTTCACTTCTTGTTCAGATTACCCGGAAACCAGTAAAGCTATGTCATTCGCATAGGTCACTAGTTCCACGTCTCCATCGAACTCGATACGCAACACCCCATCGAAAACTAAGTTCCACAGGAGTGGTCCAAGAACCGACCCCTGCGGAACTCCTTCGAACTCCTTCAACTGGGACGTCCCCTCGTCAGTACCGACGTGCATCGTTCTGTGATGAAGGTAAGAATTTATAATACTTCTGAGATATGGACTAAAGTTTTTTTCAATCAAGGCCTGTCTGATAACCGGCCTGGGGAGGCTTCCGAAATATTTTTGACGTCTAGGAGGACAACCAATGGTATCCTCCGTCGATGCCGAGAACCACCCCCTCTTTCTCCTGCCCAATTAATTATGTACTGCAGAGCGTCAATCGTAGATCTTCCTTTAACAAAACCGAATTTTTTATGAGGCAATCCGCCTCTCGTTTCCAGTTCAGCCTCGAGTCTGGTGACAATCATTCGTTCGAATAATTTCTCAGTAGTATTTAACAGACATATCGGTCTGTATGTAGTTTCTCCTGGATTTTGGTCTTTGGTTTTTGGAATCAAGACTAATCTTGTGTCTTTCCAACATTCTGGGAAGCATGTCTTTTCTGGTGCCATGTTGAATGCGTCCAATACCGTCCAAGGGAAAGAGTGTCTGTTCACTATTTCCTTAACAATTTTGCCTGCAACCGAGTCAGGCCCCGGACACTTGTTGGGATGTAAGGTGGTTACTGCAGATTTAAGCTCATCAATAGTAAACTTATTGTTATGAACTACCGGAATCTCCCTCCATTCGGTCTCTACGACTGGAAATAATTGTTTCACCTTCTCAATCGCCACTTCACCAGGAAGAGCGGGGATATGTCTACCAAATCGGTCCATCACAGCCTTGTAGGTTCCCCCCGTAGGAACACCATCAAGATCAGCAATGAACTTATCCCATGCATTTATCTTGGCTTCTCTGATAGCATCACTTAATGCCTATCGTGCACGAAGGTATTCTTCTCTCTTTACCTCATCCACTCGACGAGTTCTACGCGTGTCCCGCTGCATTCTTCTCCTTAATGCGAGTACTGATGCTCTTATTTCTGCAATTGCCGGGAACCACCAGTATACCCGACGTCTACCTGGCCCATCCTGCTGTCCTACATGTCTGCAGGCGTTTTGAAAGTATTCAGAAAGATGTTCTCGGATTATTTGTGTATTTCCGTCGAAAATTTGCGAAACCTCGTCATCAACGTTTCTGGCTTCGTAGTCTGTTGGCTTCCAGCGTGGGGTTCTGGTATATCCGGGCCGTGTGCAAGCCACAGGAAATGCGATGGCATTGTGGTCAGTAGCAAGTTCCTCCTGTCGCACGCGCCAGTCAGTAATGGTAGGAATTATACTTTCTGTTGCCATCGTTATATCAACGATCGAGCCTTGACCCCGTCCGATGTATATGGGGACACGGCCTCTGTTGCATGCCACGAGCCCTACTGCCGCAAACATACTGGCCATGGCATATCCCTGCGTCTTGTTGAGATCCTTCCACCCAGCTTGCGACATTCAGAATTCAGATCGCCCATTAATACAATGGTTTTCCGACGTCCTCTTATAAGTTCTTCTATAAATTGAGAAAATATTGCCATCCCCGAGTTGGTGGAGATATATGCAGATATTAATATATGTTCAGTCAACTCCACAGCAACAAATCCGTGTCTAGAGACACCTATCTATGCCTATCGACCTGATACGTTCAGAATACCTGCGTCTGCATTCCTATCAGCCTCCCAAGTGTAGGCAGCCAACCTCCTATTGTTAGATCCCGAAATCGCTAGAAAGTCGATGTTTTCCTCAATCACTGTAGTCCAAATCGTCGTGCGAAAAGGCGCAACGGTTTGCATTGACTTGCATCAGTTTCATCAGTCAGTCTTCTTGCAGGCTCTGCTATCAGTCCGATGGCCAGCATTATTACATTTCAGGCACTTTGGAGGCTCCGTACATTCTCTTTTCTTATGGCCTTGTCCGCCACAGTTATAACATCGACCAGTACGATCGGGCCCGTTACATTGAGAGGAGGATCTCCCAGCACCTAAAGCAGTGAGTATCGGATCTTTTCTGGATTCTACAAAATACCCATTCTATACGAATTCTTGCCTTTATAAGTTTCATTGCCGCTCTGCGTGTTGTGATAAGTGACACATTTTGCGTATTGCCTCTTGTTTTTAAATCAATCTGTAGGTCTGCGGCTCTGTCTCTAAGCACGTTTTTTAAACCCTCCGCATTCATATGTTCCTTGACCCGAATGCATAATTCCTCATCAGCATCCTTACGTAATGCTAGGACTTCTCCAGCCTCTTCTCTTGTAACAGATTGTTTTACAGTACGAAGAAGGTCAGCGGATCTTACTATCAGCGTGCTACTGTCAGAAACTGCTGGCGTCGTCAACCTGACACTGGCGTACAGAGGGAAAATGAGACGATTTAGGACATTCATTCACACGAATCATTTTTGCTATTTTTGTTATTTGGATGTTCTGAATCAGTCCGTTAAGTTTGGATAACACCCCCAGGACATATACTTTTACCTCATTGCAACTGATGATTTTTTTACAATCGAAATGGGCATCTAGTTTAAAATTTTAAAAGAGTTTATTAATAGTTTTTGTATGAAATTTATTACCCTTAAAATATTAACATTTTATAATAGGCGCCAAATGAATCATTTACATTTAATAGTAATTATTAATTCGGTTTTGATTCAAAAAGTTAATATTTTCCAAATTTTAATACGTTTTAAATCTACTAAGTCAGGATTTTTTTTAGTTTATCTTATTAGAAAAATATTTAATTAAACGGTATTTATTTTCAAAATTTAATACCCGTAAATGCTGTCAGCACGTAATTAAATAATTTTAGTATCTGCATAAAACAAATAAAAAATAAAAAAATTATATGTAGGCAGAAATAATTTAAAAAATCTGATGTGGACAACACATGACTTTCTTGTACGCCTATTAAATTACATTTACACATTTTTTTTTTAAATCGTACGTAAAATTTTATTTCATTAAAAACTCCTGATATTTTTTATTTTTTTTTTGTTATTATTCAATTATTTTTCGTAAAGATTCTTTTACATTGAGAGGTTAATAATTATTAATAAATCAATATATTTAGATTAAAAAAAAAAATTAAAAACAAAAGAGATGAAGTCTGATTCGAACCGATGTGCCTTCTCCTAAGATCCAAATATTTCATTAATTAAAATTTTATTTGGCTATAACTCTGGAACCATAAAAATAAGTACTATTTATGATATATCGTTCAAAACCTCTCAATGAGGGCTCAATTACTGCAGTTAACCAAAGTCCAAAATCCAAATCTTTTTGAGTTTGGACCTTTTTGGTCCAGTCGATTGCACTCCAAAGGGGAGATGCCCAACTAGTTGTTATAACAGTCCTAAATGCGAAATTTCAACATCCCACGGCTAATCGTTTTTGAGTTATGCGAGATACATACGTACGTACAGACATTAGGCCGAAACTAGTCAAAATGTTTTCAGGGATGGTCAAAATGAATATTTCCGTTGAAATGTGGAAACCGAAATATTTCATAATTTTTACTTCCTTTTAAAGTTAAAGGAAGTAAAAATGGAAATGAATGTTATTAATACTAAGATGTAAACAGGAACTTTTTAATCCTAATGTTTCATGATTATTTATAATAATATTTCTCTCCATTATTTCTGCTATAAAAAATGTTGTTCGTTATAATTTTCTAGTTTATTATATCAGATAATAGAACACTGGATAAACAGAAAACTGGATAATCTTAATATGTTAAAAAACATGAAGTTTATAATTATAAAATATAATATTAACATAGAAATGTTCTTTAGAACTGATATTGCGTTTAAGTTTGTACATATTAATAAACTGTTACATGCATGTATATCCTAAAGAATATATTTATTACAATTTTTTTTTTTAATTAAGTATATTAATTTATGTACGGGTACGTTGTTTTATGAATAAATTAATTATTTTACGTATCTTTATTAGTAGATACGAAAATATACTCCGGAGACTTTATCCACAAATTATAAAATAATTAGATTGTCATGTAGAATGTCCTAGTACGTAAAATCATAATTAATTAAATTAAGTTAAGGACGAGAGATAAGAAAAGCTACTTCACAACGTAATAAGAAGAATAAAGGGAGGTTTCTTGATAGTACAAAATATAGTCTAATGTATTAATGTGTAGAAAAAAGAGAGAAAATAGAGAAAGAAAATGTTAATTAAAATGTGACTAGAGAAGAGAAAGAGTTGAGGACAGTTTCGTAATTGCTGGATAAGAATGAACTGAGAGAACGTGACTCGAATAAAATACTATTCATTTTAATATAGGAACTTGCGGAATTTACCTAACGATGGGTAGACTTAAAATTTTACGCAAACAAATCAGATAATTTATTTTTTTAAATAAAAATGAATCTTTTTAAGTATCTATGTACGCAAAATTTAGTCGTTTATATTAAAATTAAAAATATCTAGTATAAACATTCAGATGAATTTTGCACGGGTTTATAATAAATTCATTACGTAAATATTATCAATACAACAGAATTTTTTTACAATTAAATCAGTTCTTTCTTTAATTATTTACAATTAATCTCCAGTGTAATCCTCACTGATATCGTATGAAATTAATCTCCTAAATTTAATCTTTTTTAAACGTTTTACTTAATCCATGTTTGAAGTGGAATATCAGAGGATGGAAAAATAAGAGAATTCAGTTAATCAGGGGATTTTATCAAACTTAAGGAGAAAGGATGTATCTATGAGATGTAAAGAAGTCATGTGTAAAACCTACTTTGTACTTCTCTTTTGTATGGACCGGATTTATGTGTGACAAACCAGACTGAAGAGAATATGTTACAGAATTGTAAAATGAAATCTCTACAAATTACGGTGGAAAAAAAACAAGTAGCGAATACGGAATGCTATCACTGGGTCATGCTTAATGAAAAAACATTAAGGAAATACTTCAGAAAACAATGTAAGAGAATAGATTACGGTGGTTTGGTCATTAAACAAAATGGAAGAGTAGCTAAGGATATTTTTAACTTAGAGGTACAAAAAAGGGACCAAAAAGTAGACCTAGGAAGAGAAAGATGGACAAGATAGTAGAAGATATAATTAAAAACCCCATTACAAATTATTTTGGATAAAATATTTTGGGCATAATAACCTAAATTTTTTTTCATTACAGTAAAGTTTTATTATATGACGGTTAAATAATAAATAAGAATACCAAATTAATACAAACAAATAATTTAATTTATTTAAAATAAAATCTCTTTACAATATACATCACAAAAGAAAAAGCTTTATCTTAGGACATATACGGACGCGCGCACACACGCTGAGTTTATTGGTTCAATCTATCTGTCAGTACAAACAGTACGGACTAAATCGAGCATTGATTACACATATAACAATCAATCATTATCTATGTCTGTTATAATTACTGTCTTTCCACACTTTTCACAGTTAGATCACCCTGCAAGGTGATAATTTTTTTTCTTTTCTACATCACTATTTGTATTAGAATTTTTTATTATATTTTTGTCAAATATCGAAAATTGATGAGCTGATTCCATATTTATCTTACTGCATCAGTTTTATCTAAAAAAGGATTATAAAGAAAGGTCGTATGTAGAAGAAAGAGTGATCATCTCATAGAAATTATACACGTATCATTCTCCTTGATGAACTTTTTGTTCACGCAAATTACTGGTATAAAAAATATGCGAATGATTAAGCCACTGTCGACAGAAATGAGAAACCTCTACGTGCATAGTTGTTACCACCATCTAAGTATTCGTCTTTTCAAAGTGAAAAATTTCCGTCAGTTTATCAGTTCAACGATTACCCATGAATCCATGCTCAATTCTGATCGAATTTTACGGCTCTTCAGTCCAATCGAAAGGTAAATTGTGAGTGTGGCGGGGTAGGTAGCCTTAGGAACCACTAAATGGGAAAGATTAAGTTTAAATGCTATTCAAACTTAAATAGAATTATAGTTTAAGTTTAAATACTATTTACACTTAATGTTAAATATTATTTTCTTCAACATCAATTATTCTTATAAGACTGAATTTACTTTGGAAAAAATTGTAGGAAACAAAAAAAAAATTATCAGTAAAAGGTTTTTCTCAGTGTCTGCTTATTTCGATGCGTCTATTTTTTTTACGTGTCACTGAACCGATTAAATTAAAAAGATACATTTTTGGTTAGGTACATTAAAAATATGCTAATATGTAAAAATATCGTAAATATGTTAGGTACATTAAAATATAAATATATATATATTCTTTTTTTGTATTGGTGTTCCTTTGATTGCGGTGTCCCGATTGTGTGAGCGAGCGTTTTCCCGTTCCTGAAGTAATGCTGCATAAGCGGTTTCCAGGAGGTGGTGGATAACCAGGGGTGGAGGTTTAGTCAGTAGTGCGAAAGAACACATACGCACCTAATAATATCGTGCGGAACCTGTTAGCGAGCCCGACACTGCCTAGGCGCCCGTAAATGGGGTTCCTTCACCTCCATAAAATAAGAAAAGTACATTAAAAATATGTAAAAATAACAACTCCTAAGGGAAATATTTTATATCGGTGCGTTTCACCGACTCAGTAATAACCATGCATAAAACAAAGATTTGGGGACTTTTTATATTTACTAACGGCTCTTAAGTGTTCTCTACAAAAATAATTTATGAAAGAATAAAAATTAAAAAATTTCATGTAGTTTTATAAATTTGTTTAATGAGTTATGATTTTTTTTCAAAAATTACTTATAAATTTCTTGGGCATTTACTAAAATAAATTATTTTCAGGATAACTATCGATTCACCATTTGTTTATTTAAATCTAATATCTTCATTTAGATATAAAATTAATAAAATACAGAGTATTAATATATACAGATTAATATATATATATAAATACAGTGTCCCACAAAGAAACGGAGAAACTTTGAGGACATATTCTGCTAATGAAAATAATGAAAAAAGTTCATATAAACATAGGTCTGGAAACGCTTTGTTTTTGAGTTACGACTAGCGAAAGATTTCTCCCGGATTTCAGCTCTTCTAATAAAAAGACCTACTGTAATTTTTGAGACCCAAATTAAGTAGGTAAGATGATGGTTTCTTATGAAACTTGAGCTGGGAAATAGGATAAAATAGATCCCAGAAAGGTAACTCCAGTAGTTTTTATGATATTCGACGTAGAACACAAAATCCGGTGTCGAAAAACAAGGTTTTTTAAGGTTTATAATACAACAGCTTTGTTAAATGATTAATAAATGCAAAAGATTTAGTAACAAAACTGATAACAGAATTTACTTCTAGGAAAATGTAAATACAGCCAAAAAAGTAAATAAAAACCTTTAAAAATCGTTTTTTTTATTGAAGCAAAACAGACAAAAAATAGATGTGTATATATATATATATATATATATATATGTATCAGTTTAAATGAGGCCATTTTTTCTCATTAAAAAATCCTGAAATCAACCTACGAAAATATCGGTTTATACATAAATATTTTTTTTTTAAATATTTTAAATAAAATTGGATTTATTTCAGCAGAAAAAACTGGACCAACCTTATCGTTTATGAGTTAAAGATAAAGAAAATTTTAGAATAATTATATTCATTAAAGTTTCTAGATATTTAACTTTTTTATAATTAAAACTAAAAATTGTATCGACCAGCTGAAAAAACTAACAATCCTATTACGCAGTAGGATTCCTTTTCAGTTGAAAATTAATTTCCGCTTTTATTTATATAAAATTATTAGAAATTTTGTAGAAAAAAATAAAATAAAAGCGGAGTGGTATTGTCTCGGCTTTCATCCGGAGGTCCCGGGTTCGAATCCCGGTCAGGCATGGCATTTTTCATAGGCTATAAAATTTCATTTTCCGTACTCCACGTACAGGCTCCAAAGCTTCTGTGTTATTCATTAACCAAAAAATAAATAAATTTCAAATCGTACGTATAATAATTTTCGTAAGGTTTTTTAACTGTTCTTTATGACGGTAGAAAGGAATCTATTTGTAAATTTACGGGTAGATTTGATAAATATATTTCATACATTGAAAAAAGAAGATAGTAAATATTGATGTAACGTATACATTATAAATAGGTGACATCAATATTTACAAGTGTTTAGAAAATTGATTCATTTTAAGAAGAATACATTTGCTATGTTACTTTACTTATAAAGTCAGTAATATTTCATAAGTATGCTTCATGTTTTTTTTTTTTTCAGATCTATTGTATAGCGGATTATTACATTCAACAAACAGTCTGATTTGAATTTTATAAAACTTAAACCATTCAATGGCTCTTTTACATAGATTTTTCTCTTTACTAGTTTATTATCTAATACTTTTTATTAGGTACAACATCTCTTAACAATTCATGTTTCAATGATTATAGATCACGTTTATACAATAGAAAAATATCTTTTTATATTACGCTAGGAAGTCGGACTCGTTTTGGTCGTCCTTCCCGTCTAGTCAGAACCCCTTAGTGTTTGCTACCCTCATTATTGTGCGAATAACACTGATAAATAGCAATTAAAGTATTCAGACTTTATAGAAAACTGACAAAGAAACAAATTACAAAAGACAGAAATAGTAGTAACTATGGTAACTAAAGTAGACAGACCTTTGACGACGAAATCTTCAGAAATTATTTCTCATGCTATAGTGACAGAAATTTATAATTATTAAATTTTTCTACTTTAATGAATATTTTTAATTGACAACTTCACCCCAAGGGATCTCGGGCCTCCGTCTATGATTTTTTTGTCACCTTCCCTGGGACAACACGAATACATCTTGCAAACTGAAAGTAATCGGTTTTTTGGTTCTCGCGAGATGCGAGAATATATAAATAAACAAACAGACAAAAAAGTAAATTTTCTGCTTTGTACATAAATACCTATAAAAATGATTTTACCTACTGTTACTTTTTAAAAAATTATATTATAATCATAATATAAAATTTTTAGACCGCTAAATAATTAATACAATATAGACGTTATAAAATGAAAATATATATGATTCATGACCAATAATATAATTAAATGTTCAAAATATAACAGATTGGTAGCGTCTCGGCCTTTCATCCGAGGGTTCCGGGTTCCAGTTCAGGCATGGCATTCTTCATACGCTATAAAATTCCATTTTCAGATTCCCACTTCCAAGCTTCTCTGTAAGCTTGTGCTGAATTAATTCAAAAAGCGAAAAATTAAAAATTGAAAAGCTAAATTTGTTGAAATTTATCAGGCAAGTCCAATATATTGTATCTTTCCATCTTGTAAATACATATTGTCGCGTTTTCGCTACTCTATCAGGATATTGAGAAATTGACCATTGAAAATGTTTATATAATTACAATTTATTGGTTTGAGAACATAACTAAAATAAGTCAAATCAACAATAATAATAAACGACAATAATAAACAACTCACAATAATAATCATAATAATAATGACAATAATAAAAAAATGTCAATAATAAGCAAATAATAATCATAGTAATCACAACCACAATAATAATAATAATAATAATAGACAGTGATTACAAACAAAACAGAATTTAAAGTAATCGTCAGGATTTATTTACAGGTAGTTAAATACTGAAAACCAAAATTCAGTCCTATTGACAAAATACATTAGAATGACCGCTAGTCTTAACACTTTTAACCACTAGTCTTGTATTAATAACAATAGTACGACAGATAAGACAAGTATAAATTTCTTTTACTGCAAATACCTTCGCTGTTCACAAATAAAACTACCCTAACAATTTATGAATGAAATTTAGTAAATTATCTCTTTCACTTATAGTTTAACAATAACTCACCGAACCATTTCTTGTTTTCGTGTACTGGAAGTACTCGTGACGTCACCTTAATTGCGTCAAACCTGCACTAGAAATTCACTCCTTCACTGACTTCCTCGCAGAATACTCTCGTTTCAAACTCTTATAATAACTCCTCGCTTAGAACTCTATCGTAGCACTCTCTCGCAGACTGACATATCGCAGAACTAATTTCAACTGGTCTTTCTCTGAGTAATTGTACTCCTATCCTCTTTACCTGCCGGACCGGACCCAACTAAAAGCGTGAGAATGATGGTCCGCCCTCACATTTACCCATGAAATTCCAAACCTGGGTCCGGTAACTCTTCTGACGGAACAACATTTGTTTGGGTGTGTCAGTGGGCAGTATTACAAAGGACGATTGTTAATCCTGTTACAATTACTAAAAGGGTTTCTTTCAGCTCCTTTCTGGATTCCTCTCATTGTCAAATAAAAACCGCCTTGGTGCCATGTCTTGGTTTTGTGTATTTATTCTGTATATTAACTTGCAGGTTCATATTTCGTGGTAAATAAAATAATTGTTCGGTTATGTTGAAAGAGTATATTTTCGTTGTTATAATGATCATTATATATTAACATATTTCAGATTTAATTTAACGTGTATGTTACATTGTTGAAGAATATGTGTAATTTACATGTTAACTGTATGAAGTGTAAATTTTGACTGAACAATACTAGAATTATAACACACACAAATGAGTTTTCCAATGATGGTGAGAGACTGCCAGAATCTAACGCGGAGCCGACTTCTATAGCGTAGATGGAGCCGAGTAAACCGCCAGGAACTGTGTGAATCATACGGAGTCGAGTGAATCGTCAGGAACTGTGTGAATGGTATGGAGTTGCGTCTGAACACCTGTTATTATATTTTCTACTACTTTCTACTTAGTTGGTAGGGATCCGTTACTCAGGTCCGTTATACCGGTCTTGTTACAATATAATGATTATTATTCAAAATATTTAGTGCCAAAACATTCGGACAGTTGTTACTGAATTTTTTTTCAAATTCCGTTTTTTACTTTAATAAGCTGAAAATCGTTTTTTATAAATTATATTTTAATATAAAATTATATATTTTGAATTCTCATTAAATATTTCATTTAAATTTAATAATTCAATAATAAAGTTACAAAAAAAAAATGTAATCGATTAAAACATTTTTACTACAAAGTGGTGTAATATTATAATTTATTGTGAAAATAGATGTTTTTAAATACAATAATGCAAGTGTTTTGACTTTACATCGTATATATAAGGCACATTCCTTTAAAAATTATAAGGAGCTGAGTATCCTTACAAAATTCTTTAACACTTTTTAAAAGTTATTCTATCATACCAACATTGACGATTAATTTTATATAAATTTTAAGATAAGAGCTGTTCTGTGAAATTTGTAATATTTTGAATTCTCTAAGATAAAATTTTATCCCGTAAGGGAGTAAAACAAGGCATGGTACTTTGCCCAAGTGAAGAGTTTAGGTGTTATAGACTATTTTGTAAGCAAATTTTACTTTGAACTGTTAACAACGAAGTTATATTATTTGTTTCTTTTAGATTTTTGTTTGATGTATAAACACAGTTAAGTTTTTTTCTACATTTCCATTATTTTTACCAATTCTTTGTAAATACATATAATGATAATCAATAATCGAATTTTTTTCAGTTCTTATTTTTTTAAAGTTATCTTATTTCAATAATCTTTATATAACAGATCATTTCATATAAACAAACCACTAGTCTTTGAATTTTAAAGGTTTAAATTTAATATACATAAATAAACTTATGTTTAACATCTATATTTAAATAAAAAAATCTTGAAATAATTTTATTTAATAAACTAATTAATATAAATGATTTACCGCTATAGTAAAAAGAAAACTGCATGATGCGTAATAATATGACATTAACAGACATATGTCTTAACCTTCCTAAAATTTCAATCTTTAAAAGGATGTAAGGCTATTTAAGTAGCCAGAACGCTTCATAATTTATTTATTTAATTTGAAACAATGCGTTACAGTTTTAAATCTTCAACTATTACGCGTACATCCCTATCTTGCAGAAACTCTCACCTGATATCCAATTCTAATACATACTCAATATAGTGATTATTGCCACAAGAGTTGTAAAAAGTCTGGGATTATACTTTTCGTTTGACACTAGATGAAATATTCTTTAGCTCTATTTATCAAACAAGCGAACAATAGACTAAGCTAAAAAGCAATATAATAGATTTAAAAATATAACAAAAAGATTTAATTAAACAATATACTAATTAAATTAATACAATATCAATTAAAATTATCAAAAGAGTTTTGAATAAAAAATGACCTTTACAATTAATATAAATGTCTAATAGCACTGTAAAGTAACTGTTTTACTTTATTTCAGTTTGGACTGCTCAAAACAAGATTGTATTTATTTTTAATTTTCAGTTTAATAAAATAGAAAACAGAAATGTTTTAAAAACCGTTTACAAACAATTAAAATCTGAAATTGAGGCACTTTTCAACTGTTAAACAGTTACACTACCCGTCTACTAATTTTTATATCTGTGAAAGTAATTAATACACTTAATAATTTTAATTAGTACTTTTTAAAATTTACTGATGATGACTGCCTAATAATGAAAATGCCAAACTGATTTTTATTTTATATAAACTTATTTAAGCGTTACCATTTATTATTTTAATATTCTTTTAAAATAGCTCTAAAACTTATTTTTGCGTTATTACTGAATAAAAAATAAAATAATATTATTTTACAATTGCCAATCTCCGTAGCGGAGTGATAGAATCACTATTTTTCATCCAGAGGTTCTGGGTTCGAGTCCCGGTCAAGCATGGGATTCTTTCACACACTACAAAAAAATGTCATTCATTGTAATCCATCCGCAGCTGTTACAGGGTATCAGCTAGAGCAATAGGAATACACAGGAGTTAATTACGGTTGGATTTCAATTATAGACATCTCAAGTCAAATATAAAGATTCAGTACATCTATAAGAATCGTTTGTTAAATTCTCGGCCTGATACGGAGATAGGGCAAGTATGGTCAAATGAGTGTGAGTGTAATCTTTGTTAAGCATGAAGTGCTTAACAAGCACTTGCTTTGTTAAGCATGAAGTTTTATACTCGTGCGTTTAGTTGCTTGTTGTGGCGATCGAGTAAGGCTAACAAGTCGTGACATTTTCTGAAAAATGGATATAATTGAATTTCAAGCTCAGAAAGTACTTTGTTTTAAAAATTTTAAACCGACAGACATATAAAAAGAGTTAAATTCCACTTTAAAGGAGTTTTCCCTTTCGTTTCTGACCTTAAAAAATTGGAATACTGAATTTAAACTTTGTCGTACATCCACTCAAGATGATGAACGCTCGAGACAACCGATGTAATCAAAATCCACAATGCTGTATTTGATTTTGTGATGCCCAAAACCGTTACATCGTCACATGATCCACACTTTAATGATCCCCCGACTGAAGGTACGCGATCTTGCTGACATCGCAAACATCTCTATAGTCTGTGTTCATTACATTTTTTTACGATGTTTTAAGTAGGAAAAAGCTTTGTTTTCGATCGGATTTATAGACTTATTTACCGTGAAATCCGCTGAGTGTCTTTGTACAGTAGATGAAACATACGAGTAGATTCACTATTACACGCTAGAGACCAATCAATGGGTGGGACAGGTGAAAGTGCGCCGAAGAAATCGGGAACGTTCCACTACAGGATAAATCATGGAAAAATCATGACATCTTTCTGGGATTTTCGTAGTGTAATGCTTACCTGGAAAACAGCACAATGATCATCGGAGAGTATTACACTCCACTGTTGAACGGATTAAAGAGTGCTATTTAAGCTAAACATTCACATCTAGCCAAAAAGGAAGTGCTCTTTCTCCTCGGTAATCCGCCTGCATAAACTTCTCGGATTGTTACTGTAAAACTGCATGACCTAAACTTTGAAGTGCTTTTACATTTACCGTATTCGCCGGGTTTGGCTCCCAGCCGTTACTTTCTCTTCTCAAATGTAAAGAAATAATTCGCTGGATGAAGATTCACTTCAAATAATGAGATCAAAGCTGAGCTTATTTTTCAGAGCTAGACAAATCGCACTATACATAAAGTAATAAAACGTTGGAAAGTCGTTCGTCTAAACGTATCTAATTACAAGGTGACTACGTTAAAAATGTTCTGAGGGAGCACATTGTAGATAATATTCGTTTTAATTTTCAAAAAAAAAAATTTAAGAGAGTCAATTACACATTATCATTCTCGACCTAATTTCATCTGAAATTTTAATAAATCTTTTCGTTGGATCTCATTTTATAGTTTTTGGTCCTAATTTTTTTTATTCAAGATGCGTACAAACCTTCTGACTGAATTATCGTTTTTATCGCCTTAACTTGGTATTTTTAGAAAATCGTATTCCTTTTTGTATAAAGTATGTAGGCAAACTACATTTTATTTTTTTCTAATTTTTTTGTATTGGAGCATTTGTTTAATCTTTAACATAAACTCTGTTTTTCAAAGGTTATTTATATTAATTAAATTTCTGATTTCTCATTTATTTTTATCCCACCGAGCTGGTCTAGCGGTTAACTGGTCGTCGCAAATCAGTTGTTAAACAGCTGATTTTCGAAGACGAAGGTTCTGAACTTTGAATCCTAATAAGAGCTAGTTGCTTTTAGGATAATGGATACCAGTGTAGTTTGGTGGTTGAGGTTCAATTAACAAGACGTCTCAGGAATGGTTAGCCTGAGTCTGTAAAAGACTACACCTCATTACATGTCATATATATCATTCTCATCTCATTGGGTCGTGAGGAGGAGTTTTTGTTTTATAATAGTTGAACAGATTACAACGTACACATTAAGAAAAATAAAATATTTATTTTTATATTTTCTTAATAACTCTTAATGATGACTAACAGTTATCATCTAACTTAGTATGTCTTTTAAACGATATTTGACCGTTTCTTTTTTTTCTAAAAATGAAATTATAATAATTAAGTACACTAAGTTAAGTTATCAATAAAATATTAAAATTTGATTTCCTATAAAATAACAAATTCAATGAAAAAAATAATTACCATTGTTTCACTCATTTTAATTTTGTTTAATAAAATTTGTTTTATGAAGATACAAAAGATAAGTTATTTCTTTATTCTTTCTTTTTGACGAAAAAAATACGTTAAAAAACTATTTTAATTATTTACGGTTAACCTGTTTTTAATCTTTACTTTTTTATTAAATTTCCATCAAAGGATCAAATAGTACTTTATTTAAAATTTCAACGTCATTTATTCTTCGTGTCCGATCAACATTCAACTTTTTCCCAATTTCTCATCTCCGCTAATTTATGGTTTTTACTCAACACATTTATCTGTATTTATTTTTTTAATATTTTCAACATATTTAAAATGTACTTCATTTTTATTTTTTTAAGTTTTAAAAATTACTAAATATCATGACAAAGAAAAATAATTTTAAATTAATTTACAGATTTTCTTTAAATACATTATTTAAATTAATAAGTAATGTACTCGTGTATTATTAATTAGTTTTTGTATAATTATAAAAAAAGAAGATAAATATGTAAACTTACTGAATTAGATTTTTAAAAAGTAAGGAAAACCATATAATAACAATGTTTAGTTCTTACTAATGAGGTATACACCTTCCTATTTTTACTATAATCGATTTCCACCTATTTTCATTTTATATATATATATATATATATATATATATATATAATTACCATTTCCATGGGGGAGTTTTAGTGTCTCCTCTACCTTTCTTCTGGGAAATTCTGAATTCAAATCTCGACCAGGTTTTAATGTTACATACGTTAAAAATTCATCTACCCTCAACCAACAAAAATTTGATGTTAACTTGTAATTTGAATAATAAATAAATAATTATTTAATAATAAACAAGCAATTATTTATTATTAAGGCCTAATTGTATTAGACCTATTACAATTTACGTGTAACTACCTTTTTTAAATCATTGAAAATAAAACATCTTCACTAAGTAAAATTTCCTGTAGAGGATAAACTAATAAAAAATTTCAAAATCCTTTTTTTATTTTATTCGAATTATTCTTATATATGTATATATATATATATATATATATATATATATATATATATATATAAATACATAGAGAAAGTTTTTCTGTTTGTTGGTTTATTTGTTTCGCATCATGCAAAAACCAAACAATCAATTGCTTTCAAACTTGCAGGATACATTTGTATTATACTATGGAAGTTTTTAATTCATAGATCGAGGCCCTAACTCTTTTACCAGAGTTCCTTAGACTCATCTTTGTATGTACTTATTTACGCTTATTATATATTTATGTGTACTGTATAAAATATGCATACATATGTATACACCTACAGTTCTCTGAGGGATTTCAACGGAAACTCCTCTCTGAATATATTTTTTTTTGTATTCAAATTAACTTATGGTTCCGATAAATTAGAACTGATTCTAAATTAAACACTGTGGCAAAAAAAAATTTACCAACGGAGCAAAAATCAGGGTGAAATAACTGTCAAACACAATGTTTCCCAGCATACATTTATCTTTTTCTTATTTTAATATCCCAAATCAACTTCCGGAATATTAAAGTACAATTTTGAATCATTCTGTACACACATGGCCTGATGCTTGAGAGCGTTCTCCGCATACGTTTTCCCTGTATGGAGGGTTATCTTCATATCCATTAGTTTTAATAAAAGATGTATATTTTTCAATCTACTCAAACTGAAAATATTAAAAAAGAGATATTATTTATATAGTATATTTCCTTTCTAAATATGATGAAACATCTATTGGTGGTATTCGTCCAACTAACAAAATGATCATTATTTTAGAAATGTTACAATTTCTTGAAACGTTTTTCCTTGTTATTGTAAATAAAAAGTAAGATTTTATATTTTTTGTTACTTGTAAATTGAAATACAGTATTTTTATATCTATAATAAATAAATAACAAATGAAGTACATCGTCAGCGATAATCAATTTTAATTTTCCCAAATATTTATAAAATAATTTCAGTTATAAAATATGCTGCGGCACACCTTGTATTTATTTATTTTAGGACTGAGTAAAGATAAATTCTCTTTACTTATGGGCTGTCACGTTTAGTTTTCTGAATATTTCAACAATCAAAAAACTAATTTTAATAAAATTTTAAGAATTTTTACCAGCACTAGAAAAATAAAAAACTTTATTTTATTTCCAGCTATTTTCCCGGTTGGATTTGCTACTCTATTCGTAATTGTTCTACGATAAACATTTAATCTTAAAATTCTTAAAATAATAATATATACGTTTAATTTATTCTAACCATTGTCGCCGCTTAAATTTTTATCCTCTCACATTCTTTTCTACAATCACAGTAATCAATTTTTAATCGCTTTACCAAATAATTCCAATGAACTGAAAATATTTTTTTATAATTTCATTTTTTTATAATATTGTCAAAAACTTCTTTCTAATGTAATCGCTCTTAAAATATATTCAATTTCAAACTTATTAAATAAACTACTTTTTATTATTTTACTGTTACGTCTCACTTCAAAACCATCTGGTAGTGTATTTTTTTTTTTTTTTTTATAGTTCATATACAAATAAATTGCCGATCTCCTATGCGAAGAGGTAGTGTCTCGGTCTACTATCCGGGGGTACTGGGTTCGAATCCCCATTAGGAATGAAATTTTTCATACGCTAAAAAATTACATTTCCATATTTAAGGCTTTCATTTCCATTTACAAGCTCTACAGCTTCTCTCTAGTAAACTAATCTATCAAAAGCAAAAAAGAGTATATTATTTAATTTTAAATTATTTTAAATTTATAATAAACATTACTAAATTATATAAAAGAATCTGCTATAAAATTTTATTAATAGAATTTTTACTAATAATTGTATAATTATACAATTATTAATATACTCGTAATAAAATATACTCTTAAATAATGTTAATAAACTACGGGAATCCTTAAGTAAGTTTCCAACTCTTAAATGTAAAAAAATAAGATTTAGCAAATTCTTCTATCTCTAAAAGATCTTTTTTTTTGTGAGACAACCACACCACATGCCCTCATGGTGACAATTTAAAGATTCTAAATAGATTGGTTAAGATTGTGATGCATCATTTTAAAGGGAACTGAAAAAAAAATTTGATGTAAAAAACAGGGCTACAATAATCCTAACCAGTATAGCATAACTATAATATTCTTCATAAGCTTACAATATATCCCAAACAATGAACACCTTTTTTTTTGTATTGCTTTATTTACAAACAGTTTCCGTGCCCGCGGTGGTTGCCTGGGGGGCTTGGGGTGTTGCAGACTTCTACCGAAAAAAAATATTTTCAGGTAGAAGAATTTGCTAAATTAAATTTTTTTCTAAGTATAACTATTGAAAAGTTATTTAAGACTTTCCATACGTATTAATATTATATATATATATATATATATATATATATATATATATATATATATATATATATATACATATATATATAAATATAAAATAGAGGAAAGTAATACTAGAGGAAAAACTGGAGAATGTAATAAATAAAAAAATTGAGTTGAAACATAGTTTTTTAGTTTTGGCATAAAATAACGTTTTTAAATTATTAAAAAAAAAAAAAACTTATTGGTTACATTAATAAAGAATTTAATTCTTAGAAAATTAATGTAAATAAAATCAATAAAAAATACACGAAAAAGTACATGAAAATAATGTATTCTTTAATGCATAACAATACGTACAAATATGGAAAATACTGAATTACAATTTTAGATTAAAAGGAACAGCCTTCTATTACTAGAAAAAATTGTAAAAACAAAATAAACTTCTAAAACCAAATAAAATAGCATAAGTTATTCTTACATTAAATCAACTGTTCAAAATGTCTGCCATAAACCTGAAAACATATTTCAGCATGAAGAGTTACAGATGAGATAGCATTTTCTAACATACTTGGGTTGTTTTTGAATTCTTTAGTGGCCCACGTAATTCTTTATAAAAGTCCATTTGCACTTTCTGAATTTTGTGCGTACGCTTTCATATATTCTCACAAAAATAAATCCAAGGAATATGATTTTTTTGTTTATTACACCCTATTTCGTAAAAAAATAATGGTGATACAGTTCTGGGACCCATTTTTTAAAAACTTTTCAGGTCAAAAACCATACGAAACCACTAAATTCGTCCCTAAATTTACTTTTCCAGAATTTCAGCTGGACTTTATTATATTATAGCGGAGGAGCAACAATCGGAGCGAAATCCTTCACTAGCTGTAGTTCGCTAACGAAGCATTCTCGAACCCATGTTTATATGAACTCTTTCATTATTTTAATTACGGAAGTACGCCTAAGAAGTTTAGCAGAATCCTCCCGGGACTTTCTCTCGCTCTCACTCTCTCTCACCCCTCTCTCACCCCCCTTCCCTTTCACCCTGTGTGTGTGTGTGTGTGTATGTGTGTGTGTGTGTGTGTGTGTGTGTGTGTGTGTGTGTGTGTGTGTGTGTGTGTGTGTGTGTGTGTTGTGTGTGTGTGTGTGTGTGTGTGTGTGTGTGTAAAACCTACATATATTTTTTATCTTTTATTATGATGTCACTAGCAGAAACACTAATGCAATCATCAGATATTATACAATGTATCTAATCAAAAAAAATTATAGAACGTAAAATACATTTGTGTGTGCTTGTATATCTGCTTGTTGTAAATCTATCAATAAATAAATAAAATGTATTTAAGTTACAAATTTAAAGGTAAAATCATGTTCTAATTATTGGGTTTATTTTATAAGATAAAAAAAACATAATTTTATTATCACTGAATTGTCACTTTCGTGATAAAACATCATCACTTTTATAATTTACATATCCAGCTAAATAAGCTATCATTATCGAAGTAAGAGTTATTGTTTACTTATTGAAAATATTATCACGAAATTTTCAATTTTTAGATCTATGATGGCCTTTTTTTAATTAAGTTTTTAGCAACATTTAATAAATTTGTTTTATTGTTTTCCCGAGCTTTATAATTTTAATAATAACGATTTTAAATAGTTTTGAATTTATTAATTAATTTTTTTTTTAAATATATGTTGAAGCTTGGGTTGAATCTTGTTATTTTTAAAATTTTCTTTTTAAAATTTGTTAACACGGGTTCCCGGTAAGATATCACAAAAAATATAGATTAAAAATTATCTTTCCAATTCATAAATCCGTACTATTAAACTTTTTATTGGTTGAAAATATTATTGTTTTAATTAATAATTTTTTATGTAAAGATATTAATAATGATAATAGAAATCCAATCCCTTAACAATAGAAATATTAGAATTAGTCTTAAATGCTTTCGTTTGTCGTAATAGAATTAGGTATTACAAATCTTTTTTAAACTTTAATTTCAAAACGTTTCAGATGTTTACTTTAATATCTTTATGAGTAAGTGAATTAATTTTATTACTGATTATAACCAACTTTGATAAAATATTATTGTTACCACTTCCTTATATTATTCATCCTTCGTAATTTTACTTTCCTAAATAACAAAATTCTTAAAATTTCCAGTATTATGGAATTCTTTATCTTAATATTTAACTCTTAATTTTTTTCTTCAACACTATATTTTATTAGTAATTACATTTAATTCTAATTTTCATAAATGCTATCATTTCCTAACTTTTTATTACAAGTATTTCTGGTGACTCATTTTTCACGCCAACGAAAGGAATAATATGATCAGGAAATATTAGCATCTATAATGTCAACAAAATTGACCTATATTCTTTTAACATTCGTCTAACAAGAAAACATTTTATCATACAAATGTACATATAATGTATAGTACTAGTTCACAAAAGAAAACAGAAACTATATATACGTCGTTAAAATGTCATATTGTAATGTCAGACAAACATCAATAAGGGCTATTATAATTTGAGAAAATAGTATAGAATTCATTATAACCAGATATGAAGCGTGAACTTCGTTAAGGTGAAAAGAAATTTGTATGTGAAAATAGCGTTACTTATAAAAAAAGTTTGAAGTTCTACTTCTTTTTCATTTTTTTTAAATATACAAGTACCACCTATTTTATACTTTTTTTCCTGTTTATCCTCAGGTAACTACCCGTTTAATTAATACTTCAGAGGATGATATGTATGAGTGTAAATGAAGTTTAGTCTTGTACATTCTCAGTTCGACCAATCCTGAGATGTGTGGTTAATTGAAACCCAATCACCAAAGAACACCGGTATCCACGATCTAGCATTCAAACCCATGTAAAAATAACTGGCTTTACTAGGACTTGAACGCTGGAACTCTCGGCTTCCAAATCAGCTGATTCGGGAAGACGCGTTCACCACTAGACCAACCCGGTGGGTTACCTATTTTATACTAGAAAAAATTATGTTTAAAACCAGAAGCGAGATAGATAAACATCAAATTCATATTTATGAATTGGACATATTTAATACACAGTTATTTAGTTTTCTACTCAGAAAATCAATTAAGAAAAAGAATCGCATACTAATAGCAGTATATTAATAGCCTCTTAAATTTTGTAATATATATATATGAGAGAAAAAGAGAGACGTTATTATATTTTACATGTAATAATATTTTACGTATATTAGACTTTATATATACTTATAAACTTTATTATACTTCCTCTCTATAGAGATAGAACAAGATCGAGAGGAAGAGATATGGTGGTGGGGAATAAACTCATACATACACATATATTCATGTAAACGGCAATAAACGTATATTGTACATAAAAAAAAGAAAAAATGTTCAAATTTAATGAAAACTTTTATTCTTGTTAGAAAATATATAAATTTAATCCCATATAAAAATTATATCCTTTTTTTTGCAGAAATAGAAGAGAGAGGAGAGGGAAAATATTCTTTTTGTTAATATCTTGAAAAACTAACGCTTTTCAACAAAAATATTTTATCCACTTCTTCAAAGCTTACAAAGAAAAAACTTTTAAAAATATAATAAAAACTTTATTTTTTATTTTTTTAATTATAACACTATCTCATTCGTTTTTAAATATCGAATTTTAGAGGTCAAAATATATAAAGCTACTAACAATTTACTAAACTCTTAAAATGGCGATGAATTTATTAAAGTTTAATTAAATTTATTTAAAAATATTATTTACATATTTTAATAGGTTTTAATTATTACAGTTTTTTATGAGTTATTTCGTCTGTTTTATTTCAAATTTATTAGTTTTACTTTAATTTTTGGTTAAAAAAAAAGTTACTTATATGAAAAAAATCGTTCACAAGAAAAGCAGACGTGTGAAAACCTGCATCTTAATAAGAATAATAAATGAATAAAACAAACGACCTAAAGAGACTGCTGCTATGAGTATGAGCAATAGTGTTTTGAATGCTTACATTTATTTTTTATCCTAAATCTTTTTACGAATTTTCGTGGAAAATACTTTTAATATATCATTACACTGTACTCGCTAAATAATAACTTGTAAAAACAAAAAAAAAACAGTAATTAATACAAGCACTAAAATACGTAAATATCTTTAGAATTCATTATGTAATTCTTAATTCTATATGTAAACAGTTTATTTCACTTTTAAATAATCAACTAAGCTTTACTGCAAGAGAAATTCCACGTACCAAACGATAAAAACGATCGTCCAAGTCAGTCTTTATTAAATATTAAGATTTAAAAGTACATAAGAAAAGTATGAAGGATGAAATTCAGAACTTCCTCCTTCTTTGAAATCGATTAAAAAAAGTTACCTTACCTAAATAGGATTTTTATATTCGTACAAGCAAAATAGCTTTCTCTCAACCTTACTTTATTTTATTGAAGTTATTGATTAATTTTAACTTCTCTTTTTGTACTTACATTCACTTTTATTAATTCCTTTAAAACTACAGATGATAATTTTAGATCATTTTTTAATGTAACGACTGTTTAACTTTTACCTTTGTGAATATCAGTTAAATAACCTTGTTTTTTTACTCAAAACTTTAATTTTAATAAATAATTTTTCTTTTGTTTCAGGTTATCAACAGCATCTCATTTAAAATGATCTAAGTTGAAGTTCTACGTTGATATTTATAGTGAATATTAATATAACAGTACTTTCAAAAATGGTTTAATTCAATTTAAAAAGTGACCGATTATATTACATCATAAACGTTTTTTAAATTGTTCTAAATTACAAAAAAGTTGTTCTTAGGAAACTATTATTACAAAATAATGGTTACGAATATAAATAAGTGAAAAAGAAAAACTGTGTTTCACTGTAACTTAAAAACTTTTTTATGTTAAATGTATAACTTGTATTTTATGTAACATTATAATTAAAAAACTGTGGTTAAGAATAAAATGAATTTATTAAGTTAAAAACAAATAATATATAAATGTTGTACTGTTAGTTTATTTTTAATAAGAAAATTAATTAATTTTAAAAAATAATTAAAATGAAAGAATAACACGATGATATTATACGATTAATTGAATTTAGCACATTTAAATTAATTAAATCTGTCAGAAAAAGTTACAAGAATAAAAATCAGTTATGAATAATTTAAAGAGAAGTTAAAAAGAAGTTTTGTTTTAAATAAAATATTCATTTATAATTGAGAAGAAAAGTTGATTAACTTTTGTTGAAGCAGTTAAACGAAGAAGAAAAATACTAGATAAAAAAGAAAATTATTAACACTTGTTGATATGTGTCAAATGTACGATAGAATTTGACATTACATAATGGATAAGTAATAATTATTATTATTATTATATAATTATTTGAACTTTATAAGAAATGTCTTACCAGTGACAACAGGAATGGTTTTTCTTGTTATATTAATTAGTTCGATATAAATTATTTTTGTTTTTCAATTTATTTCAAGTTAAAATATCGGAATGGAAACAAGCTCTTGGTCAACATTATTAGATGTGGATCAACCACCCGGTTCATTAAATTTTTCATCATTAAATGACACCAGAAACGATACAGATTTCTATTGTAAAGGCAGTGAATCTACAACGTTATTATTTTTTACACAAATATTGTATGCCGTAGTATGCATTGTGGGTCTGTTCGGTAATTCATTAGTAATTTATGTTGTTTTACGTTTTTCTAAAATGCAAACGGTAACAAATATGTATATAGTTAATTTAGCTGTTGCGGATGAATGTTTTCTAATCGGCATTCCATTTCTAATAGCGACAATGAGTCTTCAATTATGGCCATTCGGTGAAATAATGTGTAAAGTATACATGACAACAACTAGTATTAATCAATTTACAAGCAGTATATTTTTAACGATTATGAGTGCAGATCGATATGTCGCTGTATGCCATCCGATATCTGCACCAAAAATGAGAACACCTTTGATATCGAAAATTGTATCGATTACGGCATGGACAGCAAGTGCTTTACTGATGATACCGATATTTAAATATGCAAATATAATGCACGTCGATGAGATGAGATTAAGTTGCAACATACTTTGGCCTGAAACTGAAAATCTTAGCGGTCAAACAGCATTTACGTTATATTCATTTATTTTAGGGTTCGCATTACCACTTTTATTGATATTTTGTTTTTACGTTCTCGTTATAAGAAAACTTAAAACGGTAGGTCCAAAAAATAAATCAAAAGAAAAGAAAAAATCGCACCGTAAAGTAACAAAATTGGTTTTAACTGTAATAACAGTATACGTGTGTTGCTGGTTACCGTACTGGATAACTCAAATGTCATTGATATTTACAGAACCAAATAGATGCCAATCACGATTCGTAATTACAGTATTTTTACTTGCCGGTATATTAAGTTATTCAAATTCTGCGATGAATCCGATATTATACGCTTTTCTAAGCGATAATTTTAAGAAAAGTTTTCTAAAAGCTTGTACATGTGCTGCCGGTAAAGAAGTTAATGCAACATTACATATGGAAAATAGTGTTTTTCCACGTAGACATCATAATCGTGGTGGTTCAGAAAGACATCGACCTACAAAAGGTACTACAGCTATCATATGTCAAGGTGGTGCTGATGATGAAGCCGGTGATACCGGTCTTTTAGTAAGTAAAACAGATCATTCCACGACGGCATTAACAAACGCTTCACGAGCAACAGCATCATCAGAAGCTAATCCACTGATTAAAGATAATTCTGATCCGATTAAAAATGGAGTTAATAATCCACCAACAGTTGAACTATAATCAAAATTGTTGAATTTTAAATCGGAAAAAAATTATATCAAATAATTAAATTATATTTGCAGTTGTCATTAAAAAAAAAAAATTAATTAAAATAGCTTTTTTTATAAAAAGTATATATATATATATATATATATATTAAATGAAATAATCATATTGTTGGATTATATGATTAACCAATACAAATAGCAAACATTAATAAATGGGAGGAGCTACAAAACAATCAACCAATCAGAAAAATATATAATAAAAAAATATTTATTATAAAATCAAATCCTACTGTTGGTTATTGTATAAAATGCCAATACTGAAAAATAAATTGAGGTGAAGTTAATTAACCAATCAAAAATATAGATTATTTTCATCCTTAGACGTCATCTAATAAAAAATACAGTAATAAAATTCAAAAGTACTGATGAAATTTTTATATTACCAATATTTTTACTAAATCTTTATTAAAAATGATTTATTTACCAAATAGGTTTTGCTAATTTAAAAAACAATAAAAGAAAATTTCAAATATAATTTATGAAATTTATATTCCAGAACTTGCTTTTTAAAATTAAAAAGGCTGTAAAATGAATCAGACTTAAAATAATACAAGATATTTCTTTATAATTAGAGGTATTACAATTACATTATATTAATATCGCTGTGAATAAAAAGAAATAATAAAACCAAAAATTATTACCATTGGTTTTGTTATTATTGTCATTATTATTATTATTTTTAATCCTAATTCTTTAATACAAAAAGAAATCCTGGACTTTGATAAAGTATACGTAATATTAATAAAAATATACTACACCTATCTATTTTAAAATATGGTGGATCAAATAACTCTTCAGTATCTACCTCAAAGAAATAATTAAAAAATAATTCAATACGTAAAAAACCTACACTCTTCAGATATATAGTCGATTATTCATAGTAATTAAGAACATCTTTTGATGATAAATCAGGCAAGAGAAAATTTACATAGTTATTGAGCTATATTATATCATCTTCTGTAAATAATTGTACTACTTTAATGATAAAAATAAAACAAATTAACTTTTATATGTTAATTAAATGTTATATTTTGTAATATAATAAAAAATTATCTATAATCGTATAGATACATCATATAATTATTAGTCGATCTCCTGTTTTATTAATTAATTGATTAATTATGAATGTATTTAAATAAATGTGTGTTAAGTAATATTTAATTATATTTATATATTCATATAAATATACATATTATTTTAGATATTAAGATGATTTATTACAATATAATTAATCATAAAATCGCTTGTGTTCCTTTAGCAATAGATTTATAACTAGATAAACAGATTTCTATATGTATGTAAGTAAAAAGAATTTGTTGTTTGAGAAAATTTGAATGTGAGTATGGTAATAAAATAATTATAAAAAATATTTTTTAGACGCCATAAAATATATATAATTTTATGTTTTTGTTTTTCAATAGATGTAAAAAAAAAATATTAAGTAATAATATGACCCATCTCATTTGCATATCATAATAATATTTAATTATAATATTGTAATATAGTTTCTTATAATTGTAATTATAATAAATAATATTACATGTAATAAAATAATTATACTGTTTATAAAATAATTTATAATTGTATTAAAATAGAAGTTGTCTTTTTTTTTATATAAATACATATACTTTAAAATAAGCTTGTAAATATCATTAATTATTAATGGTAGTTTATGATTTAGAATCTATTAAGGTAATAAATATCTAATAACTTCTACCCTCTCTCAGAAATAAAGCAAATTAATTAGCAAACAAGATTATTGAAAATTATTATAGGAATTTTATTTATGAGTTCACGTAATAATATGTATTTATTTCAAAGTTATTAAACTTAAAATATAATCTTCACATATAATCTTTAATAATTTAAAATAGAAATCGATAAAGTTGTTTATTTTTATTTTATTAAAATTATGCGTATTTTTTTAATAGTTTAGAAAAAAATGTTTTATATATAATGAAAACTGATCTGAGTATAAATACTGTTAGATTTGATTAACATTAATTAAATATTATTAAAATAAAAAGATTATTAATAATTGATTATAATGAGGATTAATATAGATTATAAAAAATTAAAAATAATAATAATCTTGCTTTGAGTAAGTCACTTGTAGTACTCTACCTTCTAACTTAGATTTTTTTTTTCATTTTTGTTTAATTTTCAATGCACTTTTTAAAAACATACGTAAATAACAAAAATTAAAAAAATAATAAAACAGAATTAATTATCTTTAAGAAAAAGTGGATCAGAAAACAATGAAATTAAAAAATGTTAAAAATTAGTCGTGGTGCCTAAATAATAAATATAATAATAAAATATGGTGCCTCAATTAAAACACGTCCAGATCAAAAATTATGAATCATTGTCCTTGGATTATTTATCACTTTTCTTTTATCTAAGTTTTAAGCGTTAACTAAGTTCATTCTAGTCAATTTCAACTATTCTTACTCCCCCTCATGTTTAACAAATATTTGTAAAGCAAGGGTAACTAAAATGAGTAACCTTATTTACACAAAAAACCACAAAACATCTCACACAATCTACTATAACAATAAAAAAATATCTTCAATTTGGTTGGTATACTTTAATATTTATTTAAATAATATATCTATACTAATGAGAGTAGCACATATATAGAGAAAATTTCTGATAATCTAATTATTATTCATCCAATAACATTTCATCTTGTAGAAATTATTACAATCAATTTCAGTCCAAGCTCATTCGTACATAGTAGTCCCACACACAATCTTTATCGTAATACAAAATTTTAAAACGAAAAATAAGGATGCTTTGATTTTTTTTTATAAATTATGTGATCATACAAGATAAATTCAAGAGAGGTAAAAATCATATTTTCTTCTGTATTTAATATAATTAATATATATTATGTATATATATAAAATTTTAAATAAAACTTTTAACTAAGTAGTAATATTTCATATCAACTAATAATAATTTTTTAAAGTCTCTCGACAAAAATTATATAATTTATGGAAATAAAAATAAACATTAAACAATGTATAGTCTATTTTTATTTTCTTTACTACCAACTGTTGACGTATTATTTATCGTGAAATATAGTTAAATAGATCATTTAATATATGTTTAATGTAAAATATATATGTACTTGCTGTAAAATTAGAGAAAAATTTTTAAAACTACATTTTTCTTATGTTCCATTTGTTTTATGTAGAAAAAAGTGTAGTATAACCCAAACGGAGAATGGTGGCCCTTGAAGCTTGAGCTAAAATACAATAACAGACAGATATAGTCTAAAAAGTTCACTACTACTATTTGAAAAAAAAACATCAGCTAACAAATATTGTGCGCCAGCTGAAGACACTGTTTGTTACCATTCATTATTATTATTATTATTACTCATATTATCTGTAAGTTGATGTTATCAGTTCATACATTTAATGTTCGATGTTTGGAAAAATATCTAATACTTTTACTCCTTACTGTTAAGTTAACTCTCCGTTATTAATACCAATCTTTTTATATCAATTTAATGTAGAACTTTGATTCTTGTTCATCATACTCAAGGGCAAACATTCTCAGTCCGACCTATAAGGTTTTTATATCTAGTCGTTAATGTAAAAACAATATAATTTCAAATTATCTTACAAATTTATAAATCACAGTATATTTGTTTAAAATAATTTTTAATAAAAAACTTTTTAAAATTTAGTGTGATTATCAATATAAATTAAAATAAAATAAAAAAATAAGAAAACTATTTCAAATTAACTGTGATGTTAATTAATAATAAATTAATTATGTAATTAATTTTTTAATTAAGTTATTTATTTTTAAAAATGTTATAAATATTTATATGTTAATTATATTGACGATATTTTAAACATTGTCTCCTTTTCGGACACGTCCTGAGCCAGCCAGGGTCTTACGGCCAACATAATATTGTATTATAAACATAAATAAATAATAAATAAAGGCGGTGAGATCTTGTACCGTTGTCTGGAAAGGCCACTTTGAAAATTTCGTCGATAATAAATTTATTAGTGTAAGATGTTTCTCGAAGTTTTTTTTTTATTATTAAAAAAATACTATATAATTTTTATAAACTAAAAATAAAAATTAACTCTCAAAAACTATATTTAATATGGAACTTAATAAAATCTATGTATTAATTTTAAAAATGTTTTGTACATAATTAATTACCTCAATATAAGAGTTGTATGTAATTTTTATTAAAAAACTTCCAACGTTTTTATTAAATTATAAAATTATTGCTAAAACAAAGAAACTTTTCAATTCACCCACTCCGTTAATAGACCTTTTTATTAACTTTACTATTAATTAACGTAAATGCCATTTTTATGATTAATATTTATTTATCTATACGAATAAACTTATACAAAAAAAAGATATACAAAAAAAAGTACGAAAAATAACTACTTTTCGTGTCTACATACTTAAAAACAACCTATTTTTTCCTCTACAGCATACTTCTAAAACATAACTTCTACAAAAGTTTCCAATAATAAAATTACACATAGGTGACAAACATGTCTCGTATGTCCGTAGATTATAAACTAATTTGAATGTTATGCTAGTTCAATACAAATCCGATTATAGATTTTCTAGAGGAAAAAGAGATTATTACGTATTATAAACCCGTCGATCTCTTTTTGTTTCGTTTTTGATCATCTGTGACCATGAAAACAAACTAATCTTTTTTGTTTTTGTTCTCTTTAACCTTTCTTCAATGTTCTTTTATACGTCTGGAAAAGTCCTTTTTTATTTCTTCTTACTATTTATTCCCTTTAGATATTCTTTGGGATTTTTCTTCCTGGAAACCTTTAAAACACTTTATTTTTTTTGCTGAAGTCGTTTCTTTAAGTTTTTAAGTCCTATTTCTTCTAGTTTGTCCTTTCCAACTTTTATCTTAATTAGTTTTCCTATTTTCAAAAAAAGGTTATATATTATTTTCGTTAATCTTTCTTCAGCCATTGATGACCATAATCGGTGAAGATGGTCATAAAATTAATTCTTCTTTTTCTAATTTCATCTGTTACTTTTCGATAATAACTGTAAATTTTAGAATTTGATCTTACATCATAATTCCCATATTCTTTAATATTTTCCTTAAAATTCTTTTTTTCTTTTCCAAATCTTCTATTGCATCTTTAAATTCCATTTCAATCTTTTTTAATAACATTAATCTCATTTCTTATATTTGTAAGAAAAAACATTCAACTTTTGAATCTGTCGATTCAGAAATACTTGAATATGAATGACATTAATTTTCAAAATATAAAAAAGGAATTTCTTTTAAATAAAATTAAATTTCTCAAATTTACCTTAGTGCAGCTTTCACATAGACAGTAAAGAAATTAACTGGTGGGAGATGGACGGTGTGTTGGGATAGGGCAGGACCTACGAACGTTATTATCGTAGGCCCGGTTAGGTTTGGCTACGCTAAAAATTCTGGGGGAAGTGGTGATTTTTTACTTTTCAAGACAAAGTAAAAAAAAACTCCGGGTCAACAAACCGGATTGTTAGTTTTCATAATCATCGTTTATCAGTTTATATGATCGCTGTTGTTTAATGCTACTGAAACTAGATTCAAAGAGATGCACACATACTTTTAATGGAAGAAAACCTTTGGTAGAATTTTATTACATGCCTATATTATTTTGGTAGTGAGGATTCAATTAAAAGTACTTTCATTGTGGTCTAAATTTAAAAAAAATCATTACCTCCGTAATTACGTAAAAAATTCTTTATGAGGCGGTAAAACCACAACTAAAAGAAATTATATACTGTAACACCATTTATTTATACGTGGAATGAGACAAAGAATTTGAAATTCTCATCTAGGCATATTCCACTTAATTTCTAAACCACAAAAAAAGTAGAACAGAACATAACTACCGTGACAAAATTTGATGTTATTTCAACAAATAGAATATTACAATCCTACAATTAATTTGTTACTAATGAGATTTAGTATTTAATTCTTGTCAACATTATTATTACACGCACATTCTTAATACAAGAAAAATATAAAATATTTTAGAACAAAAAAATAGCTGTTTTTTAAGTTATTTTTTTATTATTAATCATTAAAAATATTAATTACAACTAAAGATGATGAAAAATTAAATTAAATTTTGTTCAAAATATAAGAATTTAAGATTTATTAAATTAATTATTTTTTTAAAAAGTATTATAAATTAACCTATTAGTTAATAATCATAAATTCGAGAAACGTCAAAAGGTTTTATTAAGCAGGGTATATTGTTATATTGTAAGTTAATGAAAAATAAAACTTTACAATAAAATAGTTATAAACATTTATGTCACTTGAAATGGAAATAATAAATGCTCATTGCTGTATATATTGCGTTCATTTAATTTAAAATATAAATCACAAAATTCCAGAATACCTAAATTTATTAAAATATAAAAAAATCAAGAACGTCATGTGTTAAAAAAAAATGAATGAACATAGTTACGTACAACAAATAAAGAAAGATAGATGGTGTGCAAAAGATAAATCAAGGAATGATTGGGGTAAAAAAGTTCAAAACCGAAATTTCCAATCAGAAATTACAATAGAATATTCCACTATCCGAAATCTCAAAAAATATATTTTCCCAAAACAACATTAGTTACAATATTTTATTATATATATATATATATATATATATATATATATATATATATATATTAGTTCAATATGATTAGTTCCCATCATAATTAGTATCAAACTGTACATAAAAGTTCTCAAAAATGTAAATTGTAACCGTTCTCAAATATCCAATTATGTCATCTTTATCAAAGAAATATCGAAAACTGGAAACTTTGTTGAATATTCTATCTTCAATAATTTAATAACGAAGCTCCTTAATTCTTCTGTTTTTTGGTCAAAGAAAGTTGTAGCATACTTTTTTTATCTCTTTTGTATCTTCATTAAATATGCATATATTCGTAAACTTGGATGACACCAATCAACAACTTGAAAACGGTTGTTCTATCCCTCCGAAGAATTGTTGTCCTCGTAAAATTTTGGAACAATAATTCCATAACTTTGGAGGATATCGTACTAGAACGGCTCTTCTTCCTTGAACACGTCTACCGCGGATGTATATAATTGAAGTTTATAAAAATTTACCAAGAAAATAAGGTCGTTACTAAGGAAATCGATGATTACTGAAAAAATTATTTTCTAAAATTTAACAATAGCATAACAGTTATAAGTCGAAAATAATAATATTTGGAAAATAATTATGTTGGAAAAAGAGCATTAGAAAATTAATATTTTTGGAAACTTTGCATTGGAACTTTTGATCCCGTACCCAAGGAATATATAGATGACTTATCTCGACTTAAATTTTCGAAAATCTACATAGTTACTTCAACTGCTAAACAAAACAAAATGAAAACTTTTAAGGTAAATAATGATTATAAAATGACAATGTAATAAAAAAAACATATTAACTATGTAATTTTACAACCTACCTTTACTTCCGCTTAATTTCATGAAAGTTTTTTAAGCATCATCTAAGATGTTTAAAAAATAATGACAAAAAAGATTTAACTACAAACATGCGATAACTATAAATCTATGTTACTTCTTTACAAAATAACAAAACGAATCATAAAAATAACAAGCATCCCGCACAGGTTTTCTAGGTAAATTAGGAGTGAAGTTATTTCCCAATCCCTTGCTGTATATCATTATATGTACTGTTTCAACTTAGCAGCGGAGTATTAGATATTAGCCTTTTAAAAGAAAAAAAAATTTATTTCATGAAATACGTGTTATATGTTTTAATAACATTTTGCACAACTTTCATAAGATTCTAATAAGTTCAATGAAATTAAAACATTTTTTTTTTACTCCAAGTATTCGTGTACTTTTCACGAAATAAACTATTAATTACTCAATATTTCTTTAAAAAAATTAGAATTCATAAAATTTTTATTGTTTTAAAATAAATAAATTATCCACAAAAAAAGAGATGTATCGCTTCGTTTTTTTAATATCCATCTACTGTCCTAGATTTTCTTATAGCTTTAATTCGCGCAGAGGATAACTGAGGTAAAAGCAGTCCTAGTTAAAATTATTTTCTCTAAGTATAATGGTGTTAATTATAAAGCCAATCACTGTGGTGAATAGAGTGGACATGTCCTTTATAGGGTTGAACTTATCGACATTTGGTGGACGCCGAATTTATAATATAGGAGTATTGTTTAGCTGTGAGAAAAACAATGGAAAATCACTTCATTCTCGCTTTACCTTATAAATCTATCACAGAATGCTTATTGTTTCGAACGATTATGCAGTTTTTAATATTAACTGGAGATATCTCATAATAAATTTTCTGCTACTACTTCAGCACCACACGTAGCACGCGTACACATATTCGTAGAAATGAATTTTTTTTTTTATTTAGTTTTTCAAAAACAGATCCTAGAATTATGATCTCTAATAATTTTTTGTTTGGTTTTGATAAAAATTAAAATGTTAACTATTTAATGATACTAGCAGGACCTGCAAATAATTATTACGAGATTATTTTTTTAATAGATTTTTAAAAAAATACTTTTTGTAAAATGCGATTTCCATTTTTAAATATCACTTGAGTTGATCGAAAAGTCGTGAAAATTATTTAATTCTGAATACTTACTTTACTACAATAATTTATCTAAAATATAAACATAAAAAAGTTAACCACTATAAAAAAATCCTTTCGGCACGCCGTAAGGCGGAGGTAAATTCCACAGCTGCTAAATAGAGAATAAAAAAGACTTCCACCTTAAAGTTGAGAAAAATTTCAAATTTACTCAGTACGACAATGGTTGCATGTGAAAAAAGTTTCATATATTTAACATACGACAAGCCCCTTCTTACAATTCCAGCAACAATTTGGTCATCCCTTGCTGTACGGGTTGGTTATATCAAAAATTGTTTCACATAAATGTTTTAGGTAATCTTTAGAGAATTAACAACCTCTTTAAACCGATTCCATGCTGTGCCTATTAAGGGAGGTATGATTGTGTTTTGTCTTCGAAATCCCATTTTTTCCACCCGCTGGGCCAACGGTTGGTGATATCAAAAAACTTTACTTAGATAAGTTTTAGGCCCTTATCCAAAGAATAGTAGCAACTTTAAACGAATTCGATATTTTACTTAATGAAAAGGTTATAGCAATTTTTTTTTTCGAACCCCATTTCCACCCCCATAAACCGATTTAGCCCATTAACGAACTCGACTGTTACATCGGTTGTTACATTTTATGTGTCAATTTGAAAATAATTGGCGCAACATTACGGTAGTTACCGTGTCCACAATAAAGTGAAATATATATATAAACTTTTGAACTGACGGTAGTTTTGGGGTCTGGGGGATGTGAAACGCGAAGATAAGTCGAAATTTTCAGGAAGTCTAATCATGGTACCCATTGCAATAGGTAGCTTTCTTATGAAACCTACCTAAAAGACCTACCACACAAGTGAACGTTAAGACAATACTGGTAACAACATAACAAGAAGCCTGGTTCTGCTTTTTTCAAATTTTAGAATAGACCTTCAAAAAAAGTATTATACATTTTTTGTATAAAAAAAAAATTTGGAAAATATTAAAAAAAGACATTTATTTTTAAATTCATCTTACTTGAAATCTAAAATTAGATGGTTCATTTCAATTCTTAACCAATCATCATCAGAAGAGGAAGAAATAAATATATGTATAAAACTAAATAAAACAAATAAATGAAAAAAGATGGTTAATAATAAACATTATAAACTGACAAAAACTATTAACATTATAAAAGACCCCACTGCTAGTCTACCTATCTAGTGGAAATCTGAATGGGAAGTTTTACTGGTTTTGATGTTTTTAAGCAAAATTTACACTTTCTATTAGATTTGCATAAAGCGACAAGAGCTGTTGGTATTTTTTATGATTATTCTAAAAACTCCTAAAAATTCTCGCTTATATTTTCGTTCAAACTGTTTATTTCTTACACATCTTATAACAGACACCTTTCCTCTGTGTCTACTGATGACGACTGTTTAACAATCTTATTTCTAATTTATTTCAATAACCTTTAGAATCGATATTTGTGTTTAAAGGAATTCTACTTAAATATTATTCAATAATTCTTTTCTTCATCATTCCATGGGTGGACTACGTAGCCTATTCTGTCACCCATCTTTTCGTAGGTCTTCCTCAATCTCTTCTTCCATCTGGTATACTCATATATTCAGAATTTTAGCTGGCAGACATTCTTTTAAAATTGCATCAATGTGAGCAGGATTAGCTGGATTTGTACTGCTTAATGGTCTCTAACAAAGGAAGTATCCCTAATTTATTCTTCACTTCATTCCTCTTCCTGTTCAACTAGTGTACCTTTTTTTTTTGTTTACGAGGTGGAGAAACCCCATTTATGGGCGCCTAAACAGTGTTGGGCTCACTGACAGGTTTTGCAAGATGTTAATAAGTGTGTATGTGTTCCTGCACACTACCGACTAAACCTCCACCCCTGGCTATCCACCCTCCCTCGCACAGCTAAAAGAAGCATTACCTCAGGAAGGAGGGATTGCCCACACACACACAGTCATACTCCACAACTGCTATGATACAATATAATACAATACATCATAATATACACCTAAGTCATACATGATACATACTTACAACAAGAAGCAGCAAAGACCTGCAGCATCAACACACAATATCATCAAACAATCATATCGATAGGAAAATAACATCAATCATTATAATATAAAACATCAAAATAAAAACACCATAGTTCGTATCACAAATACATATTTACAACAGGAAGCACCACAGACCTGCAGCTTCAATACACACTATACAAACATCAATTTTTTTTTTTGTCTTCAGTCATTTAACTGGTTTGATGCAGCTCTCTAAGATTCCCTATATAGTGCTAGTCGTTTCATTTCAGTATACCCTCTACATCCTACATCCCTAACTATTTGTTTTACATATTCCAAACATGGCCTGCCTACACAATTTTTTCCTTCTACCTGTCCTTCCAATAAACAAACAATCCAATTAAACAAAGCAAACATCAATAATAATAATAATAAAATAAAATAAAATCAACAGTATAATACAGTACATCATAATATACACCATAGTTCATACAACAAAGTATGTACTTGCAGCAGGAAGCAGCAAAGACCTGCAGCATCAATACACTCATAATCAAACGGTCATGATCAGGCACCCTCATACACAATCTACATCTAACATGATACAATCAGATACAGTAGCAAAACTTAATACAAATCAATACAATACTACAAGTACAGTGAAATAAACAATAATAACATAATACACATACATCATACAGCAAGCAAAAATCAATAATACAGTACATCCACAAAAAAAAAAAAAAATAGGAGGCAATCATCAGACAAGAAGACAGAGTGTTCAGGTGACCCCCTCACACATGGAGGACCCCCTAGTCACTCAGCCAAAAACCTATCTGTCCTCGTGTCCTACAACACCTCATACTGCATGTGACTCTTCCCAGATCATTAAGTTTTAATGATTGATTTGGTATAGTCAGTACAGCCTTCCAATGTCTCTCAGAGTGGAGGAGAATATCGTCAATATCTTCAGGTACAAACATGTCCACTCTGTGTAGTACACAATCTTTCCATGTCGTACCTGGTGCACTTGAAGAACACATGGTGAGCAGTTTCTTCCATGTAGCACACCGGGCATGCATCAGGATGATCAAGGCCAAACCGAAATATATAGGACCTAAAACCAATCTAGTATATCTAGCTGTTAATTCTCAAGAATCTCATTTCTCCCGGCTGTATTAAAGAAACCTCTCTCTTTGTTGTGACCAAAGTCTCATACCATATAAAAATAAAGGTCTGGTTCTTTAAAGTTGTTACATATTGCCCTAAAATTGTTGAACTAGTTTAAAATCTTTGTCTTTGAAAGAACGATACATCACACCTAAGGTAATTCAAATTTGAACTTGTTCCAATAAATTGTTATTGAAATCTTTATCCTAAACAGATACTTCCCTATCAAGGCTTCTTTAAAGTCTTCAACTTTAAAAGCTAGCATTTTCATCTTATATTTACAGCAGACATTATTCAATAATTTTTTTTATAAAACTCAAATAATTAAGTTAAAGTAATCTGGTGTTTATTTTTTTACATAATTCTATTTATTTTTAAGATAAAAAATTTAATTAGTCTTTCAAACCAACAAAAACATTTAGATTAAGATTTATCAGACTAATCAAACTATGTTTTTGGTAAAACTAATAAAATTAATATTTTAGTTTAAAAACATTATAATTAATCAAAAGTTACTGTTACACTGAGAAAAAATACCGATCATAAAATTTATCCTTTACGTTACTATATAAGTTTAATAATAGAATTTTTTGGTATATTTTATAAATACCACTTTTTAAGTAACACCTTTCAACTTTTCTATCAAAAGAGAATTAATTATATTAAAATAATAATAATAATAATAATTAGATAAATCTTCCATAAAAAGTCAGGAAACCCCTTTAAGTGAAATACTTATTCTGATATAAATACAAATTTAAAAGTAATCGGTATCAATACCTAACAGTATATGGCTAAAGGAAGAGGAAGCTAATTTACATAACCTTATAGAAATTTTTAAAAACTCTTTTTTATATTAAATTAATACGGTAAATAATACATTAATTTATTGATTAAACTGAATAATTTATTACAAATTCACAAAATAAACCTTTTAATTTTAAATAAATTTAAATCTATGTATTTTTAATCTATATATATTATAAAATTTCATATAATAGACAAAGAGAAAATATTCAGTTCTTCTGCAGCGTTAAAACTTTCCATTCACAAAATGATTAAATTTAGTATGGCATTAAAATTCAACGTACGTTACTTTAATCAAGCAACAGTAAACAAAAAAAAAAAAAATCTCTCTGTATTACTTTTGAAAACTCAAATCTAATTTCTAGGCGGTAGAGTTACATTTTTAAAACACTAAAAATAGAATTAAATTAAAATTATAAGTGAATTAACTATATTTATTAAAAAAAACGAAATGAATATTTGAATAAAATTAATATTTACAGTACAAAAAACATCTAGGATATGAACAGAATAACTAAATCTTACTGATATACGAATTTCTAAGCTATGTGTAGTTTTGGTAAGAAGGGAGGGAGGTAAACAAGTGTGTGACGTACTACCAATACTAGTATTACTCATATTACAATCAGTCAATTTTTAATTAAAAGCTTATATAACATTTCATTTTAGTTATTATTCTGGTTAGTAGTTGCTACCATAACAAAGAAAGCTCTTTTAAAATATTTATACAAATTACGCAGTAATCTTTCAGATTACTCAAAACTTGGAGATAAACTACAGGAGAAACAAAACAATTTCGACTTTTTTTTTAAATTTTGGAGCCCAAGTATCAAAGAAAACTTTTATTGGTTATGATAATTACCAAAATAAGATCTAAGTAATTTTTTTATTTTTGGAAATTCCTCTACTACTCTGCGGGAAAGATTTTGGAAAATATTATTTATAAAGTGATCCTAACAAAAAAAACAATTAATTAAAAGAGAATTATTTAGAAATATTGAAAAAATATTTATATATGCATTTTAGGTAACAAATACGCTTCAATAAAGTGTTCTCTAAAATGCCTTTGAAGAAAATCGAAATTTGTGTTTTTCACGATATGCCCTCCTGAACAAATTGAACAAATGAAAAGAAGATTACGGTGGTAATCTTCTTTCAAAATTTGTTCAGGATCAATGCCTCATATATATATAGAAGAAATATTTGAGCCAAATTTTTAAAAAGTAGGTTTGGTCAACCCCGAAATACAAGATCAAAAGCAGTGTGATACGTACATACCTAGTACATACATATGTTTTTTTTTTTTTTTATCTAGATGAACCAGTTGGATCATAAAATGTAAAAATTTGAAAAAAACCCGATATCCCATTTTTCACATCACCACACATTCCTCTTTATTATACCTATTTTAGTTATATTCATTGAAAAAGAAATATTCAAGAATTAAAAATGGTGAAAACTACCCCTCCTTCTACTTTATTGTCCAAAATTTAATGTCACCATATATAGAAAACATTTTTAATCAGTTTTCAAAGAATTTACGTTAAGCAGTTTCGGAGATAGTACCCAAAGTAAAGGCAAGACACTTTATGTACGTATGTACATCGTCCGAAAATTTCTACTACTTTTTGTGTTTTTTGGACCAAGGTGGTATAAACGCTGACGAAGTATCACATCGTTTATAAAATGTCATGAAATGACGAATGGAAACATGCTCGTACATATATACAATTGCAAACATGTAAACATTTTCGAAATGTTTGCTAAAACTTTTGTCGATCACAATTTTTCTCTTTAGAGCTCTGTTGCAGCAGTAACAATAGAAAAAATAAAACAAATCGATTTCATTATCAAATTTTATAAGAAATCTCAATACGTGTCCATGAATTGTCAAAGAATATATTTATAATCGACTTTTGGTTCTTTAAATTTCTTGCAGACGATGTTTTTACCCTTGGGCTTTTTTTTTGGCAATTTTGTAGCGGGTGAAAATGCCATGCCTGACCGGGATTCGAACCCGGAACCTCTGGATGAAAGATCGAGAAGGGCCTTTACACTTGGACTTACCGAAATTCGTCTTAATCAATGTTTATGGGTTTCCACTTTTTTGTCAGTCAATCAATAGTTTAAAAAAAAAAATTAAAGACAGCTATTTTTAAATTCTATTATAACAGATTTCATTAGCCTATTAAAAAGTAAACAAACAAACAAAATATACATATTACATTCCTGGTATCATAGCTCTAGGGTTGTACTGCAAAAAGGAAGAATAGTAATCGGTAAAAAAATGGGGTACGGGTTTTTTTCATTTCTCGTCTTTTGGAGACGTTTCTGTTTTTTAAAGGGTGTTTGAAAAAAAAAAGGTGGAGGATTAGTTCGTACGTATGTACGTGTGTTTGATGCTTAATAACTTTTGACTGGATAAACCGTTTTTGGCAGAGAGACCAATATATATAGGGCAATTTGTAGCTAAACGTTTATGTACTTATATATACGTTTGTTGGCGTATTTAAGCTTAAACCTTTGACAACATAAGCCAATTTTAATGAAATTTGCTACAGAGACTTTTGTGTAGGCGGTTATTTGTTGGTAAAAGTTTGGGGTCAATATCTCCAGGGGGTAATTAGTTTTTGGGGTAATTTTTAAAAATTTTGCAAACATAAGCCCACTTTAATTAAGCTCAGTACGCGAGAGAATGCTTATCTTACCTTTTTTTTTTTAATTGCTCCAAAATTCCCCCTTCTAAAAATTGCAAAAGCTATTTTTTCGTTTATTGCATATTTTTAACCCATTTTGGCAATATTTATGGTGGGGGAGCTGATCAAAGTTTAAATATAGATTTTTTTTTAACTTTTTTAAAACTTTTTTGGTTTATTTTCATGTATCATCATTTTTTTTCAAATATAAATAGGTTTCGAAGTCAGCGTCAATCATAGCAGGTTGTCAACGGCTTTTTCTTTAAATTTGGCAATGACTTTAAAACATCGAAATTAAAAATTAGTGTTTAAAAAATATTATTTTTAACTTTCTAATACGTTTTTCATCACCATTTCCATAACACGGTGTTGATCATAGACCTGTTCTGGCATTCCAGCGCTTTCTCGGTCGTCCTCTATTTTTCCTTCCTAGCGAAGCCTATTTAAGAATGTGGTAATTCTTAAATTTCCACTCTTTCTACATGTTTCTTTCATCACTCTGTATAATTTATTTAATCCATTTTAACACTGGGTATTCTATAACTTCTTGTTACAGTTTAAAATTCCTTAAGAAATTCATTTCGGTGGCCTGTATATAGCTTAATTCAATTCTTAAAACCCAAACCTCACAGCCATATAATAGAGTAGGTACAGCGATGGTCTTGTATAACTTTAACATAGTTTCTTTCGTATCATTTTTCTTAAATCTTTGCTTATAATCCTACAAACACGCACTTATAAATATATTATTTTTATTGGGAATGTCTTTTTCGTTGGTTTATTTTACTTAAGACAACAATCATTCAGAAACATTTATTTTTTGTAACCACAAGATTGTAAGATAATCCTGTTACCAGTACATATCGATTGTTTTTAATAATAAACGAAATCATCTATTACGTATAACTATTAATAAAATTCTTAAAAATTTCATTACTAGATTAAAATTTTTTTTTTCCTACAAAAGATTTTTAACATAGCTATATCATTTTAGTATGTAAAATGTAATATTAAAACCAAAAAATAAAGCTTTCTCAAGAATTATTTATTTATTTATCCAAATTCACATATCACCTTACCTTTGATAAATTTTTCTGATAAAATTTAATCGAATTCTAAAATAAAGGGTATATAGTAATTATTTTTTCAGAAAGTTTCATAAAAATTATATATATATATTTTTATTGTTTCCTAAGTGTACGTTGCAATCTATTCAACTAGTGAACAATAAGCAACCCCCACCACTGCTCAATGAGATGAAGATGCTAAGTACAACATTTAAATGAGGTGCAGTCTTGTACAGACTCGGACCAACCATTTCTGAGACGTGCAGTTAATTCAACCCGAATAATCAAAGTACTCCGATATCCACTGTCTAGTATTCAAACCCGTTTGACTAGGTTTTACTAGAATTCGAACCTCAGAACAGTTGACTTCGAAAATCAGCTGTCTTATGACAACTGATTTATGATGACAAGTTAACCACTAGATCAGATGGAGTATAAAAATTATATATGGTATTTTGTTACTTTCTTGTATAAAGTAAAGGAAGCATTGTAATCACAAAAAAATTTGGTTTTCAGATTTCAACAGAAATATCCATTCTGACCATCCCTGAATTTATTTTGACTAGTTTCGGCGTGACGTCAGTACATACATACCACCCCCTATGTCGCCGCCACCTCCCCCTCATCACCTAGCTCTTATGGGCTTTATTGGAGGTCATCTTCAAAACCTCGGTGAAAGGCATCTCTCAGCCTCGTTCTTGCCTCAGTGAGGATGATACCCTCGGCAATCCTTTCTTTTGCCCAATATTGTATGAAATTCTCAACTACCATCCATTCGGTATGGTTTATTCTAATGAAGTCAAGAATCGCCAACGTATGGGGCTAATTGTATTTTCGCATACCTCAAAAACAATTAGCTGTAGAAAGTTGAAATTTTTTATTTAGGTTTGTTGTAACATCTAGTTGTGCACCTCCCATTTTGATTGCATTCGACCGAACCAAAAATGTGTATACAGTCAGACCTCTAAATAAAGCGGATTTCAATTTTGAAACATTTTTCTTTACTGCAGTAAAAAGCCATCATTAAGAGATTTCAACGATATATCGTAAGCGGTACTTATTTTTATTGGTTTCAGAGTTATAGCCAAGTAAAACTCTAATTAATTAAATATTTGGATCTTACAGGGAAAGGCACATCGGTTCGAATCCGACTTCATATACATCTATCTTTTTTATTTATTTATTTTTTTTTAATTTAAATATATTGATTTATTAATAATTATTAACCTCTGATTGTAAGAAGATTTTTACAATAAATAATAATTCAATAATAACAATAAAAAATTATGAAAAAATCAGACGTTATTAATGAAATAAAATTTAAATACTCTTCATTTTAATTCAAAAATGTTTACAGAGGTTAATAATTACTAATAAATCAATATAATTAAATAAAAAAAAAATATGTACATGAAGTCGGAATCGGCCGATGTGTGCATGGTTACGTTCTCACTTACACCACATACCTGCTTGAGCGACGTGAAACAAAATTAATATGTAAACTAATATAAAATGCTGATGATGGACACCACAAAAAAATGTGATGCAATGTGGTGTCCACCACAAAGCGATTGTGTAACTGTCCACTTTATTAAAGAATTGGAGGATCGTATCTCACTTTCAAATGCAATAAGTTTAAATGGAAGTGCAGAAAAAAAATGTGTATATGTAATTTAATAGGCGTACAAGGAAATCATGTGGTGTCCACATCAGATTTTTTGTTATCAGATAAAAGGTTAAATGCAGTAAAAAATTCTGAAAATTTTCCCATTCTGATACCTACCGGTAGATATAAAAACTTGATTTCAGATTAACAGACTGAAACAAGACCAAATTTATAATAATCAAATTTTAAACGGTGAGGGCTTTTTGAAATTATAAAACATATTTAAAAATAATAAAGATTGCATAAGCTTTTTTTGCAAGCTAAAGAAACAAAGTTCGCGTAAGAATTTTCATGAAATAATAAGAGAAAGAAAAAAATATAGTATTATATAGATACACCTAAGGCAAAAAAAAAACTTTTTAATAAGAAAACAACATAAATCCTTTTAAGCAGACAAAAAAAAACTTAAAAATGCCAATCCATACATTACATTTAATATCGAGAGAAAAGTTTCGCTTTATAAATTAAAAGTATTCGATTAAATCTTTCGTTTTATTTAAGTTTATTAATAAAAAAATTGTCTCTTTATTTTGCAGAAAATTAATTACAACCAATAGAATTTTAATCTTCTTTTAATTTAAATTGTCAAGAACATTTTTATTAAACAGAATAACGTTGTTATCGTCGATTAGATTTTTTCCTTTAATTTTAATAGTAAAACAGCGAAATAAATGAATGTATCGAAGAAGAAAAGTGAATAAAACTAATTAAAGAAGAAAACGTATTGTATCTAATAGTGAATCTGAAAAAGAATACAATATAAAAAGAGTGATAAATGATAAAAAGTGTAATCAATCACCTTAATATAATCTCCATCTTCATCAGTTCAAAATTTATATAACTTAAATGCTCATTCTTTACTTTAAAGAAAGTAAATATATAAAAAGGAAGGCAATGTATTTTTACTTTCTTCATTTAAGCATCTATCTTATGTTGTAAATGATAAAAGATCATAACAAATCATTATTTCGATAATAAAATTATTTAAAACAAATATAAATCATTCTTATTAATATTTATTCTATCTAAATTTTACTGTTTAATTGAAACAAATTGTTTAACTCCATTCTGACTGAATTTAATTAAACGCATTTTTTAATACCTTTTAACAAATTATAAGCATCAAACTACGAAATTAGAGAATTATTTCTTAAATAAGGAGATAAGAAACACCCACTTCCAATAATCGTATCACAAGAGAGAATAACCCAATCATATTAACTTTAAATCTAAGTACAAGCGGTTGAAGGAAGAACAAGAATACTAGTGTTGCGGCGTTTACACCAAATAACAGAAACACTGTAACCTGTGCTGTAGAATTTTTCTCTCTTTTTAAAACGAAATGTAGAAAGATGCCCTCCTCCACGATAACAGCTCATTTTTTCTTCAGTTGTAAACCGTAGTACCCCCTCCCATCAACGCAGCCACCGGACAACTCGTATAACATATTTTATCAGAGGAATGACAACCATCCTACTGTTTATTTCTACATAAAGTGATAAACTTAATGATACAATTTTATTTACCGACATGTAATCTCAACTTCTTATTACTATTAAATTGCTAAAGTAATAGCTGTTCGATCTCTTTTTCCAGTAAATATTTTTTTTTTATGATTAATTCACCATACAACCTTGAAGCTTGTGAATGGAAATATGAAATGGAAATTTTATAGCGTATAAAAAAGGTTATGCCTGGCCGGGATTCGAACACAGAACCTCCAGATGAAAGGCCGAGACCTACCACTTCACCACGGAGATTGGTATATGCGAGAATATTTACAAAAGAAGCGTGATAATAATATGCTTTTTCTTTCTACAACCGAAAGCGTAACTGACCTCTGCAGATAAACGTATATATACATTTCTTGAATCTTTATTTATCCGTTAGTTAAGACACCCCGAAAAATTAATTTAAAAAAAAAACGATTTTAATAATTTTTTGGAAAATATTCTAAACAATATGGTCAATGAAACTTAATTTAATAGAACTATATTTATTAAAATAAAGATCTACAAAAAAAATAATTTTTTAAAGTTTGAAGAGGAAAGTGGGGGTTTTACTGGAAGAAATGATTACGTTATCAAAAATTTACATAAAATGGATTCAAATGAAAAAAAAAGTAAAATTCTCTTTTTTAAATTTATTTAAATGATTTTATTATTAATAAAATTGACAATTTGATTAATAATAAAAATGTTATTTAATGAATATAATTCATTAAATTCTGTTAATTTAACAGTTTAAAATTTGTTAATCGTATCCAATCTGTTATCAGTTCTGTTAATCAGTCAAAAAAACTGTTAATCTAATTGTCAATTTTATTAACAATAAAATTGTTAATTTAATTAAAAATTTTATTCGTTTTTTTATCGAATTTAACTATTAACTAATACTTTAATAATAAGAATTCACAAATTAAAATCCTAATAAAAGTAGTTGGCTTTTATACGGATCTGAATACTAGATCCTGGATACGGGTGTTCTTTGGTGGTTAGGTATTAATTAATCACACGTCTGAGGAATGGTCGGCCGAGTTTGTCTGAGAATACACATTTACCGGTATAGTTGCATTACACTAAGTCGCTAATGACTTAAATTGTCGATAAGTCAAAAAATAAAAGTATTAAAAAAAAGTATGAGTCTTTCTAACCGTTTTTCGTCAACAAATGATATCCGTTACTGTGGCTTATGGAAACCAATTAGTGAACCAATTAGCGGGCTCTTTCTAGATGAGGGCTCATATTCGATTCCCAAAAAGACCGAAATTTTATCCCCTACTATTTTATACATTTCATTTTCCTACTAAAAAAAAAATGTAGGCTACAAGTAGCGCCGAGGTCGTAAAGATAAAAATCAAATAAAACTGTAACGAAAAAGTCTACATAATTTAAATACGTTTATACAGGTATGTTTATGCCGCATTTTAAACAAAAACTAGCTTGTTGATATGATGCAGATATGGTACTTTTTGGTTGTAGATTTGATCGATAGAGGCGCAAAAAAGAGATATCTTCAACGCGCAACATTTCTGCGCATTCAACAAACGTTTCTTGTTCCAGCGCTTAAAGAATGGTGAGACAAGTTTGCTAAATATTTACTCTAGCTACGAACCAAAAATGTTGATAGATTTTCGTGACTATAGTCAATATCAACAACTAGCTACAATCTCAACGTCAATAGCAACAAACACCACAAATTATTACTGCTGATTATGACTGTACTTGTACAACATTCTGAGGAGGGGAAAGCACGCAACAAATTCATCTAATTTAAGGAGGTCCTCAAACTAGCAATTCACAATACTGTATTGCAAATGATGTACAAGAACGCCTTTATTATTGTAAATACTTTATATTACCGTAAGCTTTATTATTAATATTCAAATTATTAGAGTGGAATAAGTACTTGTAATGATAGGACATACTCTATGAGATCAGGATTGAACAACACTGTAGTGGTTAATGAGTTTATCTTCTATTCCTTGTTTTGTTTACAATGTGTTTAGGGCTACAAAATTGTCGTCCGTACGAAAAAATGTGAGAAAACGGAATATTAATGAAAAACAAAATTAACCAATTGAAAAAAGTAGCTGAAAAAACAGGTTTGCAGCTCCCCTTTTCAAAGACAGAAATAATGAAAAGTGCCAGTGAATATTTCAAAAATATAATAAAAACAAAATATGGCAAAATTAAGATCACAGACCATTTCAAATATTTTGGAGAAATAATTATTAGAAACTGAACAGATAAACTAATGATCGATACCAAAAAAATAATAATTACAACTAAACTTTTACATAAAAAATATTTACAATAAAAAGAACCTTTCTCTATAAATTTAAAATTAAGGCATTGCAGTACAGTTGTAAGACCAGTAATCTTGTACAGCATGAAAACTACAAATATAATTGGAATATAAAATCTACTTGAGATAGAAAGAAGAATTTATGGTCCAAGAAGAACCACAAGAAGACCACACAGTAAGATCAAATAAAGAGATATAAGATAAAAGACCTGGAAGTAACAATAACAAAACGACTAAAGTTCTATGGACACATGGTCCGAATGAACCTATCAAAGCTAAACAAACAGAATTATAAAGGTCAAGATGGCTATGTTAAGCAGACGAAAGAAGAGCTCAAAAAGTTCAACATTAATGACTGTCTAGATCGAAAAGAATAAAAAACGAAAATTTTTGAATTAAAGGTTCTTATAGGTTAAAATAAAAGACTCAATAAAGAAGAAAATCTGGTTACACAAGAAATCTTGACGCAGTGGTTTTATTGTCGCAAAAAAATCGACAAACTTATTTTAGTTAAATTATGATGGGGATAAACAAGAATGTTTTTATTTTTTAAGACTAATCACACATTTTTGTAACTTTTTTCCTGCGAGAATCATTTGAATTAATTTTTTTGTGACAACGAAAAACACTCTCCTTTCTTCATTTAATATCATTTGATTTTCGCAGTCCGGACATTTCTTAGATTTTGATAAAACACCGTGGTTAAGAAAAATCTACGCAAGAATTCACTATCTTCCGATAAAACAATAAACTGAGATAATGTTAATTTACGAAAATGCCTGGTCAGATGAATATGATGAGTCCTAACCACAACTGAATTACACAATCGTCGAAGGTTGACCTAAGACATGCGGTAAGCGGTTTATTACCTGATAGCGACAATCTATTCATTTCAATGCCTTTCCGTCTCTCGACACCACTTTCCTTATGTTTGCAAACCATTTCGTAGAATACATCTCTTTTTTTTTCCAAGAAAATGTTGCTCTGCATTTTCACATAACAATAATGGAGGCGCCTTCCTTGGTAAAATATTCCGGAGGTAAAATAGTCCCCCGTTCGGATCTCCGGGTGGGGACTACTAAGGAAGGGGTCACCAGAAAAATAAAAAATAACATTCTACGAGTCGGAGCGTGGAATGTTAGAAGCTTAAAAAAGGTTGGTAGGGTAGAAAATTTAAAAAGGGAAATGGATAGGGTAAACGTGGATATAGTAGGAATTAGTGAGGTGAGGTGGGAAGAGGAAGGCAACTTTTGGACAGGTGACTTTAGAGTAATTAACTCAGCGTCAAATAATGGGCAGGCAGGAGTAGGTTTCGTGATGAACAAGAAGATAGGGAGGAGAGTGGAGTACTTCAAGACGCATAGCGATAGAGTCATTGTAATAAGGATAAAATCAAAACCTAAACCGACAACGATTGTTAACGTCTATATGCCTACAAGCGCCCATGATGATGATGAGGTAGAACGTGTATACGAAGAGATTGATGAAGCAATTAAACACGTAAAAGGAGATGAAAATTTAATAATAGTTGGAGATTGGAATGCAAGCATTGGAAAAGGTAAGAAAGGAAATATAGTGGGTGAATACGGGCTGGGCAAAAGGAATGAAAGAGGGGACCGACTTATAGAGTTTTGCACGAGGTATAATTTAGTAATTGCCAACACCCAATTTAAAAATCATAATAGAAGAATATACACTTGGAAAAAGCCAGGCGATACTGCAAGGTATCAGATAGATTATATCATGGTTAAGGAAAGATTTAGAAATCAACTCGTTGACTGCAAAACTTACCCTGGAGCAGACATTGATAGCGACCATAATTTGGTGATAATGAAATGTAGATTGGGGTTTAAAAACCTGAAGTAAAGGTGTCAGATAAATCGGTGGAATTGGGAAGCTTGAGGAAGAGGAGGTAAAGAAGATTTTTGAGGAGGACATCGCAAGAGGTCTGAGTAAAAAAGATAAGGTAGAAAATGTAGAAGAAGAATGGGAGAATGTTAAAAAGGAAATTCTTAAATCAGCAGAAGCAAACTTAGGCGGAATAAAGAGAACTGGTAGAAAACCTTGGGTTTCAGACGATATATTGAAGCTGATGGATGAACGTAGAAAATATAAGAATGCTAGTGATGAAGAAAGTAAAAGGAACTATCGGCAATTAAGAAATGCTATAAACAGGAAATGCAAACTGGCGAAAGAAGAGTGGATTAAAGAAAAGTGTTCAGAAGTGGAAAGAGAAATGAACATTGGTAAAATAGACGGAGCATACAGGAAAGTTAAGGAAAATTTTGGGGTACATAAATTAAAATCTAATAACGTGTTAAACAAAGATGGTACACCAATATATAATACGATAGGTAAAGTCGATAGATGGGTGGAATATATTGAAGAGTTATACGGAGGAAATGAATTAGAAAATGGTGTTATAGAGGAAGTTCAGGAGGATGAAATGGGAGAAACAATACTGAGATCTGAATTTAAGAGAGCATTAAAAGATTTAAATGGCAGAAAGGCTCCTGGAATAGACGGAATACCTGTAGAATTACTGCGCAGTGCAGGTGAGGAAGCGATTGATAGATTATACAAACTGGTGTGTAATATTTATGAAAAAGGAGAATTTCCGTCAGACTTCAAAAAAAGTGTTATAGTAATGATACCAAAGGAAGCAGGGGCAGATAAATGTGAAGAATACAGAACAATTAGTTTAACTAGTCATGCATCAAAAATTTTAACTAGAATTCTATACAGAAGAATTGAGAGGAGAGTGGAGGAAGTGTTAGGAGAAGACCAATTTGGTTTCAGGAAAAGTATAGGGACAAGGGAAGCAATTTTAGGCCTCAGATTAATAGTAGAAGGAAGATTAAAGAAAAACAAACCAACATACTTGGCGTTTATAGACCTAGAAAAGGCATTCGATAACGTAGACTGGAATAAAATGTTCAACATTTTAAAAAAATTAGAGTTCAAATACAGAGATAGAAGAACAATTGCTAACATGTACAGGAACCAAACAGCAACAGTAACAATTGAAGAACATAAGAAAGAAGCCGTAATATGAAAGGGAGTCCGACAAGGATGTTCCCTATCTCCGTTACTTTTTAATCTTTACATGGAACTAGCAGTTAATGATGTTAAAGAACAATTTAGATTCGGAGTAACAGTACAAGGTGAAAAGATAAAGATGCTACGATTTGCTGATGATATAGTAATTCTAGCCGAGAGTAAAAAGGATTTAGAAGAAACAATGAACGGCATAGATGAAGTTCTACGCAAGAACTATCGCATGAAAATAAACAAGAACAAAACAAAAGTAATGAAATGTAATAGAAATAACAAAGATGGACCACTGAATGTGAAAATAGGAGGAGAAAAGATTATGGAGGTAGAAGAATTTTGTTATTTGGGAAGTAGAATTACTAAAGATGGACGAAGCAGGAGCGATATAAAATGCCGAATAGCACAAGCTAAACGAGCCTTCAGTAAGAAATATAATTTGCTTACATCAAAAATTAATTTAAATGTCAGGAAAAGATTTTTGAAAGTGTATGTTTGGAGTGTCGCTTTATATGGAAGTGAAACTTGGACAATCGGAGTATCTGAGAAGAAAAGATTAGAAGCTTGTGAAATGTGGTGCTATAGGAGAATGTTAAAAATCAGATGGGTGGATATAGTGACAAACGAAGAGGTATTGCGGCAAATAGATGAAGAAAGAAGCATTTGGAAAAATATAGTTAAAAGAAGAAACAGACTTATAGGCCACATACTATGGCATCCTGGAATAGTCGCTTTAATATTGGAAGGACAGGTAGAAGGGAAAAATTGTGTAGGCTGGGCACGTTTGGAATATGTAAAACAAATTGTTAGGGATGTAGGATGTAGAGGGTATACTGAAATGAAACGACTAGCACTAGATAGGGAATCTTGGAGAGCTGCATCAAACCAGTCAAATGACTGAAGACAAAAAAAAACTATAGTGAGAAAGCTAAGGCTATCTGAAATACGGCAATATGAATTATTTATTTCTCAAATAATTTTCATGCAGTTTCGTTCAAAAATATTTTTTATATCAGAATGATTTTTAGCTTCATCATATCAATACGCTGTAATAAACTAATAAAAAATAATGACAAGAAAAATAAACAAAATGTAACATCAAATAATCTCCGTGACGATGTAATTTTTCGTACAGAAACTGTTCTGTATTTTTTTATCTGAAAATACGTGTTATTTGATTGTAGGAGAACTTTCTATGCAAAAGTAAACAAGAAGACTATTTTCATGATTAATATGATTTAAAATTAGTATTTAGCCGAAAATACAAGAAATTTATTTTTTCTGAAATTGGGAACCCTCTAATCAAGGGAACTTTAATGACTAATATGTACTAAAATTAGTATTAACCATATTAAAATCAAGATTCCAAAATTTTTTTTTATTTTTTAAAAATGGTGGCCCCGCATTGAAAGGGGTTTTTTGTGATTTTTATACTCACAAAAATAAGCTTTAAGTATTGATAACTGAGAATTGAAAAAAATATTTGATTTTGGAGGCTTCCTTACTCCACGGGAAGTAATAGAATAAAATATTGAAAAACGTTATCTCCAAAATGACACTACTAAATGATTTTAAAAAATTGGTCAAATATGTTGAAAAAGTAAAAAGATACATCTCCAATTTAAAATAAATTTATATTATATTTTTTAGAATGGAGATGAACATTTTATGGCAATTTTTTTTTTTTTTTTTTTTTTTTTTGTATAGATGTTAGGGTAGTGAAATGTCTATATTTCACATTTTAAACGCAATGGCTATTATGCATTGTGCTTTTAAACTTTTATAAAGCTCAAAGGATGATTGTTCGTTGCCACAGACTATAGGAATGGAAGAGGTGGGTAAAATATTTTATAGTTATTTAATGGCCCACGGATGTAGAAAATATTAATATAAAAATTTCCAGTCAACTCCTTTATTGAAGCAAGAAATAACTAAAACAGAAAAAATTCCAGTCATTTTTTAGCCGTGAGGGTGAGTATTAAAAAAAATTGGATAATTTGTTATCCGGATAAAAATGACTTCAACTTAAACGTTTGAATAAAATATCCCAGTGAAAGTTTTTAATTTTATTATGGACAAAACACCCCCACGGGTGTTTTATCCAAAATAGGAGAGGAAAAAGGGTGGTCCGTTTTCCAATATTTAAGAATTTAATATAATAAATTCTCCTGTATGACGGCATCCACCTGAGGATGGCATCTTTCTACCAAGCTTGAAGAGGCTAACGGAATCCAGAGTTATTAAGCTCAAAGGCCAACATATATACGTCCATAAAAATTCAGTATTAAGAAAGATTATTTTGGGATTACGGAAGGTTAAAAAAAAGAATTTCACAATTCTAGTACAAAAAGTTAGGATTTTCTTTTTGGTGAAAAATTCTTTTCCTAAAATGTCCCTTGAGATACAATTTAAAAAAAAAAAGATTTTTTAATCATTTTTTTAAATCGATTACTTTCCTTTAATATAGCTATATTAGCCGGGAAAGTAAAAATTATATAATTTAATGTGCATGGCTAAGCATAAATAAGATTATAATTTTTGTGTAACTCCATTTTTTAAGTCAGTAAAAAATTAAAATAGGCTATTTTAAGTGACATTTAAAAGTTATAAGGTGATTATAATACTATTCATTCGATGTTCGAGTACTCTTTATTCAATGAACTTGACTCTTCATATAACAATTTAATAATTAAGTTTGGATAAAATCTTGAATTTATTACAGATTGTTTAAATTAATCAAAAACATACAATTTAGTAAATCTAAAACTTTATTAATACATAGATCTGTCAAAAGCAGATCTCATGTTAAATTTAATTTAAATAGTTATGCGAGAATAAGCAACTTAACTCCCTTAGTTGAATTGCTGGAAGAAGTATTAAAAATTAAACGTAACACTTTAAATAATAAATTAAATTTTCAAGAATCAAACACTTCGTTACTGAATTCAATAAGTATGTATGTATGCGTATGAACACTTTCGGTCTTGCATTTTGATTTTGATTTCGGATTCGGATTAAGCATCATCAGAGGATTATAAAAACACACGAATGGCCGCGATCAGCCGTCGGGTTCAGTTCAATCGGCAGCCAAAATTAAAATTTTGTAACAATCATTATGCAATAACGCTGAAAACTATCAAGTTGTTTTCACTGAAATGCATAAAATATAAATTTTGTAAATCAAGTATAAGTCTCCCAAAATAATGCAAAAATTAACTTTTTAATAATTGAAAAAAAAAAATACCTCAAAAACATGAGATAATAAATTATCTTTATTTTATCGAACATAGCAGCGTAAGTAGAAGTTACGAGATAGAAATGAATTAATAATTGAGAAAACAGTATTAATAATAATAATAATAATAATAATAATAATAATAATAATAATAATAATGATGATGGTACGGTGAAGTCTTACTAGATTTTTCATAGATAACTGGGTTTTTTAATTTCATTAATATTTATCTCATCATGAATGAACTTTGTGCCCCTAAAAAAAAGGAATTTAAAAACTTATAATTTTTTATAGACGAGTTTAATTCCTTACTTTACCTTTAGTAAAAATAAATCGGCGTTCACATAATGTTACAATCGAAAGTATCGTTTTTAAATCACCTTTTACAGATCCAATCCAAGAACAACAAAACATGGATAAAATTAATAAATAAATTCTGCAATAAAAATAAGATAACAGATTCAAACAAATAAAAAAAAAGTATTCATCCGGTTATTTTCAATTGGTTTAACTTTTTACAATATTAAGACATCTTGCGAAATATTTTTAAATAGCAAACGATTGTATCCCGAAGAAGAAGTTCTGTAAAAGCTCTAACAAATACCGATTGTCTCAAAAGTTTGGAAATTTTTAAACGTTCTTTTGGAGATGCAATGTTTTTACTAAGCAAAGAAAAGTTCAATTTTAACTGGATCTTTTGGTATTTTTTTGTCTCCTTTTTTTCAACGCCCTCATCCCCCTTGTCGGGAACAAAGTTACCGCCAGATAGCCGGTACTAGATCTTTAAGTGCCATGCCTATAATGAGGGGACCCAAAGGATCCCCCCACCGGGACTAGGTCCCCCCCAACGGTACTAAAAGGGAATCCCACACGATCATCGTAAGCGGAAGACCGAAGGCCTCCCACCCTCTTCCAGAAAACCATGATGTTCTTACGAAGAAGCAGTTCCAGATGCCGATGGAGCCATCTTACATCCCCGACCCCCAGGCGCATGACCATGTGACTTGCAGGATAAGCGCCTAGAGTCCTGCTGGCAGTCCTTGTGTAAATGGACAGCTTTACCACATGTAAAACAGTGGCCGCTTCTGTCTGCGCCAGAACAGAAGTGGCCTGGATTCCAACATCTGAAGCAAAAGTCGTCGGATGTATGCCGCACCACTCGACAGGTCATCCACCCAATCCGAACTTGCCCATCAGACAGTAATTTGTCCGCCAGGATTGGCGGCACTGCCAGTGTAACCACCTGAGTGGAGTCATAGGACAGCCGCACTGATAGGACATCACAAGCGACCGACTCACATATCGTCTTGCGAAGCTCCCGAAAAAAGTCGTCCTGTGACGTGAGGGCATATACGTCCTTAACCAGGACGGGGTTCTTCTGCCGCCCCAACCAGCCAGGACCGTAGTAGCATCCTCCACCTTTTCGGCAATATCCTTGCTGAGTTGGTCCGTCTCGCTACAGTCCACCCGAACCCGTAGCTGCTGGAGGTCCTCCCCGTGTCCTTGCCGGACGGAGAGAACTCCGGTTTCCCCTGGTGAAACTGCCTCTTTCATCGAGCAGAAGATCTGCAAAGGTTGCCCCTCCGCCTTCACCACAACTGTAGTAGTCGGCGGACCCGCGGATCGCTTCTTACCTGCCAGCACCGACGATGGGGATGCCCGTGTCAGATGAACAAGAAGGCGTTTCCCCAACCTTCTCCCTGCGTACTCTATGGACCGCCGTAAGACTTGTCCGATCCGCCCTTGTGTCCAAGTCCAGGTATCAATTTTTTCCTTCTAAGTGAGTTATTTCGATCGGTCTATATTTTGTCAGTTTGTAATCCAATTAGGCCAACCTAATTCTTTTCCAATTTTTAGGAAATTCTACATCAAGGTTAATTATTGGTAGGTGAAATGACATATATGTAACAACTTTTCATAAAATTTTCCATTTCAAGAAGTGGCGGTAATTATTTCTCTAGAAAACATGAAGGAGATGGATCGAAGAGGGAAAGAAGTTTTCTTTTCCAAACCGTGGTTATCAATAGTGTTCTTCACTATATTTCTTAAGCGACCTTTTGAGCATTGCTCCTAGTACGCTTTATTGGGCAATATGAGGTTTCAGTGTTCACACCGCAACTAGCGTTTGTTTCCGGTATTTTTTTTATCATTATCTCCCCTTTAATACTTTACGATTGATAAATATTTCTAAAGTTCGATTTTTCCTTTTTTACCTCGCTTAACTCAGATTTTTAGTATTTTGTTTCTTTTTGTTGTTGCGATAAAGTTAAAACCGAACGTTTATTCCAATTTTATGAAATTTTGCAGTAAGGCAGACATTTTTCATAAAATTTTCAATTTAATAAATGATAGCCAGTACAATTATTGGGTGGTTGCTGACTGTTACCTCGCTTGTTGAGTCACCACCAAACAGAAGCTCTTTGTACATAACACTTAGTAAACAAGTTTGTTGTTTATTTTAATTTAAAATATTTCAGTTAATAAAATAATTATTAAATAAACAAAACACCCGATTGCTATCGTACACATCTTTTCTTTTCTTTTCTACACATCTACCTACAATATTTATGAAAAATAAACAAAAAAAATTAAACAAGTGCTTCATTCGTGGCGTGAACTCATATTTCACACAACTTTTAGTTATATTAACGTTTTAAACTTAACGTAAGTTAAATATAATGAATAAAAACTATTTGTTTCTTTCTTTTTCTTTGTAAATCGTGTACAAAATAATGGATATAGTAAATAAATTAAGTTTTTTAATAATTCATTTTTAAGCAAATTTAATGAAAAAAAAAATCAGTGGTGAAAATCAATTTTAAATGTTTCCTTCCGTTGAGAGAATAAACTCTGTTGGAATTAAAACAATATAAAAAATGTTTCCCAAAATAAAACCATTTTATACGGAATAAATGAAATAATATTTTATTACATCAAAAACATTTAATATTAAAAACATTTTTTTTAAATCTGATAGCAACGATGCTGAACATTTTCAAAATTTATACAGAGGCTAAAATCTATCTTTTCTTGTAAAGGTAGGCTTAAAAATAACATTACCCTAAAACTACTATTAGTGTTAATATGAGATAAGAAAGCTGAACTTGCATTTATACTGGAAAAATATTAGGAATTAGGAAAGAAGGATTTAGGAATTTTGGAAATTATTAGAAATGAATTTTTAAACAAAAAAAAAAAAATGTTAAAAATTAGAATAAACAAGTAACTGTTTTAAGGTACTAAGTTCGTATACTTATTATCATAACCGTAATGATTAAAAAGCGACCTGAGATGCACTCCAAAAACAACACAGTTATTCTCAAAAATAAAAAGCGGGTTTTTTGCATTGTATCCCAGAATTTCCCCATTTTTATTCGATAGAGACATATCTGTATTTGATATAAAGTGGATTACAGGTTGTCTGACCGCTTCAGGCCGAAGTAAGGCCCTATTATATGGCTATAACGAAAAATGAGGAAATGCACAAATACAGAACAGCACAATAAATACAAATTATTAAACGCAATTTAACGTCTTATTATTTAAAGTTACATTATTGAATTACAAAATCGTTTTTTAATCCTACATTATTAATAAAAAATATATATAAACAAAGGCTTGTTAAACAAGTCAGAATAATGGTCAGTAAGAGACAAAAATAAACATTAAATGTACTTTAATGACTCTTATTTGGTTAAACTTCCTGAAAAGATTTTTATATTACTATATCGTCTCCGTTTAATTACCTGGTGTTTTACAAAGTGGAACAGACTCTCGGTTCTGTTAACGGGCTTCATACACTATCTTCTTGCATAAAATACTGCTGAACAACTTTTTTTACATCTTGTGTTTCACTTGAGTTCGTCATCATCATCTTCACCTTCGTACAGTTTTTGAGTAATTTTTTGATTATTTCGTCATCACTCCCACAACTAGAAAGAATTACTGTGAATACAGTACGTAGAAAAATTTTCTTCTAGTAATTAAGGGAAAGTTACCTTCCTTCCTATAGTATTTAAACGGTTAAATAACTTTCAACATTAATTAATTAAATTAAGAAACAAAACAAAATAGTGGGCCTTATAGGCGGCATTCCGGGCCGTTAAACGGCGTAATTTTACATGAATTATACCAATATGTTTTTATTTTTACAAAACTGCCCCAATTAAACGGCTGCCCCGAATAACCAGTGATCCTGTTAACCGGCATTCATTGTAACTGTACATATAAAACGGACTGTATACGTAAAAGGAAAAGATTTTTTTTTCTACAGTTCCACCGGGCTGATTTTAACGATTTTTATGTTATTCAAAAACTTTTCTCGAGTAATTTTTCAGAAATACTTAAGGTGGCATCTTTTCTTGAAAAACCTATCTAATTTTTTAACCGTTGAATACATCAAATTGGAATCTTTTTAATCGATTCCCGAACTAGAAAACTAGAGACTTTGGGGTAACAGTGTAAAATCCGTAAAGTTTTTCTACATTCTTCTGAAATGATATTTCACCGATCCTTTATTGTTCCTACTTATAAAATTAAATTCCCTTCTTAAGTTGTACGCATCTATACTTTTTTTTATATTTTTGCTTGATTATATCGCCACATAAGCTTAAAGCTTGTGCGTGGGATATGGAAATGGAATTTTTGTGGCGTATAAAAAATGCTATACCTGACCGGGATTCGAACCCGGGATCTCCAGATGAAAGGCCGAGACGCTACCAATCGCGCCATGGAAGCCGGCATTGACTTCCTACATTAGTCAATCTCCACCATTTTAGCCCAGATCCATATTTCAGCCAAGCCAATTCCAGTTCAGAGGTCATGTTACAGTCATTCATTTATCTATTTTCGCTACAGAAATCTCTACACAAAATAAAATTTTGTAAAACAAATTTTTCGTCTAGTATAACTGGTTTTTAAACAATTGCATAATAATAAAAAAAAATCATTAAAACTAATAATAACAAAACAAAAAAGAGTACCAGCAAAGATACCAACGTGGAAGGATTATCACCCTTTTAAATCTTCTGCATTTTGAATTTTAATAAAAGAAATTGCCTCGACTAGAGCCCTCTGTAGTTTTTAAACATATTGGTTTATACATAATACTGTACAAAAAAAAAAATATTGGTTAGTTTTATTATTTACCTATTACAACCTTTTTTATTGAAGCAATCGAAAACTAAGAAAGTTTTTGAAAATTTGTTGGAAAAATCTTTATCGTGATACCGCTTGTTGCACGTACACTAACTAACTAATGTAAGTAAAAGTACAATAGATTTCTATTTGTTCTGCAATCCGTATTGTTCGTCAGTACTTTATTTGTATTGTCCTGTAATCGGGTCTACCATGTATATCTCTCTTACATAATGTTTCCAATTCGTAACTGTATGAGAGTAGGGCCTACATATACAATATTTTTTTTATTACATTTTTTGACGTACACTGAATAACTATATCATTAATGAATTACTTAATTTATCGAGACATTCAACTCTTAAAATTTTTATTTTAAAACTAGAACTTTTATTGTTTAAGAGAAAAAAGTTGGCAAATTATTGCATGGGTTTCCCGAATACGCCGGTCAAAAAGTAGTATGGTAAAATCGTTAAAAAATGATAAAATAAACAATTTTCAATTTTTGAAAAAAGTACTAAAATAAAAAACTAAAACATAATTGCAAAAAAATAAAATCGTAAAACTTTCTACGAAATTGTAAAATAAAATAGTCCTAACAAGTAACATTATATTCGTACGTACTTGAGCAATTTTTCCGTAGTAAAAACATTCTTTTAATGACACTATGTATGTGTGTGTCACACATACATACATTTTTTTCTAGATTAACTAGTTAAACCTTAAAATCCATATATACTTTTGTATATATGGTATCCCGAGAGATCATCAAACTTAAGGAAATTATTCATGACAACAAATTAACATAAAAGTTCATGAACAAATGCCCTAACTCGCTTCATTTTCCCCTCTTTCATCCGTTTTATGTTTGTTTTTCAATAAAAATTTATATCTTAAGAACGGATTGAGATATTTTATAAAATTTCTATACATGTACCCAACAAAGTAAAATAATTTTTACTTTTACTTTCTCGGCTCTAGAGCTGTGATGCACGAAGGAAAGTATGACAAACGGTCAAAAAATGGGATATGGGTTTTTGCACTTCCCGATGTTTCATGACCCAGGAATCCCCAAAAAACAGTGAGGAGTTAATGTTCGTACGTACATAAGTTTGTTAGAATGTTTGAAACTTAATAACTTTTTACCGGATAAACTGATTTTGATGAAATTTTATGACAGACTCGTGTATATGGGGCAATTAGTTGGTAAAATTTTAGGGTCAATATCCCTAGCGGATGTGGTGGAGAGTTTTTTGAAGTCAACTTTCCCAAACTTTTGCAAGCATAATCTTTATATTAAACTTAATACATTCAAACATGCTTATCTTGGTACTTTTAACAAAAATTTTCACCAAAATTCCCCATTCTCCAAAAATAAAAAAAATCATTTTATTTATTGTATATTTTTTGACAAAATTTTTTGTGTCTTCCTAAGCATAACAGCAATGCAAGGGACCCAAGAAAAATTTTTGGGGGGCAATGTTGGAGGCGGAGGAGCTAACCAAAGTTTAAAAATATCGATTTTTTAAATTTTTTTAAGCTTTTTTCATGTATAATTATTTTTTCATTCAATAAGAATAAATAACCGACGCCAGGAAAGTATTATTACAACTTGTTGTCAGCTTTCTATTCATTACTGGTTTTCTATTTCTAATGTATACGCTACAATTTGTTCAACCTGTGATCAGTAAGCAAGCCCATAGCTCAATGAGATTAAAATGATATGCATGGTACGTAAATAAGTTGTAGTCTTGTACAGACCCAGACCGACGTTCCTGAAATGTGTGATTAACTGAACCCCAACCATTAAGGTACAACAGTATCCACTATCAAGCATTCAAATCAGTACAAAAGTAACTTTCCTTTTCTAGGATTTGAACCTCAAAACCTTCGACTTCGCAAATCAGTTATTTTAAGAGAACGAGTTTTACCACTAGACAAACCCGGTGGGTTATACATAACAATTGAAATTATTCGTTGGAAACTCCTTTCTCCCGAGTTTTACGTCCCTCGTAAGTTCCATAGCATCCTCACTAAAAATTTCATATTTCGGCACTGTACAAGTGTAATATATATTATTTTCGGACTAAATATTTCGGTTTCAGTGATAATAAGTTAAGAATGAGATTAGATTAACTTAAAATTAAATTAAGTTTAGCTTAAGGTGCTGCTTTTGGTAAATGTGCAAATACATTATTTACGAAGTAAATAACTTTTTCTTTTTTTTGTGTTTTTGATGGGAAAAAAACGCTTTGGCGTTATTATCGCCCGGAATAAAATGTTTTAAAAGAAAACAAGTAGTAAAAAAAAATTAAAACATTAAAAACTTACGACTAATATCACACCTGAAAAATTTAAAATTAAAAAAAGCTTAAAACTAAAACTGAAAAATTTAACAAAAATAAAGAGTTTTAAAAAATCCAAAAGGTGTAGAGTCCCTACTCGGATAAGGGAAAAACTAGAAAATTCAGATAAAAAACAAATCCTAGTTAAAAACTAAAAGATTAAGAAGCTAAAACTTATTAACATAAAATATCACTAAAAAACTTAAAACTAATATCACTAAACAGTAAATTAAACTACTATCACAGATAAAAAACTAAAGACTACTTTAGATCTACTATGAATACATATTAAAAAAAGTTGAAATAAATATAACGAACTCCGAGAGGAGTGTAAAACGCTCCTTCTGGGATAACAAAAGAAAATAAAATCAAGCACAACAGTAAAAAAAAAACACATAACACCATTAAAAAGCGTGTAACATATTAATAGTTCTAAGAAATAGAAACACTCGGTGCAAGACTTCTTTATTGATTTTCTTGATTGCTCAGGATTTTACGAATGTTCATGGGCAATTTAAATTTACGACACAATGTCGCATAACAAATGCAATCCACAAGGATGTGACGCACAGTCAAGCGGCAGTTTCATCGTACGCATATTGGTGCATCCACTTCTGACATTAGACATAAGTGTGTGACCCTAGTATGGCCTAACCGCAATCGACAAAGGACTACTTCCTCTCGACGGACTTTTCTAAGAGACGAGTTCCATGGCAACACAATGGTTTTAATGTAGCGAAGTTTATTTTCCGCTGTGGCAGTCCAGTCACCTTGCCACTTCATTTGAAGAGCGTGTTTTACAGAATTGCTAAAATCGCATGTAGTAACACGATTGGTAAAGAAAGGTTGACTACATGCGTCCCTAACAGAAGAATCTGCGCGTTCATTGGCCACAATTCCTTCATGGCACGAATCCAACAGAAACTCACCTGTGCGTTCCGACGGTTCAATTCGGCGATTGCGTAATAGATTTCGGTGACCAAAGGATGTCGAGAGTAAAAATCCTAAATGCACTAAATGAGTCGCTACAAATAAGGATATGACAATATTTTGGGTTAACGATATTTAAAGCCTTATTGATGGCGTACAGTTCTGCAGTAAATATACTTGTAACCTTGGGTAGACCAAATATATAGATTCTGCTATTAACAATAAATACGCATCCAACAGTATCATCCTGTTTCGATCCATCTGTGTATACTATTGCGTCTGGGTTTATTCTGGAAAGGATATCGTGAAAATTTTGCTGAAAGACAATAGGTGGTGTTGATTGTTTCTTGTATATGGTGAGATCAAAAATAAAATTTATAAGGCTAATTCTCCACGGTGGATTCGATGGAAAAAGAGCAGGTATGTCTATGTTTAAAAACTAAAGTAACCGCCGGATACGTACACCTATAGGTGCAGTGGATCGTGGATGGTCCTCATATCTTTGTAAATTAGGATTCGCAAGAACTACGGTAAAATCCGAGTAATTAGGTTGCCCTTTGAGGCGGGCAAAGAAAGATGCTGATAGACGTGACCAACTGGTCACGTCTATCCCACAGTTATGGTTCACCGCACTCAACAAGTATGCTAGTGACAGGGCTTGATCTAAAAGCCCCTGTAGCAAGACGGAGAGAAGCGTGATGTACGGGATCTAACATTTTCAGCGCGGTATTACGTGCTGAAGAGTAGGCGATACAACCGTAATCTAAGCGGGAACGAACTAAAGAGTTATAAAATCGCAACATACATGACCTATCGGCTCCCCATTTGGTGTTGCTAAGAACTCGCAGCATATCTAAAATTTTGGAACATTTCGTTTTTAATTCTTCGATGTGTCTCACCTATGTAAGACGATTGTCAAAAATCAAACCTAAAGGCTTGATATCAAGAGTGATAGAAATTTGCTCTCCGTTGAGAAAAACTTGCGGAGTAGATGAGTCCCGCAATCGAGAAAAGACTACACATTTTGTTTTCTTAGGTGAAAATGTGAAGCCGGTCATCTTGGACCAAGCTTCAAGGCGAGATATTATGTTCTGTAGTAGTCTCTCTGCTGTGGCTGTTGAACGGGACTTAATATATACGGCAAAATCATCAACAAATAATGAACATGAAACAGGAGGGTGCACACAGTCAGTAATACTTTTCCCCTGATAAGGTTCAAAAATTATCGAGAAGCGCAAAGGAACCAATTTAAAAAAAATAGAGTTACAAAAGTAGCCGAGTCAGTTACCAGTAAATTTAATGGTTCCTTTGATTTAAATATTTCTACAGAAGAAACCAGTTTAATACCACAGGATTATGCTGATTTAGGTAGGGAATATGAAGAATTATTTATTAAAATAAAGGATAAAATGAGTTAAAACAGTTACATCGATCAAGAAAGAAATTAATATTTTAACTTTATTACCAAGCAACTGGAGCATTTAAAATTTCAAAATGAGTTTAGTATTAGTATTTAGCCCGTCAATCCAAACAATTAGTTAAAACAAGTAGAATTTTTTCACAAATCGGCAAAAAGAAATCCAGTCACGTAATTGATGAAAATGTTATTAAATCTGTCCAAGATTTTTACCAGAATGATGAGCACAGCCGAATGATGCCAGGGCAAGAAGGATTGTGTTTCTGTAAGACAAGCTGATGGGAAGAAATTTAAAATTCTTTTTTAAAATAAGAATGCTACAGCCCGTGGAAAAAGTGATGAAAATTGCTGTTTTTACCTGTTGGCGAGTTAGAAAATAATCTATTACTAAAAAAATTTTTTTTTTTAATATAAAAAAATATTTTCTGGCCACTACAAGGTGGGTAGCTAACATATACCAAATATCATCAAAATCGAAAATAGTGATGCACCCATTATTTATTGATTTAATATGGAATACCCCTCCACAAAGCTTCGTCAAAATCGGTTAGTATTTGCGTCCGGTAGAGCGGATGAAAAAATCTTATACATAAATACATGTGTATATAAACTGCAGAATCGTGCACGGGAGACTTTAAAACTTAAACAAAAATTGGTGCCCTTCCACCGAGACCCCTTAGAAACTTGACCGGATGCAGAGCGATTTTTTAAAACTTCGTTTACTGATAACCTTGTTTTTTGTAATGGTGGTATTAGTTTATAGTTAAGACTGTATTTAAGTTTATTATTTTATTTGTTAATTATTGAACTATAAACGTCTCGTTGAAATCATGTTTGTAATTTTCAGTTAGGTTAAGAATAAACTTTAACCCACCGGGTTGGTCTAGTGGTTAACGCGTCTTCCCAAATCAGCTGATTTGGAAGTCGAGAGTTACAGCGTTCAAATCCTAGTAAAGCCAGTTATTTTTACACGGATTTGAATACTAGATCGTGAATACCGGTGTTCTTTGGTGGTTGGGTTTCAATTAACCACACATCTCAGGAATGGTCGAACTGAGAATGTACAAGACTACACTTCATTTGCACTCATACATATCATCCTCATTCATCCTCTGAAGAATTATCTAAACGGTAGTTACCGGAGGCTAAACAGGAAAAAGAAAGAAAGAATAAATTTTAATCTGTCGTAAGTTTAATAGTAGATAAATTTTAATTATCTGTTATAATGAAAACATGAATTACGATTCTAAGTAAAAGAAATAAGTTTATAATTATATATTTTTTAATGTATATTATTTACATATTACAGTTTCAGTATCTTATAATTAAAAACACTCAGCCATTCTAATAACCTAACAGAACAATTTCGAAAGTTCTTGTAATAACAGATACCATTTAATTTTTTTTTTTTTTTAATGATTAATTCACCGCGTTAGAAGTTTGTGCATGGGAATACGAGATGAAAATCTACGGTGTATGAAATAAATGAATTCTATGCATGAATGAGATTCGATCCTCGGTCCTTCTGGGTGAAAGGCTTGAGACGTTACCATTCCGCCATGAAGGTAAGCTGAGCGATAATTATCGTATCACTACTATTAACTAGGTTTAAAATAATTTTCAGTTAAATATATCATAGATAAACAATTTAATTAAACACTTACCATACTGTATGTAGATGTTGCATTTTACCAATCATTATTATGAATATTCAATAATAATTTAGCAAAAACTGAAAATTACTGTATACATTATGTCTTAATTTCTGTATTGCTCTTAATTAAACTGCACTAAAATAGCAAATATTAAGTGAAATACAGTTCATCATTAATAAAATATTTTCATATTTGTGTTTAAAATAAACATTAATTATTTCTGATCAAAAAAAAAATTATATGCATTATGTGGAGCTGTTTTTAAAATGATATAATACACGAGTTGATTTATTTTTTCATCTCGCTGCCGAAAAATTGTTACTGTAAAACAGTTAAAAAGATAAAACTAGTAGTCTATTTAGTTTCGTCTTCCTAACCCAATTTATACGTTTCCATTTTACCCCCTCCCCCTTTCATTATATTGTTTATTTCAAGCTGTTATATGTGTATCTATTTCATATGGCACGTACTCATTTTTGTCCTTGAACATTAACTAAAAGGCATTTTTTTTGTTTTAAAATGTTACCAGTAGTTTTTTCTATACTTATACAGAACTACACCGCCACAGCCTATTTTTTTGTTTTTATCCATCACGCACAAGAAAGGAACGAATAGCATTTATCGTATGAGCTACATACAAACAAACCTATGATTAATATCTAACATGAGATACGCACGTACATAGAGATATTTAACTTTATGATTGAAAATCATAAAGTTAAATATTCTGATATTAAAGTAAATCTCAGTTAACCTAGCCATTTAATTTGTAATAGTATTGCAAATTATTAGTTATTGTGTATGCACAAGCGTTTCTATCGTTAGAACGATTTATACTTCTTCATACGAATGATATATCTAAAATTATATTTGTTGTATAAATTAAAGTTCCACTTAACAACAATTTTAAAAATATATATCCGAATACTTTCGGAGCCATTACTCCATCATCAGGAATTTCCCATAAGATATTAATTCAAATGTATAATCATATTTAAATTAAAAGATTGTTACGTCCATACTCTTATGGGAAATCCCTGATGATGGAGTAACGGCTCCGAAAGTTCTAGGATATATATTTTTTAAATTGTTGGTAAGTGGAACTTTATACAACTGTATTAATACCAACGGTGCCAAATGCTTAGTAAATTAAATTATATTTTTGTTTTGGGGATAATAATTTTTCTTTTAATTCTTTCCCATTTTTTTAAATTTTTTCGAGTACAAGGCTCGATTTGAAAGTGAACTACAGCGCTATTTAAAGCCTAAAGCTGAAATTCGTGCAGCAGAGTCAACTGAAGAGCGCGAGTCTCGATTGAAAAGTGAACGCCAGCGCTATTTGAAACGCACGGCGAACAAAATACCAAAGCAGCATGAAGCTAACTTTTAGAAAAGGTGTCAAAGATCATTAACAAAAAGTTCTAAAAGCACGTTTTTAAACAGTTTTGCTTTCAACAAAATAATATAACTAAAGTCGTTTATTTTTACAAGTCCACAATGAAAATCATGGGGAGCGCTTTCATATTCAATAACTACATAAATTCTTTAAATATGACAAAGGTTTTGATGCAAAATGAAAATGATGGCTTCAGTACACAGTATCTAGTAAATCTCTTTGGATGAATTAATGTTAAGGTGCAAAATAGAACTGAGCTCCCGCCCCATTGTTTTCATTGTGGTCTTCCGAAAATAGACAACTTCATACAAATTATTTTGTTGAAAACAAAAATGTTTAAAAGCATGTTTTTAATTTTTTTCTTATTCCGAGGCTGTTATTAATGTTTAGCCCATTAATTGGAACATTAACAATTTAAAGTTCGTTATTGGATATAAATATGAAAATAATACAAATAAAAATAAAAAATTACTGCGGGGCATTTTACCTCATTTCATTACTACCGTGATTTTTACATTTTTTTTAAATTTAATTGCTTATATCTCTAAACGAAGGCAATTACCGAGAAACGGGTTTCGCCATCGTTTTTCTCGTAAAATTTTAAAATCATTTATCGCATGTCCATCCTCCTAATTAAAAAAAAAAGTTTGATTCTATGTTGCGGACAAAAATGTTAAACGCACCATAAAGTAGCGATTTTGTAACTGCGTGTTTGATTCTACCTCCTAGTATCCCTTAGTTTTGAAATATGAAGCAGTTTCCATACTTAATTCCATTTTGTATATCATTCTGTATTGTTTATAACTCGAAAACAAAGGCATTTATCAAGCAACAATTTTCGCCGTCGTTTATATAACATCTTTTAAGCTAAGGTAAATAATTAAAGGGATACAAAATAAAATAATCCTACAATTCTAAATCATTAATTTGTAAATATTTGAATACGTATTAAACGATTATGTTGAAAATTCAGGTTTACCTAACTAAAATTATTCAAAAGCTTAACAAAGAAATATTGTTTTTTTAAGAAAAAAACTAATAATTAAATTTTATTTTAAATAAATTTATCGTTTTGATCGTTACATAGTTTATAAAACTTCAAAGTGAAGTATTATAACATTTTCCTTATAAAAGCCGAAGCACTATTGCTATGTAAAGGGAAAATAGTTCAGTTGTTAGTTTTGATAGAAATAATTTGTTTTTTTTAAGGTGCACATTCGTAAATATATAAACGCAAATAATAATATATATATACACACACGAGTTTATTTTATACACATTCCTACAATAAAGGCAACTAATCACTAGAATGTTTATTTTAATTTAGAACATTTTAAAATGAATCATATTTACTTGCACCAAACAGAGACGTGTCATCCCATTTCTTTTATCCTAAATATCTCTTTCTATGTATCTTCAAATTGTAATATTATATTTTATTTTAGACCGGATAATAGTAAGGTAAAAAAATATTTCATAATGAAAGCAAAAACAGATTAACTCACTTGAAAACAAAACAATCTGATTTGATCTAGCGCAAACAAAATCAATTTAGTCATCTTAAAAACAAAAATATATTTACGTCAAAAAATATTTAACTATTTTATTATTATTAATAAGTATGTTATACATGTTATTTGATTGGTAATTGTAGCAATTTTAATCAATGAAGCACATTACTTTACGAACAGTTCATCATTAATAAATCATTTAATATAATAAAAATTAATATAATAAATTCATTTAATATAATTAATATTAAATATTATAATTTTATTTTGATTACGGTTTTATCCACGTTTAATGCTACATAGTTACAATCTATAAAATGAATGATCTTTTTTAAACACATAAAAAGCTTTTGCAATCCGTTTAATCATTTAAACTCTATTAGGATAAAATAAACGCTTAAATAAAATATATATTATAAATTACAAATAAATAAAAGAGAAATTTGTCCTAGTATAACAAGAATACAGATATCAATAAATATACGAATTATAAAATCAAAACATTACTTTAAAAATATTATTACCTTCCTTAAAGCAGATATTTTGTTTTCAGGAAATACATTAAAACACACTGTTTAAATAATATACGTTAAATGCGTTTAAATATACTGACAACAGTAATAAGAAGCTTTAAAAAGGATGAAAACGAACGCATGACACAAACTTACAACCGACTGTAAAAATTGCGCGTACCGGACTGCTTACACGGTCAACATACGATACACACAACGATGTGGTGGGGGAACAACAATTAACGTTAGCAGATGGATATTGGGTTACAGACGAACATGTCTCAACAGGATCGTATCGTCCACTTACTGTGACGATTCTTACGGTGGGAGGGGGGAAATTTCATATACAATATCAACTATTTATTCTGATATCTTACAGACTTGAAATTTCACTGTTGTATTTATTACTTTATAAAGTTTGGGTCTGTTTATTTATCAGATATAATTTAAAGAATTACTGAACTGATTTCAAAATAACCTTCACTGTTTTGAAGTTTATTTCTTCTTAAGTGGCAGAAGTACATCTCATCCCACCTCGACCCCTAAATTTACGCCCTTTGATATCTCCTTCATAATAATATCATTAATAATTAAATAAGGCTTACTGAAAAATAACGATTTACCTTATGTCACTAAAAATAATTTTTTTGAGTTCACAAAGAGGATAATTACCAGATTTCGAAAAAATTTTAACTCCTACAAATCCCCCGAACCCCTACCACAATTTAAAATATGAGAAAAATGTAAACATCGAGTTGTTAAATCATGTTTTATTTTCAAATTTGTAATGCATTCAGGGATAAATAAAGAACTTAATGGTTCTCAAAAATATTCATATACTCGTTGATCCCCCTGGATATCTAACCTCCTCTTATGTCTGCTCAATTAATAATTACTGATTTTTTATTGATGTTAGAGAAATTTACCTCATAAACTTGAAACTTGTGCATGGGAATCTGAATTTAACATATAAAAATAACTGATCAGGATTCAAACCCGCTACCTTCCGGTTAACAGGCTTAGATGCTATGCCATTCCATTGATCTACATGACACAGTGTTAGCTCTCAGTATTTTTATATTCATATTGTTCTTTTTTAAAAAATTTCCTATTCTGGAAGCTTGTACAATATTTAACTATGTCAACGAAATTGGACTCACTTCCAACCCCCTCTTAGATTCCTCTTAAATTAAAAAATATTTAAATAATATGACATTTGAATTATTCTTTTCAACTTCGGTTCTTAGCAAAATTTAATGGATTAATGTAGTTCTGGTCCCTTTGACCTAAGTTTTCTAGCTTTACTAGCAGTCCCTTCCATTAATATGAAATTGAAAAATTGCTATATTCATACTGCTCTTTTGAAAAAATAAAGAAAAGTTTTCTGCTTTCACTTATCAATATGATTCAATAAAATAGTTTATGCCCTTTCAACCCATACACATCCTAGTTTTCCTAATCCCTTAAATTCAGAAAAATTAAATTATTATTTGAACAATTCTTTTTCACAATCAATTTTATTTTCAGGGGTAAGTAAAAACCTAAATGGAGCCATAAAGGTTCAGGCTCTTTTGATTTCAAGCCTTTTAACTCCCTCTTCTCCTCTCCCCAAATAAAAAAGAAAACTAAAAACTTGCTATATTCATATCATTCTTTTTTAAAAAAATATTCTGAAAATGAGTGATACTGTATGATGTGATACAGTTGGGACCTCCATCCACTCCAGGCATTACAGATAACCTGGTCCTCTTAAATTAAGAATAAGTTAAACATGGTGTTACCCAAACCATTTATCTACTTTCAGGAACAATTAAAATATACCTAATATTTCAGTGAAATTCACGTCAACCTGATTCCAAGGCTTTGTAGCTTCTGTATACCACCTCCACAGAAATTGAAAATCTGTTCAATCTGTTTACACCATTCTTAAAAAAATATTCTGCTCCTACATGGAGTAATATAAGACACAATGATTGTATTTAGTTTACATCACTCCCTTTCCTTTATAGGCACCAAAATCTCTTAGCCTATTAAATTTAAAAAAAAAAATTAAAATAATATTATATCTGAACCATTCTTCCCCATAATTTTGTACTTTCCAACACCTGTAAATAACATAATGTGGTCAAAGTGGTTCAGGCTCTCTCATCCCAGTCATCTACCCTCTTTAGTCGCAACTCTTTACTTTCTACCAATTATTTTTTTTTTTTTTTTTAGGAAGTGTTTGGCTTTCTAGTACAGTTAAAAAACTCAGAATAATGAATAGCAAGTTTTTAATATCAAATAAGTTTAAACTCTCTTTGGCTCCCTGTCACCAGCTATTAATGCAATATTAAGGCAAAACTTAATACAGAAAAAAATCATTATTTATACATTGCATCTTTCAACCAGTATTATTTTTTCACGACTGCTTTTTAAACAGACATAAACAAACTCTCTAGCTTGAAAATTGACCTCTTTATACAAACAATAAAAGTAATTCAAAATTATATTTTTCTTCTGTAAAATTTTATTTTTGGGAATAATAAATCTCATATAAGTAAATACTGGTGTATTTACTACCAATTCAACTTCCCAAAAGGAACAATCATTTTATCTTCCTCAATAATATATATATATATATATAAAATATACGTAGAAGCATTTGTAAAATCACAATAATAAAATAAAAATTATAAACTGGTAGCATTTTCCAATAAAATGTTGTTTTTATAAACTCCTTTTTTAAATAACATTATTAGAGGTATTATGTTTTAATCTACTACAATTATTTTGAATTGTCAATTATCAATAAATTTATACTGATGTATTAATTTATTCTTTTGGAAACTGTGCTGTTGTATTTGATAGTTGATTGCAATCAGTCTTTCAGAGGACATAGTAGTAACATAATAAAGAATCGATCAATCAATCAGCACCTCCTCTATCACTGTCTATCTATCCTACCACTCATTCACTCACTCACCTTTGCTCCTTCCCTGTTAGAAGTGAAATATTGGTCTTTCTTTTTAAGTGAATTTCTTACATTTAAAAAATGAAACAGAAGAGAAGAATATGTCCTCAGTACTGTTCAGTTGATATTTATCATTTCATTGATTTTTTTTAAAAGTAAATTGTTATAAAGGTAATTCAATAAACATACATTTTTTTTATCTTAATATCTGAATTGAATTAAATTTACATAACTCTCCTTTTACTCAAGTCTAAAACATATATCATTAAGGTCCTTCAACTGTCTGCTATTTGGAAAAAATGTTAGGTAAACATTTTAAAACGGTTATTATTGATTTTTCCTTAATGCATCACTTGAAGTAAAAATATAACTATACATCATAAATAATAAAAATAAATCTTAAAAACATCACTTCCAATTTCTATAGATTTTAAGAATCTATTTTACTAGTTTTTAAAACAATTCTTTGTTGTTTTACAAAATCCAAAACAAAGTTCTGAATTGCTAAATTAATTTGTATTACCTTATTTGATATTTAGAATTTTTATTTTAATCAGGATCTGTTAAGCAGCCCATTTTGGATAATGAACTTATCTGTAGCTTATTACATCCCTGGATCAGAGGCAAGAATGTGTTTATAATTAAATGTAGAACCTACCAAGAGTAAAACCTAATGTATTGATATGATCTGAATAAATTCTTTTAGATATATATTAGCATATGGAAATTTTAACACCAGGAAGAGAATAAAAAAAAAGTTTTTGCTGAAAAAACCTATAGTAGTTTTTCCGCATATAATTTTATTTATGTCAGAGACAAGTTGTTTAACACACTTTCCCATGGACTGGCTGAAAGAGAAACCACCGCTTGGATGATTAGCAAACCATTTATTGAGTGGAAAACCATATTTTTTCAATAAATAAATTCTTGAATGGTTGAACAAATGATTAATTGATTATATGAACTGAGTTCAGACATATGACCTAAATTTAAGTATTCATGAATAAAATCAGAATAATCAGTCTTAAGAATATGATTAAAATTAAGTTTTTGTTCAAAACTTAGAAATCTTTGTTTGGCATGCCAAGTGAATCAGTCACAAAGTTTTATAGCATCTGATTTGCAACGAAATGTAACAAATCTTCCATGTTTGTTTCTATATGTATTTTTTGAGAAGTGAATTTCACAAATAAGATTTTCTTTGACAGTCCATTAGAAGAATTAAGTTCTTCAACTTGCCAAAACTTCTTCCTGAGGAATTAAAAATGATAAATACACAAAAAAGAACCTTATATAAACATTAAGAAATATATAACACATTACAGCAATATATTAAACAAACAGATATATTCAAATCACATGGTATTCTTTTTGAACATATTCTAAATGTGTGTATGTCTAGTATATGAAAACTGTAAGCAGTAATATCATATGAAACCTATCTAGGAACAGCAGTGCCGTTCAGTAAAGGCAGTTACTTTTCAATCATTGGGTTGGTCTAGTGGTTAATGCGTCTTCCCAAATCAGCTGATTTGGAAGTCGAGAGTTACAGCGTTCAAGTCCTAGTAAAGCCAGTTATTTTTACACGGATTTGAATACTAGATCGTGGATACTGGTGTTCTTTGGTGGTTGGGTTCAATTAATCACACATCCCAGGAATGGTCGAACTGAGAATGTACAAGACTACACTTCATTTACACTCATACATATCATCCTCATTCATCCTCTGAATAATTATCTAAACGGTAGTTACCGGAGGCTAAACAGGAAAAAGAAAAAAAAGTTACTTTTACATCGATTTTAATACTAGATCATGGATACCGGCCTTCTTTGATGGTTGGGTTTCAGTTAACCATATATTTCAGGAATGGTCGACCTGAGACTGTACATTCATACATTCATTTACATTCATACATATCATCGTAATTCAGCCTCTGAAGTAATACCTTACTTTTACTGTTCCAGATGCTAAACAGAAAAAGAGAGAATCACTGAGGATGGTCACAAAGATGACTGAAAATTTTTGAAGGTTTTAAAACAATTTAATATAAAATTTGGTGCAGTTAGTCATTACAAGAGTTCATATTTTTTTAAACTGAAATAAACCATGTTAAAGTAAAATCAAAAAAAATATTTTTAAATGATTACAGCATATCATGGATGAAAATGATTTTATAAAATCTATTTTTATTTCATATTTAAAAATATATTAATAGAAAAGAAACAATAATGCAAGAAAATGATTTTATAAAATTTATCTTTATTTCATATTAAAAAATATATTTATAGAAAATAAATAATAATCATTGTTGCTATAATGTTTAATTTCCTGTTAATCTTTTTCAAAGTTTTTTTTTTATATAATCTATATATTCTTTAAAAGTACTTTTTTACATTCAGTTTTAAAATGTTCAAAAAAAAGGATAAAAACAAAAAGAACTGTAACTAATTTTTTAGCTCTTCTTTCTGTAAACTGTGTAAAAAAAGTCAGAGTCAAATTAAAGTAGGAAAAAAAGGAAATGAATGTACAATGTTTTTCTCAGTTTTATTGAGTTTTTTTTCAATTCCAAAGGGGTTGTCTAGTTTGTTCATTCAATGTAAAATGTTTTGTGTTTCCTTACACCACCTGAAATCTCTGTTTTCTCTAGTTCAATGAAGTGTTTTCCATTGAAACTTTTAAATCTTAGATTATAAATCACTAAATTGTAAATATTTTTTTTTATAAGATCTTTTTGCCCGTTTATAATTTGTTTATTCCTCAGACATTTTACTCTTCAATTTGGTACTAACAATCTTTTACAAAGAAATATTTAATTTTTTTTACAATAATACATGTAATAAATCAGTTTTTTTTTTAATTTTAGTGCTAAAATTTTTTTTTTAAGTATAATTTTAACTTTATAATTGTTACACTAACATAAGTAGGAAACTTATTCTCCAGGTTAAATCAGAAGGATAGCATTTGTGAGAAACAATTAGAACGAAAAAAAAGAAATTTAAAAGTAATACTTAATGTAAGAATTAAGGATAAAATAAGAATATAAAATCAACTTAACAAGTTAATAGTGTATGTAATAATAATAGGTCATTAGAAAAAAGAATGGAATTTATCACTACTCCAATTTTACCCAGACACTTAAGTGCTGAGTAGAGACTTTGTGAAAATGATGATTCTATAATCAAACTACTATTAAAATTCTCTCTCTCTTTCCCTCCCCTCTCACTCTCTTTCAGTACTTCTACTGTAAAGCAACATATATAAGCAGATGGTCACACAATTTAGTAGGATGTGCTTGTTTTTCCCCAAAAAAATATGTTTAATTAAGCATCTTCTACAGTGAAATTATTCGTTATTTTTATTTTTATTTTTTTTTTTACTGACAATTTATGTAATGATTCCTTGAATAATTACCAAAGTATCTGCATAAAACTTGTAAATTCTTGGAAATGTTTTAGATATTTCCTTCAGAAAAAGTTTGTAATAAATAGATATTAATTGTAGGTTAGAATCCAGAATTTTGATTTCTATTCATGAAAATTAGTCACAAAGATTTTATAAATATACAGTTGGGGTTACTGTTGATATACTATTTTAGTTGAGTGTACACACTGGCTCCTTCAGATAGCCAAAGGATAGTTATTTCTTTATTGAGTTTATAAGGTACACAACCCAGTGTGCTTGTAGAGCTTTAGAACTTGTGGAGTTTTACAAAAAGGCAAATTAGCTGAGGCGCTTACCAAATAATGCCAGATCTCCTAATTCTGTTTCTAATCAATCAAAAGATTCAAAGTAAAGATGTGTTAAGGTGATCTGGAAAGGGAATGAAATCTGCAACATAGTCTTGTAAGGAGATAAATCAGGTTGGTTGACCATATATTAGGACATACAGGTTTAGTTAATTTGGTGAAAGAGCTTTTAGAGAGAAACTATAAACTGTAAAGAAAAAACAAAGCTATAACATATAAAACAGATAACTGAATTGTAGGATTTAATAAATGTTTTGAGTTAAAAAGGTTAGCAACAACAGAAAGAAAATAAAATAACCAGTTTACTGACTGCTGGCCTTCCAAAAGAAACTCAATGCATAACAAAAAAAAATATGATTTCAACCATACAAAGACTTCTTTATGACTTAGATATTCTTTATCAATCAGCAGTCTGCATGAAGTTTGCCCAACATGGATTACTGGTGGAGGAGTTACGATGTACATGATTCTCACATCCCTTAAGTTACAAAGGATTACAACTATTTTTATGTTTATGTTGCAGACAAGTGTTAAATGTTGTTTCACATTCATGTAGATAAAAGGTGAGCTTTAGAACTACTGAGGGAGTGTGTTAACATTAAGGAAATTTTACTATTCCTGCATGTACAGAAGGAGATATTAAATGGGTGTGGTATACTATTTCAAACAGTGTTAGACAGCCTATGTGTAGTTACAAGAAAGGCTGTAATCACCTCAAGCCCCAGGGAAGCTAATTCCTGTAATCTCAAAATGAGAGACCCTAAAAGATATTGGTAAAATGACATAATTAAACTTTGAAGAGTAGCTTACACAATTTAGTTTAAAAATGGCATACAACAGCTTCAGTTTCAAATGCAAAACAAAATAGGCAACCTTCCGTTAGGACTCCACAGTCCATTGTCGATATTGAAAGGAGAATTACTGCTAGTCCAAAAAATCACTACGCAAGTTATCCCAACAATCTGGTGTTAAATACACATCTTTTTGTCAAATTCTTCATGAATTAAAATTGAAACCATACTGTGTTACAACTGTGCAAAAACTGAAGGGGACAGACAAACCAAAACAACTCAATTATTGCAACTGGCTTCTAGAAAACATTGTGATGGACAGATAGACCCAATGTCGTATTTCATGTCAGATGAGGCATGGTTTCATTTATCTGCCATGTTAATTCACAGAACACCAGGTATTGGATAGCAAGGAGTCCTCATGAGATATTCGAGTGTGCAATTCATGATGAGAAAATTGGTGTTTGGTGTGCCATTTCCGGTAATTGTATAGTAAGACCAATATTTTTTTGAGTGGACTGTCAATACATAAGTTTACCTCACAATCTTTGAAGAATTCCGTGTTACACATGTTTCACTGAATCACGTTCATGAAAAATCAACGTTCACGTTCAATGAGAAATCAACGCAATTGACAACGTTTTGCGTCGGATGACTCTCAATATGATCAGTCGAGCACAAAAGTACATCAATGCCCAAGGTGGTCATTTTGAACATCTTTTACAACTATAAGGTAAATAAATGCAACATTTAAATTACGTTTTTCTTATTTAATTTATCTGTATCATTCATAAAATTTCATTCCAACATAACCTACTGATTCTGCAGCGGTTACATTATGGGTTTGGTTTTATGTTGCTCACCCAGTATTAATCCTATGCCATGATATGATACAGATTATAATATCCTTATGATATGATTATAATATCCTTCTTAAGTATGATTAACAATTAGGTTTTTTTTTTATGGGTGGTATAAGTTGTACTGAAAATATACAGTTAGCTTACCTTTTAAACTGCATTAAAAAATTATCAAAGGGTTACATTGTCATTTTAATCATTTGAACACAAAAATAAAACCAAGTCACCAAATAATACTAAAACTCTACTTCAACTCTGTTCTACATTTGTTTTTATAACAATAGTAGGTCTCTTCAAATGATCAACTACAATAATTTTACCTAAAGATTAATGAATGTAAGTTTAGTTTTCAAATAGTAAGGAAGTTTTTACTTTATGTCAAATATGACAACTATTTATTTGTATAAGTTCATAAATCTCTTGTTATCATTATTTCAATAATAATTAAATAAATAAAATCTACCACAGTGTGGTCTAAACAAAAAATATTTTCTACATTCCTTTCACCATTATTATTTACATAATCTGAAATCATGCAGCTTACATACAAAATTACTGACCGTAAGCGCAACTTACACTTGCCCCTTTTTATAAAAGTCTCTTACAAACATTTATCTTCCATACATTAGCAAAGTGGATGTCTCTTGTAAAACACATTATCTCTTTTAATACCTCACTTGTAACATTGAAATTCTCTTTCAATATCGCATCTTTCAAGATCTTCTATATGGTATATTTAGTTATATCACTATCTTTTCTAATAGCACACTTCTAAAGCCTCTTTTCTTTTGTTTTAAGATTCCCTACTATCTATATGTTTATGATATTAAACAATGCTCTCAATGCAAATACTGTATTTAAATTACTTTCTAATTCCTTTATATATGTTTAATAGCTATAAATATCTTTTCTACATAATTATCCACTGGAGTTTTGCAAGTCTTCTACACTTTACTGCCCTTTACAAATTGCACACAATACAGACAATTATATTAAATTAAACAAGTTAACATAGTGGTATCTACGAGTACATCAACTAATTTCAGTCTGAATTTCTACCAAGAACTTACCATTTTCCTTTTATCATCTCATCCATTGTCAAAATAAATATGATCGTCATTTCCAAGGGTGTAATAATAACTGAGTAAAGAAAAAAACAGTTGAAAATCTGATCCAAAGAAAAATTTCTGAACTATTTTTACAACTATGCTTGTTATAACAAAACAAAGGGATATTTATACTGGGTGATTTAAAAAGGACTTTACAACTTTAAAAGCATATAAAAGTTTATTGAGATAACTTACAGATTTGGTTGAGGTCTCATTTCTTAGAAATGCATATCAAGTTTGTCACCAAACATTCACTTTGGTTCGATATGGCTTCCATTCGTGGCTATCACAAATGTGCTGCAAAGTTTCATGAAGGTTTTCTCTACTCCATATTTGACAGTTAAGGATGTTTACCTTGGCACTGATGTGAAATGTTTAATCTCTTAAAAATTACATTATCTGCAATTCTATCCATCATTTCCACATAAAACTGCAACTGAGCAACTTTGTTGTCATCTGCAATGTGTTAAACCATGGTCAATTTGTAAAGCTTCAAGTGCAACCATTTACATAAAACGCACCAAAAATTTGTTTGTGAAATGCTAGTCTAATATGATGCACGTCAAGTTTATTTCTTCCGACTACATGCAAAGCTTTCTCTGAGTTGTTCCACAGCAGCTTCTGGAACTCGTGGGCATCCAGGTAATTTTATATGTTTAACAGAACAACCTGTCTCAATTAAGGTTTAGTGTCAAGAGTACACTATATGCCTACTTGGAGGTTCTCTACGATATTCTCTACAAAAATTATGTTTACCTGCAGTTGCTGACTGCAAATCATGAAACCAAAACACACAGTGAAAACAGTCTGCACCAGAAAATGTATCAATTTTTAATAACACTAATGACAGTGCTGGTGGCTGAATTCTATACTAATGAACTACAGGAGTCAAAACTTAATGTGTTTTGCTATGAAATGAGCTCTCAACCAAATCTGTAAGTTATCTAAATAAATTGTAATATGCTTTTAAAGACGTGAAGTCTTTTCGAATCACCTGGTATTGTATGTAAGAAGAGATAAGAAGTTATGCCTTTAGACAATAGTAATTCAGCTATTAGGCTTATTGTTCAGCTTACTGGACTGGAATCTCTAGATTAGCCCACAGAAAGCCTCCTACCAAACACATCAAGGATGTATGAGTACCAGCATGCTTGTCACCTAACAGGGTCAAACTTACATCCTCAGAACTAGCTAGAAATGAGGAGGAAAGATCAAAGATAAGGAAAACGGATGGGTGATGAAAAAGACAATCTACCATCAGAGAAACTGCAGTACCAAGACAATAGCAACCTGCTCAATGGTGAAATCAAGTCTCCAAGAAGTGGATACCTATTATAGGAGATAAAGACTTTTTATTCCAACAAAGTAGCATATTATTAATCAATAACTTTGTATTAAGCAGCAAAAATATATACTAAACAAAAAATATACCTTTAAAAATTAAATAGCCAACCAAAACCAGATTAAGAGTTTCCTGAAGGAATAAACGGTACTTACATATTAACGCCACCGCAGCTACAGCTTTATTTAAAAACAAAGTATTCAATCAGATTTTGGTGGAAAATGGACCAATATAGAGTTTAACATAGATTCAAAACAGTCTCTTTATTAATTTTAATAAATGGTTATTTATATTTATTTATTTTATAAATATAATTTAACCAAACTTAACCTATGCTCGCTTCGCTCACTAACCTTGACTAATTAACAGGAGTGTTTTGATTAAAAATAATAAATAATTGCAATAATTACTGAATTTATTAAATAAATACTCAAAAAATTACGGTGTTAATTAGTCAAGGTTAGCGAGCGAAGTGAGCGTAAATTAAGTTTGGTTAAATTATATTTATAAAATAAATAAATATAAATAACCATTTATAAAAATTAATAAAGAGACTGGTCATTTTCCACCAAAATCCAATTGACCACTTTGTTTTTAAATAAAGCTGTAGCTGCGGTGGTGTTAATACGTAAGTACCGAATAAACTAACACATCTTTGGAATTGTGTGATATGTGAAAGTATCAAACTGAACTATCCATTGTGTTCAACCAGACCCCACTGGAAGTAAATAATAAACAAAAATAAATATTATACTATTGTAGTAGTATACATTATACTATTGTATATTACACAGAGAGATTCGAAAGTTGTGCACATCAAAGTAATAAAAAAAATGACATTAAGTAATAATACTTAAAGATTTATTCACAACATCTGCTTAAAATGGGTGCCTCGTTCAGTACTGTATGTACGAACTCTTTTTATCAGTTTGAGGCCATTTTGTGGAGCATATGTATTTTGATGTTGTTAATCTCCGTTGTTATGTTCATCTTCAGTTCCTCCAGTGTGTGACCTTTTTTTACACACCTTTCCTTTAAGATAACTGATAGGAGGTAATCTGGGGAAGTCAAATTGGGTGAATGTGGGGGCCATAATCCTTTACAGATGATATGCTTGTCAAAAAACTCATGCACGAAATGCATGGTTTCATTAGATGTGTGACAGCTGGCACTGTCCTGCTGGAACCAACAATCACATTCATCATCATCAAGAAGTGCAATAACCTGTATAATGATGTCTTGGTACTCATCAATATTCATTGTAGTTTCAAAGAAAATGAGGGCCATTATTCAACATGATACAGCACACCACACTCCCATTTTCTGAGTGTAAGAGGTTTTCATGTAACACATGTAGAAATTCAGTTAATCAAATTCTAGTGTTATCACTGTTCGCATAGCCACTTAGGTAAAACCACGCTGAATCAGTGAAGAAAACAGTTTGAATTGCAAGCATGGTTTGCAATTCCATGGTTATCAACAAATGACTGAAACCATGTACAGTAGACTATGAGCTTTTCTTTATCCAGCTCCTTCAATTCCTGAATACTGCAAACATGACATGCACGAAAGTCTAACTGCTTCATCACTCTCTGAACACTTCCATATGAAATCTGAGAGTGCACTGATAGTCTCCTTAAAATTTTTGAAGGCAAACACTGCATCACATTCTTAACCTCAGCCAATTTAGCAACAGTCAAAATGGCCGGTCTCTTGGTTCTCTTCTTGTTTGCAACTGAGCAACATTCTCTAAAACAGGAAATTAATCTCTTATGGTCAAATTGTTAGGCAGTGCCAAATCCGGATATTTCCCATGAAATTCATTTACAACACTTTTACAAGAACGATTGGAAAATAATGTTCCAACAATGAAAACTCATTACTCTTGGGAAAATGACATGTTTACCAATCAATAAACAAAGCACTACTGAAAGCATTGTGTGATCAATACACATCACAATGGGGGTCTAAGTTTATTGTTGTAAATACCCAATGTCCTATCTTGCAGTAGCTGATACAACTTTTTCAACTACACTATTATTTAGAGAAATTTTAATTTTAATGGGCACAACCTATACTACTACATTATACTATTAATATTATGTATATTTATGCACTTGACCAAAAGATGAAAATCACTCAGAACCAGGTCAAGGTTGTATTGTGGGTAGTTTAGTAGTTCAAGACTGAGTTCTAGAAGGTAAGTCATTGTTTTGATGGCTGTATGTAGGTCAAGCATTATCCTAAGCAAAATCACAATTTCTGAAGGTTTACTATACCTTTACAATTTTATTTTTGCCTTTGATGATTACAATAACTCACAGTAGTTTTTACTCACTGTTGATCATGCTACTACTTTCAGCTGACTTAAATGAACTCTATGGTTATGTTCGTTTAAGAACAGATTAAATTTTAATTTTTTAAATCTTCACCCATTTCTTTATCTAGAAAAAGGTCATTGTACTTTAATTGAAATATGCACACACAGATGTTACTGCATTCTTCTGAAGTCTATGATTTGAAGATTATTTTTTATTCCACATAAACTCTTTATTGCCACATAGTGAGAATAGATAGGAAAACTTATCCCATTTCAGGTCTCACTAAGAAAAGCTTCAGAAATCAAACAATTGTTTATTTTTCTCTAATGAGATTTATTCTGTATTTAATAAGATCAGCTATGTGTAGTTCATATTACGCACTTCACAGAACAAGTTGTAAATAAAATTTATCTATTATTTATTTTGTAAGTCTCATTTATATTATTTGAAATTTATTATGAAACACTAACTTAATTTCTAGTAGAATTTTCTATGGTTGGATGCCCTTCCCACCTATTAGATGGAATGAGTTATAAAAATGTGTACCACATGACAACTACCAAACTTGTCTCGGATTCAAACCTACTACATGAAAGATTTAAATTATACCAATCCATCTTAAAAATACAGTGAAATGTGTTTACTATTATAAAACTGCATTCTTCTTTATTTCATATTAAAATTATATCATACATACAAGATAAATTAAAACACAGAAAATAATGAAAAATAATTTTAAAATGTTTATATTTACTACTTTATAAATTAACTGAAATAGAATATTGTAAAATGAAGTTTTTAAACAGTGTCATAAATTGTTGAAGTTATTTTTTTTTTTTTAATACCCAGAGGAGAAAAACAAAATCGTTATTATTTACTTAAACTTTTCTTCAACTACTCTTCTTTGTATATACTGTTTACAATCTATCACAAAGAATGATGAGTAACTAAAAAGAGTATATTTATATAATCAGAAGAAAAAGTAATAAATGAAAGCATACAGATATAAATGAAAGAAAAACATAGGAAAAATGAATGAATATATCTGAGAGACTTTCATTGAACGAAATAAAATCTGAAAGAGATAATAGTAACAAATATTTTTTTTCATATGCAAACATACTTAAAAGTAAGATTTTCACTAAACCTCATTAAAAACTTCTTTCCTTAAGATTTGCTTTTTTTAAATCAACCTTCTAACTTTAATGAATAAATAAAATGTTTTCTTCTTCAGTAAGGTATGTTATATTTCTACCATACATAAAATATAAATTATTAATGTTTACACCTAAGTATGCCTAAAAATTGAACATAAAATACACATTTAAACTTAAATAAAACTTAAAAACAGAATAATTAAGATTTTTTATTTTTCATTATATTTTAACATCCTTCTAATCCTATAGAAACATTATTTATCAAAGCATTAATATTAAAAATAAACCATACATACTTTATTAAGGGTTTACTGAAAGTGTTTACATTTTTTAACCCATCATTTCATCTTTCTTAATAATCTATCATATTTTTAAAAACAGATGGTGGGTAAAGATGCACACCTTCCTCATTTTAACTACCCTAACAGTCTTTATTTTAATTCTTCAAAACTCTGGCTGGCTACTCCATACAAATAGTTGATTTTTAATTTTGGTTACCAATGTTTTATGTTTACGTATCATACTATAAAGAAATGTATTTCAATAGTTATGAATAAACAAAATATATTTTTTAATAAAATAAAAATATGCCGTTTAATTTAGATATTAATTGATGATTTTAAACCGAAGACATAATGAAGAACATAGAATGAAAAAGAATGTTAAAAGAAAACAAAAGCTATGAGAATGGGAGAAATAAACCAATGGATATAAATTCAAAAGAAGAAAAATAAACTTGAGGAAATGTTATACAGAGTTACATGGACAGACAAAGTAAAGAATTAAAGGGTAGAGTTAACAAGAATATAAACTTAATCGGAACAATTCAAAATAGAAGGCTAACTGGCTGGGACATACCATGGCAAGAAAAGGATTGATTAAAACAACACCAGAAGGATCAGTAAATGATACAAAAAAGACTGCAAAAATTTAGCAGGAAATATGAGTAGAATACGATGCAAGGGCCAGATGATTATGATACATTTATCTTGGAAACTTTATTTTTAATTTGGACAAATTCATATACAGTATGTCAAAAAATCCCGAACTAAATTAAATAAAAATGATAAACGAATTCACTTACATCAGCCCTCTACAAAACCCTTCTCTAATTATACACTCGTTGCAGCGCCGGTAGAGTCCGTCAAACGCTATGGAGAAATCACACTATGGTATCGCCTTCAACTGCTCAGTGCAAGCCCTTCGGAGAGCCGGAATCTCGTCGAAAAATTTCATTTTTAACTGGAGTTTCGGGAATAAAAAATAGTCTGCTGGAGCCAAGTCGGGTGAATAGGATAAGACGACGATTTGGTTTTCGGCATAATAAGGTGTTAAACTGTTGCCATGTATGTCGAGGCATTGTCGTGCAAGAGACCAACTGCCCGGATCCCGGTACTCGGGGCGGATTCGTCAAATGCGACACATCAGGCGTTTAATTACTTCCAAACAGAATTTTTAAATTACGGTTTGACCAGTAACTTGTGTGCTTTCGCAACGTTTTCATTGTGAACAGCCGTTGACGGCCTTCCGATTAGTTCGTCGTCATCCAACGTCTCTAAACCGCTTTCACCACCTGTATGTTGTAGTACAAGATGCGGCTTCATCAACGATTGCTTGCTGTATCATAGAATAAGTTTCAATGAAAGATTTTTGAAGACAATCACAAATTTTTATCGCGCTTCTCTGTTCCACGTCGCGAGCTCGCACACGGTCACACGAACACTACGCACACAGCCGAATACAACTCGAGACTAGGACGAAATTTTTTTGCACACACACTCGTCAGATATCGTACTACTTAGTTACCAGGTTGTCCGAACGATGGCGCTACTTGTATCTACTACAGAAATTTAGTTCTGGAACTTTACACACATTCTGTGTAGTTTAATCAAAGTTATAACTAAAAAGAAAAAATTATTGCGGTATGTAATTTAAAATTAATTTAATTAAAAATTTATTTTTACTTATTCATTACCATACTATTATGACATTAGTCCATGAACAAATCAATTTTCAAAAATTATACGTTTTATTTCCAATTTAAATAAATAAATCAAGAGTTTTGACCTTTATGCATTATAGTTCTAAGGAAAATAGTTTGGATATTCAACATCCACCATAAAAAAATATTTAACAGTGAACAAACATTCCTTTTTAAATTAACTTGTACTTACTTGAATCGCTACAAAAAAAAACCCCCTACAAAAATAAAAAGTACGTCTAATTCTTTAATTGTACCATAAAATTAAAAGGAACCACTTTTTTATTCAAAACAAAATGTAAATTTTCTTTTATCCGCCAATCTCCTGGCAGCGTGGTATAGTCTTGGCCTTTCATTGGAAGGTCCTGGGTTTGAATCTTGGTCAGCCATGGCAGTTTTTATACACTACGAAAATTTAATTTTCTGCATCAGGTTTCTGTGGTAAATAAATTTATCATAAAATAGCTCTGTTTAAAAAACAAAATTGGTGGAAAACAAAGTTTAAAAATTAAAAAAGTTTGTAATTTTTATATAACAATAGGAATAGTCTTACCTGATTAGGCATGTGACATCTTCAAATGTTTTTGCTTATTTCAATGATGGGATACAAATTTTTATAGAGTTAATTTTAGGAGAGAAAACTATTCTACTAAAAGTAACACACTCAGTCAAAACTTACTTGTAATAATTGATTATAAGATTTAAAGTATATTTTAAATATTTGCAATCATATTTTTTTCCTGTTTACTTTACTGTAATTGCATTCTACCTCACTCTTTTCCTTAGAGGAAATTTATTCTTGAATGGGTGATGGGAAAGTGTTTCTGTAGATACAGTTGAGGCAGAAGGTTCATTGAAAATTTCTCCTGGTAAAACATCTTTAATTGCTGACTTCTCTGGACAAAGGACATCTTTTGAATTTTCTGTACAATATGGTCTGATTTTTTTATTATAAGTAATTCTTTCTGGTTAAGCTTAGTCCATTAAAACTTCTTTAACTACATTTTCTTAATTGCACAGATAAAATGTAAAATGATATTTTTCCTATTTAAAGTAAAGAAATAACAAAAAACTGACTAAAATGTTCAGAAAAGATTAAATTAACAGACTATTAAAAAAAATCCAAAATTATTAAAATTTCATCCCATTTTATATCTTTCCCTCTCCTCTAAAATTTGCTTTTGGCAGTTAAGGTAAAGTCTCCTGTGGAATATCACATACTTAGGGACACAGTAGTTTACTTAACTAAAATTCTAATGCTTAAATTTCTGTTAGTAAAATAGAAATTTGCTGTTCAATTTCTATATGATTTATCTCTTATAAAGTGCTATTATTGTTGTATAAAAATTAAACTTATACTTCAGTAAATATACATACAAGATTTTAAAAAAGAAATAAGTTTGTATTTATCACAATGAAAAGATTAAATTATATTTTTAATTATTATAATTCCTTTTATAAATTAAACACTTTATGTAAAATATATTTTAAAAAAACACTTTGTTATTATAATGAAAAATACCCACTGCAGTTAATTGTGCAATAGGGGGGTTGAAGGAAATGGCACAATGGAAGGCATTTTCCTTTGAAACCATCACTCACCAACTGTTAACAAAGAGATTACAATATGTTAATTATATTATGGTATCTAATGCATATAAATATTATACAAAAATAAATGAGACAGGATTTTCAATTACCTTTTCATAAGCTCTCTTTTAGTAGTAAAAATATATTCATTCATATATGACAGACTAGTTCACCGTTTTTAAACGCATGTTAATTATATTTTTTATTGGGTTTAAAAATAAAAATAATTACAAATTGTGCTTTAATCTTTTAATTGCTTCTACTTATTTTACATCAGAGGGGAAGGCTCTACAGCTATCATCCGTTTGCATAGACAATAGTGTAGGCCTCTCACCGACTAAAACTTCTCCCCCTTGGCAACATGCGAAGACCAGAACCACCAAGAAGTATAACACAGTCTCCAGTGGGACTTGCAGGATCGGCTGCCAGAAAGAGACACTGAAACAGTGAAGTCCTATGGGAATCAACGGAGATTCGCCCATCTGCAACTGGAGGCAGAAGAAATGCACCCTACCACCGTAAGGTGTCCATCTTACATTTGCCCTTCCCACCACGATGGTGCTCATCACCATGATCCAACCAGCATGATCATCAGTCAGAAAGGGACAGCAGGAACTCATTGAATCCCGTGGGCATCAACAGAGAACGAACATCCACGTCAATACACAGACGAGTGTCTTCTATTCCCACAGGCCTATCCTATCCTTTAGCCACCTTACTTGCAATAATGGTCCTCACCATCTCAGAAACGGCAACATTGATATATCTCAGATACAGGTTTAAAATAATAATTTCTTTTTATTTTACTTCTGCAGCGATTCCTAAAAATGTTTTAAATAGTCAATGAAAAAAGGGAATTTTACATTCTAGAAAAGAATTCTCTGTTTAACTGACACACAGTTAAGATATATTTACCATGACAGATAGATAGATAGATAGCATAGACAGAAAAGGATATTGTTGAAAATGTAATGGTAAAAAAAAGTTAAGTAATAAAACTAAAGCAATTAAAAAACAATAAAGAACAATTTATTTTAACAGATAATTAATAGTTAATTTAAGAAATGTGCAAGAACATATTTAATTATGATTTAAATAACAAAAATAATAAGAAATTATTGTAAGTATCTATTCATAAAAAAAAATATAACATTATCTTAAGTATAATAATATTACGTAAAACATCAGTTCACCAGTCTCTTAATTAAATATAATACAAAAATTAATATTTAAAATTCTTTAAAACTATGGCACATATAAACGATACATAAATCCCCAACAACAAAAAGATATACACTACCTACCTACCTAACTTACTAATTCAATCAATATTAATACAACTATATATACAAATTAAAATCATAAAAAAATAATGAGGTAATTAATGTATATAAAATAATATATAACATTTTGTTTTATAATTTCTTCCCATTTAGCTTCAATTCTACTTCTATCAATCATTATGTGCACAGTATACACAAAGATACCAATTCTTAGCTGTTTTTTTAAGGTTTAAACCTACAAGCTAATATACCTAATCCATGTTAAGATTTACAAAATATAATCGAAACATATTTTTTAAATATAAAATAAATAAATCAAGTTAAGTAGCAAAAGTAATACATTAATAAAAGTAACATGATTTAAAATAATGTCTACAGTCAGATTAAAAAATAATTACACACAAAGAAAGAAATAAAATATTACAAATTACTTAAAATAACATGATTAAAACCAGTATTTTCTTTTTAATTATTGAATTTGTTGTTTTATAAAATAATAACATATTGTTTATTAATTCATTAGAAAAATTAGAAAAAAAATGTGGGTCATTAAAAAAAAGAAAGGTGCTAGCTGCTTAATTAAAAAGCCACTGTAACAATCATTTGCAGTTAAAAGTACAGTTCATGAATGCTGTGGCAAATTAATAGAATGAAAATAATAACTACATGAGAATGTTTTGTTTACATAAAAAAACTGTTTTTTTATATCTCGAGCAAGCATACTACCTTTATTTTAACACCAGAACGTGCATGAAGTATTGTTTTCTATTTATATACATAACCTGCTCTGCATAAATACTTTCAAGAGATTTTTAAATATTTATTATTACTGATTTCACATTTATTATTTTGCATTCTAATTTTATATATATATATATATATATATATATATATATATATATAGTATATTTAACTAAAATAAAAAGAATACAATAATTAAGTTTTTCTTTTTTTTTAATATTGGATAAACTATACCTACCTCAGAGTAGTTCTTCGATTTTTCAACTACAGTACACATTCATTAACACTATATCTTTAAAATTCTCTAAAAGCTATCGGTTCATAGTTTTCTATCTGTTGAGTCTGTCATCAAATCTAAAAAAACCCAGAAAAATTTTTTTATAACAGATTCAAACAATAATAAATATCGTTTTTTTACTTTTTGTTATATTTAGAGCAACAAACAACATGACAATTAAAATAAATAAATAAAAGCTTAGTACACTGAGTTACACAAATTTTAAAACTCTTCAAAAACGTAATATAACAAAATATATAAGTTATGCATACAAAATAGTATCTTTCTCCACACAAAAATATAAAAATTACAAAAAACCAGTCATATCCAAAACCAATTACTAAACAGTCATATCAGATCTGTACTTTGTCCACAAGTATTACAGTTAATGTGATATTTATCTTTCAACACATAAATAGAGCATTTCTATCAATAAAATATGTCATATCTCTAATCTCACTGCTGTAATTCATTTCAACTCGCTTTTAATATAGACAAATATAAGTAAATCTAACACTCACATTTCAATAATTAAAACTCAGTTAAATGCACTAACTCTTCAGGTACACCTTTAGCAGCTTTCATCTAAGCAATACTAGATAATATTTGTTTCAATTTCAAGAGAAACACAACTAAGAGATGGCAGAAAAAGTATTGAGAAACATACATAAGCTTGCTAGCAAAGTGTAAGTGAAGTGTTAGTGCAGCATTTATATAATATAAAAATAAATTTATATAGTGGAGTAATTTTTACCAGTGCTCCTGTTCAAGGATTAATAAAAATAATAAATAAACTATGAAAGAATATTTGTTTATACAACTGTTTTTTAACATCCCACATTTTTTTTACAAATTAATCAGTTATGATCCTAGTTTATTCTGAAATACAAACATATTTTTACAGAGAATTTGTGCCTTATAGAACCAAATTAAAGTATATGTTAACATAATTTAAATGAAATAATTTAGTTAATAATATAAAACATTAAAATATATTATATATAATATAAATTAAATTTAATAATTCAAATTTATTAATTTAGTTATTTAAATAATGAAAACTCCCATTGATATATTTTGCTGTTATACGTATCTGGATTCAAAACAAAATAATTATATTAGTTCCTTAGCTCCCAAGCTGTACAAAGAGAGATGTTCTAATGTTTTTTTCTAATTAATTGTAATTTGTTTTTTAATACTATAAGTTAAGAGGTCTTTTAATTAGAAAAAAATTATGTCTGAATAGATAATGTTTACTTAGCTAAGCATGGATAACACACTACATCTGTTCAGTGGAGGGAAAAAATTGCATGCTTTTTTTTCTTTTAAAGCAAAAGTTCTTATAGGAAAAAAGAACCTCACAATATACTTATAAAACTAGGGTGAATAAAAAATGTATTTGAAATACAATAATAGTTTTTATCTTTTTACACCCATTTTTTCCTATGACTAGACAGAATTTTATGGAAGGATGTCCTTCCTTATGCCAACCTACTTAAGGGAATAAATTATGAAAATTTGTATCATATTAAAAGTCATGCCTGCTCAGAATTTAAACCCAGAATTTTCCAGATGGAAGAGAGATGCTACAACTCTACCACATATGTTGGGCTGGCATGTGAGTTAATACAGCTAATCTATTAGTAATTAATCCTGTAATTCAGGAAACTCTAGTTATATAGTTTTTCTAAACTAGTTATAGTTGTTTTCTAAACTGCATATCTGCATTTAAAAATGTACAAAAAAATTTACATTAAATAAAAATGTACATTAAAATCTACATTTAAAAGTAAATCTGAATAAGTCAAGTAATATTACATTTGCATTAAGGAGGGATGACTGTCTGAAAGTCCACCTGGAGGGTTATCATCCTGCACTATGACCAGGTTTGGTTACTTGTTCATCGTTTAACGTGGAAGTATCAAGTGAAAGAAAAAAGGAAGCAACTTAACACAAAGTGTAGGAAGCTATACTGGTTGTTACATGGAACTCGCATCAGCCATCGTCAAATAAACTTTTAATATACAAGGTGATTCCAAATTGATTTGGACATATAGCATACAGCTATGGGACACAATGTGCAAAAGTAGGATTGAGATTATACGTTTTCAAAACAAGTTTGTGAGATCCATTGCATTAGCAGTGTGATTCCTCAGGATGAGTAAATTCACCACTATCTTGGATTGCCTTATGTTCATGACAAGGTCAAACAGTTCATTTAAGTTACAGACAGTAGTTAGACAGTCATTTGAACTTTCTGGAAGTTAATCTCCTAAACAACAGTGATGTTCAGTATCAAACATTTAAAACTAGCGTCCTATTTCTTTCCATGAACTTGTTATGCTACTATTTTGTTTATTTCTATCTATTCTTTAATAATATAGATTCTTTTTGATTTGTTTTTTCACTAAACTATTGTGATCTCTTGAATTTTTGTGATCCCAATTAATGCAAGTGTGTTCTATGAATATTCTGTTTATTTGTAAAAAACATGTATTTATATATATATATATATATATATATATATATAAATACATGTTTTATACAGAGTGTTCACTCAAAACCCCTCTTCACATGGTTTTTGGTTTTTGTAATGCAATTTACTTGTAGTTCCTTAATTGGAACCAATTGTAAATACAAGATTTATGGGACAAAAAACTATTTACTATAGTAAGACATGAGTAAAATTAAAAAAGACAAAACATTTTTGTTCTCTTTTAAGAAATATAAGCCTTGAATCCAATTAAAAGCATCTGTTAAATTATGTAGCAACTGTTATTAACTAGCTGAAATTATCACATTTTTTGAAATTGAAACATAATTTATCTTTCTTAAAAAACTAAAATCACTAAATTATAAAAATTTACTTTTGACACTTTTTAATTTTAATCCTTTTCTCAAAATAAGTACTTAAATAATATTATAACAAAAAAAGAACATTTAAAAAAATCATGATTATTCTAGAAAAAATTTTAATTATGTTTATTTATTTTTATTTATCATCACCGGTATCAATTTCTAAAACGAAAAAAAAAAATAAGTGAAAAAAATTATATAATTTAAGCACTTATAATATATAATTCAAATGATTATTAGAACAAGCAATGTTTACAATTACAATAAACAAAACATCCAAATTAAAAGTTATTTATATAAAAGCACACATGTTTTTTTAATGACTACTTACAAAAACTTTAAATCTATAACAATAAATTTTACCAGTACATAGAAAATAAATATAAATAAATGATTTCATAAATGCTTAATTCAAACTATCTCACCTAATTATTTATTAATTTTCACATTTCGAGAAATATTCATGAAGTTGATAACTTTTATAAGTAAAAAAATCAAAGAATCAAATGAAATGTTATCATAAACATCTAAAAATTAAAATGTCTGTCTGTAAATTTTTTATGTATAATGATATTTATTTAAAACTCAGAAACCTTTGACCTTTGAACTGATCTGTTTGATTCTTTAATTTTACTAACATTTTTATGAAAGGTAAATTTAATGTATCTTTATTCAGATAACTACATTAGTAGTAAGACTTAAACAGAGAGCGTAGAATATTTCATACTTTTATATTTTACATAGTAACATTTTGACTGCAACTAAATCATGTTTCGTAAGAAGGGTGAAATTTACAAATTTACTTTTATTTTAAGATTTCATTCATCAAAATTAGATGAACTGTTCTTGAGATATCAGTTATACAACAGTAAGTTTTATCGTATTATATTTTTTTGTAGGGAGACAACTGATGTAATTTTTTGGAGGACGTGCTACTACAACTACCTCATACAAAACAAAATTACAATTCTAAATAACTGATAAGTACATTTACCTTTTTCTTATTAAGTTATATTTTCACTCCTTACAAAACAAAGATAAAGGAGCTTCCACTACAGTATGGCTTTGTTTATTTCAATCTGAGCCCATTATCTAACTTTTTTGTTCTATTTGCACAGGATTATACATGAATGATATATGTTATTTAAATGAAACTTGAAGAATAAGATTATTCACATTTAAAATAAAAATCATGTAAAATCATTATTTGACTTAGAATATTTAAGTTTTGGAAATTTTTTTCTAATGTTATGAGTTTTTTACAAACATACAAAATCAATTTTTTTTCCAAAAGCACTAAATGTAAAAAAATAAACAAAAATACAAAACTTGACAATCATACTAAAAACATACTCACAAAAGTTGAACTCAGTTTTTGTTTTTCCAAATACTAATTTTTTATCAAAAAAATTATTAAGATACGTACAAAATATACATAACTATTTTAAAATATAATTTAACTAGAAATTACACATCTGACATAAATATTACATTTTTTTTTCAAATTTAAAAATGTATTAACAAAAGATAAATACCTATATAATACCTATATTATATTTTTAAACAATGAAAAAAACACATAAAATGTGTGACATAAACCAAAATCATTTGTGTTAGATAGCTTGGTAGCACTGTACACTTACATGTTTATGAAGATTGGTGAATTTGTAAACATCTCCATAAAATGATCATCTCTAAAGAATTGAAAGTTTATTATTAACAAATAGAACTTAGTATCAAGTTGGGTGATTTCATAACAAAGACAATTGTTGACATTCACAAACAATATTTAAAAAGCTTCAGTAGCTTTTTTTTAATTTTCTGTACTAGAAATATTTAGATGAAGTAGTTTTTTTTTTTTTTTTGTAATATTAGTATAATTAATTGTCCTTAACATTATTATACAACCATACTAGACAAAAAAAAAATTAACTATTTTTTAATACTTTCATTTACAGTCGCATCAACAATTAAAGTCATTTAGCGACTTATCAGGGTAATGTAACTGCAAACTGCATCAGTAAAATTGTAGTCTTAAACAGCTATCAATAAAATGTCAAAAAAGCTTACAATGAATCTAGTATGCATCAAAGGGTTTTTAAATTGAATGCCTCCAAGATGAATATGAATTGGCTGAAGATGATAGTAGACTTGGAAGACCAACCAAACCATTGACCAATGAAAAAAATGAAATTAAAAAATCATGACAATCATTAGGATTACTATCAGGAAGTAAGTGGTAAGTTAAAAAAATCCAAAGAAACTCTTTAAGTAAAATAATTTTCACTAATATTTTGTGTATAAAATGAATGGCAATAGCATTTTATTTAAAACTATTAAATTTAATCAAAACCTATGCTCCAAGAAATTACTGAGGAAATGATATATAGAAGTAATAATAAATTAATATTGTTTCATCATATGATATAAATGATAAAAAATAACTGTTAAAAAGACTTCATCAATTCCTCTATGTTAGCTATCAAGTGAATTAAGAAAATTAAAGTTCTTTCTGTTTTATTTTATTAGCATAATATTGACAATGTGAATTTTATCAGAAGTTTTCAATAAAGAGTACTATTTGGGCATTTTATTTCAATTGGTTAAAATTTAATAAAAAAAAATCAATCATACTTAAGAAAGAACAATTTATGAAAAGTACACCATGATAATGCACTAGCTGATATGTTAGTCCTTGTTCAGGAATCTTTGCCTACAAATAACACATATGATACCACAACCAGTACATTAAAAACAAAAACTGTAATAAAAAGTTGCTTTCTAAAAATGTTTTTAAATTGAAAAACATACAAATACATTTTATGAAATTAGGATTATTTATACATCTATATAGATGAATTAAGAAAAACTTTTCAAAATAATCCATCAGCTTTTCATCTGATTACAGTTACAATTCATGTTGTAACTGAATATAGTTAAACTTGAGCACTGATAGAATTTTCCTACCATAATTTCCTTCATTACTAATCAAACTTCAACAATATATATGATCCAAGCTCAATAATTGTGAAATCATTACTTCATAAGGTGAATAAATCATTACTTCACATCTGAATAATCTTTACATTCATTCAGGATTCAGACTGTAAAGATATTCAAATGATTAGAACATAAGTATAGGTTGCTGATTTACTTAGTATTTTACCTATAAATTTAATATATATGTATAATATTATCAAATATTTTAATATTATTTCATTAGTTCAGTAAATAATTTGTAACAATTACACTGAAATGAAGTATTAAAATAGAAAATATTATAATGTGTAAAATTAACATTACTGAAAAAAAATGTATCTCCCCGATTGCTGAATTTAATAATTTTTTCAAAAAGTCACTTTAATTACATAAAAATAAATTATACTACATAACTGTTCAAAACAAATGCTTGGAATCACCCTAAAAAACAGACTACTACACTGGAGATTGAAAAATCATATTTTCTTACCTGCCATACTGAACACTCAGTAACATATGGTCACTTTTCACCAACCTGACTATAATTTGAAAATCATAAAATAATAAATAATTTAAATCGTAATTTGAAACATCTTCAATTCAGTATTATTATTTTTTATGTTAATGTAATTATTTCTGTCCTTAAAACAATGTAATATCATGTACTTAATTTTTTTCTTTGCACTCATGTACCTTCAAATATCTGTGTTGCGGAACAGCTATGTATGTAACTAGCCATTAGTAAATATAAACACTAATGACACCAGAGCAATAATCACTACTCTTGGGGACAATGAAACATGATTTATAAAGAATTTTCAAATGCCTGCTACTCTGCTTTCAATTGTCTCTCACTACAGACAGGAGAAACACCAGGGGAATAATCTATAATCCACTCCCCTGAGGAATCTTTTTCTTAAAAAAAAAAAAATGCTTTGAATGAACTTTACAATATCTTACAATGATCAACATTTTTTAAACTATATTTCATCAGTTGCTTTTATATTTTGTTAAATAACTAGGTATAAATTTAAAAAAAAGAAATTTTGATTTTATATAACCTTCCTGAAGAGATTTAAAAAAGTATGTAGAAGGATAATTTATTTTAGATTTTAAAAATGATCATAACAAACAGAATTAAACCTACTATTTATTTTTTTAATAAATTAATAATTAAAATAAAAAGTGTTTATTAAAAGCACAGACACAGGCAGTGTGTTGTTAATGAGCAATGTACAAGAATAAACAAATAAGGAGAATAAAACAGTTCAGTAAACTTCAAAACAATATTTTTTTAATAAATATTTTGCCACTTCTTTACTTACATTATACATGAAAATAGTTTTAACTTAAATACAAATAAAAAGATATGAATAAAAATGGAAGCTAAGGAACATGAAAATAGTTTTAAGTTAAATACAAATAAAAAGATATGAATAAAAATGGAAGCTAAGGAAGAAATAGGTTAATCAATAAAAAAAATACTAAGTACTAAAAGCCAAACACGAACTCTTTGAAAACAAAATATTATTACACCTTGAAAATTGAAAAAAAAAAAAACAAAAAACTATGTACTGAATTGAAAATGGTAAGCACAACAAGACACTACAGGCTTACAAGAAATGCTATTATAACGGAGTTCTTCTTTTAATCATTATATTAAATTTTTACATGGAAATACAATGAATACCAGAATTACTTCAGGCTGTAATGTGATTATGTTACAAATAACTAAAACTAAACAATCTAATACTCAAACAAAAAGATACTTCAAATTTTCTTCATGACTCTGTAATGGCTTGCTTCTTTCTTTTCTGTTTAGACTCCGAAACCATTGTACAGAGTATTACTTCAGAGGATGAATGAGGATATGTATGAATGTAAACAAAATGTAGTCTTGTACAGTCTCAGGTCAACTATTCCTGAGATGTGTGGTTAATTGAAACCCAACCACCAAAAAACACCGGAATCCACGGTCTAGTATTCAAATCCATATAAAAGTAACTGCCTTTACTAGAATTTAAACCTTAGAACTTTTGACTTCAAAATCAGTTGATTTGTGATGATTGTAATGGCTGCTTAGAAAATTTCAACACAAGGAGCTTGTAAAAAAACTTACAACCACTACAGCAATGATTATGAATGATGCTTTTACAATGAAAAATAATAATAAATACATATATTATATTATTAGTTCTTACAAGTAAAATTGAGAACCTCTTCCTTCTTAAATTTCTGTAAAGAAAATAAATTTACTATCCCCAAAAATGTAATACCAGTCTATGTTATTTAAAAAAAAATGAAAACATTTTTCATAATAGAGAACATTTGTTTAAAGAAATGCACAAAGAACATGCCTACATTCATAAAAATTGTTGTTTAAATTTTCATATTTACATCGGTAAAACAATAATTAATAATATAGAATAAAGATTTAAAAACTGTAACATGCAAATGAAAATACTAGAAAAATTTTTTTAACTTTAATGAACACTAACCAACAAAAAAAAAATGTTAACATACTGTTTTGAAACTTACGATCATGCATTAAAACCATAGTTATAAAACAATTTTTGTTTAATTTTTTGAGCAGAGAGGGTTGTACATGGAGGATGATAACAATTAACTGTTAAAAGTGCTGAGTAAGTTGATGTAACCCAAATTGTAGAATGCTTCTTGCTTAATCTGACAAATATGAAGAGTTAAAACTATTAAAGACTTATAATTATTACAAAGCCATCAGTTTAAATCTGTTTTTTACCAAAATCACAAATACTTCAATAATACAGAATGTTTCAAAATTATGTTACAATTCAATCGGGATGAATATTTATCTATCTATTTATTAACATGTACGATATCATCCATTCCCTGTGAAATGTGTATACATGCTAGTGTTAATTGTTGGTTTCTATGTGTTGAACATGATGGTGAACAAGCTGAGATCAAAATGTAAATGATATGTACACGGGAACTTTCATTTAAATACACATTTCATGACCAGGAACATATCCGCCATTTGAGTGGTAGCACTATTCTGAAACACGCTGTATTACCAAATTAATTCACTGCAAGAATATATATTTCATGCAATTAAAGTACAAGATACATTCTACACATTGAAATTTTAGTAATACAAAATGCCATACCTGATCACATTTCAAACTGAGAACCTTCTAGATGAAGGCCAGAGATACTAAATGTTACAGATCACCAATTTGAATACAACTTTTTTATTTATAAGATTTTTAAGTTGTTATAATTCTCATTTTATAAAATTAATTAAGTAAATAATTTAACTCTTTGAAACCTGAACTTAAACATTTAAACCCTTATATATTAAATTTTAGTTTACAGTAACGTTATATCTTCTTGAAGACATGAATAAAAAGTAATAAAAAAGCCCTATGACCAAAGTAAGTTGTTCAAAACGTTTAATTCTTCTATTGTATTTACATTTTTTAAAACTCACCATGAGACAAAATATTATTATTTTCAACAAAAAAATATATATACACTTAAAAGAACAATAATGCAAACAAAGAAAAACAGATTGATTAATCTAAAAACTAATATTTAAAAATTGGTTGCTTCATCTTTTATTACTTAAAAAAATATCCATTAGAATGCATCACAAACTGAATGATAAAAGAGAATAAGTTACTTTTTTTTAAAGCTCAACAAAACAAACAATAAACCCAGTATATATTTTATTATCAAATGTAATAATCATCCATGTTACAATCCAGCTTCAGTGATATAAATAATGTTAAGTTAGAGATATTTACTGAGGTTCAGGTTTCAGTATGTTAAATTATTTTTTAAGGCAATAATCATAGCATTGCATGAAACATAACCATATATTAGATTATAAACATATAACCAAGAATTTTAAATTTATGTATATTTAATAATAATTGAACAGAGTTATTAATGAACAAAGGCTTAAAATTTGTTCAAAAATTAGCTCAGGAAAAAAAATTATTGTTGGTGTTTATTAATTAGATATACACCTACATTACTTCTCCACTCAATCACCATCAACAATATTTAGAAACTTACTACACCATGACACCAGTTTTGGCAGACTCTCATTAAACAACTCTGGTGGCTTATAAATAATCAGAAAATTCAAAACACATATTGTCATGCATAAGAAGATTACTCTTCACAGATAACACTTTTCATTCCACACGTTTTTTTTTTTTTGCCTATAAAGCTTCTTTGGAGTTTCATAATGAACTTATTGCGGTTCCAGGTATATACCACCATATTCTATCACTTGATAAAAATGAATCATGGTATATAAAATTGGCAAAATGACGACAGGTCCCATGTTTTATTAATTACTGCTTTAAAAACACTGAATAGAAAGGATGCATATGATTTTACAATGACATAAAATTTGTTAATGGTTACCATATATATATATATATATATATATATACTGCATTTCTATTTTTGCATCCCTTCTTATCTACAACAATCTGTTACTACTTATTCTCAACAACCAATAAAGGTTAACTCTGGAATAACCTTGATATTTCGATACCTTTAAATGTTTAATGATTTACTATTCACATTATGTAATTATAAAAAAAAAACTTTTATGCTTATAATAGTAATATAAGCTATATTACAAAATTCAGCAATTGTGTAGAAATGCAAGAATCAAATTAGATCTTTATAATGAAATATATAACTACATAACTTTGTTAAGTAAAAAAAATATTCATTAACATATATCATATTATTACAAAAAATATACATGTTAAATTCAATAATAACTTTGTGTGTTTTTTTATCATAAAAAAATGTAGTGACATAGTATTACAAGGTAATACAAAAGAGTAATGTTAAAATTTTTTTTTATTATTCATCTACAGAATATAGTCACATAACATGCTGTTAAGCCCAAATACAGAAATAATGGTAACATACTTATAAGTACTGTAGATTTTAAATACGATTATTACAATACATCTCCAGTATCATCAACACTTATCATAAGTATGAATACTTATAGATTACTTAATTAATTTCCAAATCAGGGAAATTTTAAAATTGCAACATAAAATAAATAATTAGGAAATAATGCAATTATAATGAAAAATGACCAAATATTTCCCCTAAATTATTCCAAAGACTTCTGGAATAATCTAAGAATAAAATGAAAGGATAACTGAATCTGATTAGTGAAATCTGTAAATATAAAACTATATATTTTTTTTTTTTTGTAATATAGCAAAACAAAGACTGTATTTATGTGATTACACAGATCCAGCCAAGCCAATATTATATATTATTTATAATTTTACAGTTGTTTCATACAGCAATTTAAAAATAACCAAAACATTTTCTTAAAATTAACAAGTAAAAAAAACCATGTATATACAATCTCAAGCAACAATTTTTAAAACTACCTGTCATCATTTACAACAGATACATATATTCCTTGAGCAAATACAGTTCTAAGTAATAACAACATAATTTAAAAAAAAAAGATATTGATTACATTTTGTATAATTTTTAAAATTATATTTTTATAATATACTTTATTACTTTTATTTTATATTTTTAAATCATACTTCTAGTGTTTCTTTAAAATCATATTATACTCCACAACTATGACATCAAAAGAAAAATGTAAAAAAATAATATCAACCTCCTCTAACAAACAATATAGTATTAAAAAAAAAACAAGTAAATAGTAATATTAAATAATATTTCTGAAGTAATTTTTTTTTTTTAATTACACAAAAATTTTATTTTTGTAAAACCTTTACAAAAAAAAAATGTTAGATTCTTCACCCTTTTGTTATATAAAAATATCTTCTCGATTAATCTTCCTACAAATATATAAAAAAATTCTTTCTTAATCTGATATCTGATAGTTAATAAAATTTTTAAGTATAATATCAAAATGTAAAAGTTCAATTTACAAAAATGGTTAAGCGATTACAAAAATGTAGTACGATAAAAAGAAGATTGAGATAAATGATAAAACATAATTTATGACTTTAATAATATAAACAAATTGTTTCAAATTTAAGATGTATTTTTTATACATTTATGTACAACTTAAAGTCTGAGTATCTTATTTGTAACATAAATAAAAAAAAAAAAAAAAAATCAATTAAAGTTATAACCTTAAAAATATTTTAATATAAGATTTAATTTTGTAATATCTGATCAGTGACAAAATCAGACCATGCATTTTTTTATACAACCACCTTATTTCAGTTAATTAAACCAGTATTTCAGTTATTGAATCAAAAATGGATTAACACAATTTCTTTGTAAAAGGAAACTAAATGTAAATTTTCCTAAACCAACTTAGCAATAACTGTTAATTAATGCCTACTGCTATAATCTGCTTCAGTTGTGTTAAATAGTTCCACTTTCCTAACAGCAATTACTACGTAGCCTTTAGTAGTTACTTATTGAAAAAGCATTTCCAATTACAGCACAGAAAAGTATGGTTTCATGGTGATATTAATTTAGTGACCACTATTAACAAACTTGGATAAAAAAATTCATGCTATAACAATTTCTAAAAATTACAAAAAAATAAATAAACAAACTTCCTGATAATTTCTTAGATAATTATTAATCAGTTACAACTGAAAAAGATTGAATAAATGACTATTAAATTTAACTATTTTTTGTATGCCTCTAAATCAATTTTACAGTACGTTTCTAATAGGATGACTATTTAACCATTTAAAACTACAAAACATAATTTTCTTACAATTTAGTCATTTCTGCCCTTACCCTTATTGTTTTCATTTAGTTCTCTACCCCTAGCCTTACTTGCTTAACTACCTCTATTCAGCTTCCTGTGCTAAAAATCAAACCCCAGTAAAAAGATTTAAAATGATTAAGGTTTGGCATGGGATAAAAACAAAAAAGATGATGACTGCATCAACAAAAGAGAGCTTTCAGTACTATAGTGGAAACATTAGAATCAAACAGCATACTTCCAACAGTTTATTTCTAATATACTGTAGTTATTAAAGTAAAGGTAGTTTTTTATTAAAGAATCCTTTTATAAATAAAAAAATAAAAAACCGCAGATGATATTAAAAATGAATGATCAAAAACATGAAAAGATTCTGGAACATATCCCCTCCCAAAAAAAAGGGGTGAAATAAGACAAAAGCAAGAAGAGAAAAACACTAAAAAAGAATGAAAAATGTGGGAAAACATTAAGAGAAAAAAGCTAAAACATTAAATGAAAGCTAAAAAAACGTTTAGCTAGAAAAAAAAAATTTCTATGCATTTATTTTAAAAAAATGACAAGGGAGGATTACTGATTTTTTTAAAAATATAACATTAATTAAAGTATAAATTATAAATGAGTAACTCATAATTTTAAAAATTTCATCACATCACTTTACCTACATCATAAAATTTTATCAATCCAAATGAGGAGTAATTTTAATTATTATATGAAATAATAAACATATGGTTCACTGCAACCATTATAATGAATTATTACAATCACTTGAGTAAACATTCAAATTCCCCCAATCAGATAAATAGAAACCTTTTTACCATTATACTAATCAATTGACTTCCTTGTCAATACGCGGTCTAATATGCGGCCAATATGCTGTCTGATTATTTTTTATTTTATATACGTTTTTTTTTTCACTTCTACATAAAAAAATAGGAAAAACATTATAGTAGAAATGTATCGTAAACATCTAATTTTTCAGATTTCCTTGTTTACAAAAGTAATAAAAATTTTAATACTGTTTAATATTTCTAATTTGTGAAAATTAAAAACAAGCATAGAAACAATACATTTTTAATCTCAAATACTTTTGGCAAATAGATTTACAAGCAAAATAAATACATGATTTTTTTCAGATACTACTTTCTCTAATATCCAAGTATAATACCAACTTAATATAGCTGGTATTACACCAGATGATTTCAAAAATGGGTTGACAAACAAATCAGGTACTAATATTACTTTTTTGTGCCACTATTAACTTTAATTTTAATCCACTTTACTGTAAACTGATAACTTTACTGATAATTAAAAGTAAACTAAAGAAGTTGAACATAATTAAATATAAAAAATATTTACAAGGAACTTTTTCTCTAAAAAAAATTGATCCTTTTTAACATCTTAACTTTAAAGCAATACAGTAAGTAGGTATATTTTTTATTTCAAAATTTTTATAATCATATAATTAACAATAAAATCAGTTTTAATAAACAAATTCTATTGTTAAATACATTAAAATTAAAATAAAACTCTTTTCATCAAATTTTGTAACATAAAAAGAGTACTTCATTTATTTCTGATATTACATAAAGAATTGTGTAAATATTTTCTTTAAAATAACTTTTCTATAAATTTAAGATCAAGGTACAATACTAATAACATATACACACCCAGTAATATCACTTAACACATTCATAACAATGATGTGAAAATTATTAAAAACAATTTACACCTGAACCCACCATGCTGACATAAATAACAGTCCTGAAAAACAGATGTTAAAATAATTGAGATGACAATAATGGTAGCAAAACTTAACAATTGTATATGTATAATACAGTTTATCAAACGCCACCAGCTTCAATCAGCAGCTTTAATATACTTGTATTTTAATTTTTTTGATCTGAGATGCTATAGAGAATCTAATAAGATGGGTGAATGATACAGCTGCTGAGAGTTGTGAAGACAATACATACCAAATTCCAACCAACACTAACAGCAGCAGTACAGATCTGGTAGTCTTGTGGTATTTCTACTTTAACCATTTTTCATTTGCTTCCTAGAAAATAAAACAATGTAATAACTCTTTTATAGAAACTTAATAATAATTTAATACAAAAAACATAAAAATAATTTTAGTATAATTTTACGTTTATTAAGGTTAGTATTGAAATAAAACAAAACTGAAAAAACATGAATAAACTTTACTTACTTATGCATAAAAATTTTATTTATTTACTACTTTTCTACAAAGCTGTCTTCAATATATTTTTCATAATGTTTTACTTGCTTTTTCATTCCCTTCAAGAAATTTTGCTGCTAGTGACGTAAATCACATAGTAATCACACTTTCCAATTTGTCATCATCAAACCTTTGTAATGCAAGCCACTGTTTAGAGTGAAGAAAAAGGAAATAATTGCTGGGAGCTAAGTCAGGGCTATAGCGAGGATGATAAAAGATTTTCCAACAAAATTTCTTTAATCGCCACACTATCTGATTTGCAGTGTATGGCCGTGCAGTGTCATTCAAATACAAAATCCAAATGGGAAGATTGATCCTGTGCTACACAGTTCAGACTTTACAACCTGTGATTTTTACTCATGTCTTTTGACATAGGTCAAAGGAGTGAAAGCAGACTTCTATGACTTCAGGACAAAAAAAAGTGGTTTTTAGAGTTAATAAATACTTTGGCACAACAGTGATAAAAATTTAAGGAAAAATAGATATCCTTATGTAATTAATTAGCAATTAATGATTACTAATATTTTAACAAAATGTAAGGCATTTTTCTTTACTTTCTACACACCTCATAAATACTTAACAGCTCTCTCTCTTTCCCTTCGCGCATGCGCATGTGTGTATGTAGGAAGGTGTAATCCATGGCAAAATTAGAAACTGAGTCCAATTTACAATATAATAATCTTAAAAGCATGAAAGAAGTCATAAAGAGTGATGTGTAGTTATAAATCATATTACATAGCACATAAATGTATAATCAGTTCACAGAATTGGATTGTACTGGTTATCCAGATCCACTGAACTGGTTCAGTAGATCTTATGGCCTCCATAAGAACTAAGTTCTAGAGAACCGTGCACAGTAAAACTACATAATACAGTGTAATATCAAGAGCAAGGCGTCTCTATTCTCTTGGAACTACCAGATCATCACTGAACTCATTCATTCACTGATAAAATAATTTTTAAGACAATAGCACACAAGGTTAAAAAGCCAAAAATCAAAAAAGATATGCCAACAGCAGTAAACCAGCAAATGTAAACTACATGCCATGCTTGGTAAACATAAAGCCAGCATATATTGGTTAGCACTCTAATTTCTAGATTAGCTCGTCTTGAGTTCAACTATGAGCGTGAATCATTTCCCTTATCCATCTTACATTAAAATATTTCCTCATTAAAATATATGTAAAAATATGTTAAAGATCATAATAAAAAATTGAAAATAATTTACATGACTATACCAGGAAATTAGTCACGAAGGCCGACATGAAGGCAATTTTTTATAACTGAGGCACGAGGTAGGGCGTCTCCATGATCGCTTATTTTCTGAACTGCTAGCATGCGATGACCCTTGTACTTGATTACCATTAGTGGTGCTAGCTGCTGCTGAAGCAGCTGCCATACGTTCTGCATTCTTCTGTTCTTCTGCATAAAGAATAACAAATTAAAATAACAAACGAATACAATGAATGTAATAACCTGAAAGAAGAAATGAAGTTATTATAAATAAATTAATAATAATTTAATCAAATAAATTCATTATTTTCCCATTTTTAAATTAGCGTCATACAAACATAAATATTAAATGTAATAAAAACTAATTTTGAAACTGATAAGATTACACCAGCTTTCCATTTTGTAAATTATTGGGTGGTCATACTACAAGTCTTGAGTAGAGCAGTTAGCTTTACATGTATACAGAGATACCACAAGGCAACCACTAGACCAACCCGATGGTTAAGTTGAGACATCTTTCTTCTTTCTTTCTTTCCTGTTTAGCCTCCGGAAACTACCATTTAGATAATACTTCAGAGGATGAATGAGGATGATATGTATGAGTGTAAATGAAGTGTAGTCTTGTACATTCTCAGTTCGACCATTCCTGAGATGTGTGGTTAATTGAAACCCAACCACCAAAGAACACCGCTATCCACGAACTAGTATTCAAATCCATGTAAAAATAACTGGCTTTACTAGAACTTGAATGCTGTAACTCTTGACTTCCAAATCAGCTGATTTGGGAAGACGCGTTAACCACTAGACCAACCCGGTGGGTAAGTTGAGACATCTATATCTCAAAAACTACACATTTTAGGAAAAAATGTTCCTATTAAAGTTTTTCCATTTCAAAGGGGGAATACATTCACAACTTACTGTCCTTAAAAAGGTCAAATAAAGGTCAACTTAATTTTTTTTTAGGAACCTATATTTTTATTGCAGAATCAAATTGTTTGTAAAAAAAAAATTAAAATTTCATTTGACTTTTTTTTTTTTTATTGATACTTTTTTAGTTATTAATCTTCAAAAATGCTGCAGTCCTATAAATTGGTATTTTTAGTTTCATTAGGACTAGCCCAGCTGATTTGTTACATTCAGCTGATTTTAAATTTTAAGTAAAAAAAAGAAACTAAATTTTAAATAAAAAACACTGTGCTAACAATAATGAAATTAATACTAATGAAGAAGAAGAAGAAAAAGAAGTTAAGCATGTAAACACCAGTGAACTTTTTAAAATAGCCTAAAAATAAAGTTCAAGTTGCAAATGACATTTGTCTAAGTGAATGTATTATCAGTGTCTTCAATTCATTTTTTTATTACTTTGTTACTCACCAACTATTAATAAATATTAAATTAATTAGTTTCTATTTATTGGAAATTATGGAACGATTAAAAATTAGAGAAAAAACTGAGGTAATTTTGTTTTAGCAGGGAATGTCAACGAAATGTTGATCAGACAGTAGCTTTGTATGCTCTATGATTCACTGGTAGAAATACTCCAAATCGTGCTTCCATGTACAGAATTATAAAACAGTTTAATGATGCTGGAAGTGTGGGGACCAAAAATAGGAATTCTCAAAATACTGTGTGACAGCAGAAAATAATGAAATAGCGATGGCTGCGGCAGTCATTGTAGATCCTCATGTTAGTTGAAGAATTTCACATGACTCTGGGATATCAAAAAACCAGTGTTCTGAGAATATTAAAACACCTGAAATTCCATCCGTACCATATATCACAGCACCAGGAATTGCAATGCAACAACTTTGAATTAAGAGTAGCACATTGTCGATGGGTGCTGGAAAAAGTATACATCAACATTTTTTTCCTTATGTTCTATTTTCCTATGAATCAGGTTTTACTAATCATGGAGCAGTAAATAGACATAATATGAATTATTGGACAGTGCAAAATCCATCGTGGCTAAGGGAAGTAGAACATCAATGTGCATGGACTGTCAATGTTTGGTGCGGAATCACAGGCTGTACAATAATCGGACTGCATTTTTTCGATGGAACTTTGAACGGAAATATACAGATTTTCAAGAAAATCAGTTGCCTTTACTGCTTGATGAACTACCCTTGGAGAAGAGAACAATGTGGTTTCATCATGATGGCTGTCCTGCTCATTATTCAATTATCACCAGAGTAATTTTGGACCACGAATACAATGATCGTTGGATTGGTCGAGCTGGTCCAGTTCATTGGCCTGCTCGTTCTCCCAACATTACTCCAGTGGACTTTTTTTTATGGGGTTACCTTAAAGAAAAGATTTACCTCGAAGTACCAACTACCTGAGATATAGATGTGTCTGAACTTAACTGGACCACTTTCTCTCTCTCTCACTCTCTCTCTCTCTCTCTCTCTGTCTGTGTCTGTGTGTGTGTGTGTGTGTGTACACAATATATTTTATTTTATAAAAAATATTTCATTATAGAAAATTCATTCAATCAACTTTACTTCGAAGAGTGGTTCCTGAATGCTTTACAATCATCTGCTACTGGTTTATTTATTTTGTTATTTTATAAATCAATTTCATTTACAGATAAGACAAACGCCTAGAGTGCAGCCAGATATACCCATCCATTACCCATCATCCTCCGGTGCAATGCATTTGTACCTTTGCAGTACAATTGTACATAGAAATACATAAAAATTTATTTATTAACATCATAACTGCAGGCTATCATCTGATTACAGTTGTTTTAAATTTTTTATAATGAGATGAATTCCAAATCTTTTTCTCTCTGAAGAGAGGAAAACTTCAACAACCTGCAATAATAAATGGTTATTTACTTACCATTAAGTTGTCTCTCTGTATAGTATTCTATTGAGTTACTGCTATCTTCACCATAATTGTCTAACATAAGATAAGGTAATACAGTCATCGAGTGTTGTTCATCACCTCGTAAAGGTGGTATTGGAACTTGATCTAATGTACGTGGAGGTTTTCTTACAAACCACCTAAAATAAACATTAATAAATATCAATTAAACATTTAATTGAAAAGATTTCACGAATACAACAAAATATAAATAAACAATACTTACAGTAAAAATGTTTTCATTAATTATAAAATATTAATTATCACCTGAAAATTTTTGTGAACTTCATTACACTTTTCTAATTATTACACTCTTATCTAAATATATTTGTTACATCCAGCCATGTTGTAATTACTTTATGTACTACAATCTTAACATACATTTTTTATTTTCTATACTTCCCTTACTTTGCACAATAAGCTTAACCTGGTGGATCTTAACCCTTTGAGAACCAGATCGTTTTTAGAGATGATTAAAAAAATGATATAGTGGCTTACAACAACAATTTGTAAGCTTGTGCTAAAAAAATTTATAAAATGTTTTATTAACAATATATTTTAGAAGTTATTTTTAAATTATAGGAAAACCAATGCACTATGAACTAGAAATGTTTTTGTGGTCATATCTTATTCAAAAATTTTTCTAAAAAACCCAAAAACAGAAATAAAAAACCAAAATTATTGAGTTTGAAGTTGCTTAACTCAAAATCAAGATACAATTTTACTATGGGAATCATGATTTTTAGAACTGTTATTCTGTTGTGTTAAACCTGAAAACGTCATGATTTTTGGCAAGAAATAGATAAATTTTAGTTAAATTAATTTAGAACTGTCAGTACACAAATCACTATAAGATTTAATAACATTCCTAAGTTCCCAATCAATCTCACTCAGTGTTCAAAATACACTGCTCATTTTGCATATTGTAGCAATTCATTAATAAATATTGCTAGAAAAGAGAAAACAACACACTAAGATAAAGTAAGTATAGTGTTACGATCCGAACATCACAAATAACTAAAAACAATGATAAATACACAATGTTCTCGGCTCATCTATGTACTATGCAACACACCAATTATACAGTATTGTAAAAAATAAAATAAAACATTCTGTTTCAATCGAAACTATGATTTCACGGCCAACTCAAAACAATAACAAAAGAACAATATTTATGTATTATGCAACAAACACAATTAAATGTTCTCTAAAAATAAAAACATTAGTTAAGTTCATAATAATTATTTTTGTTTATCATCCAAATATTAATTGTGATGTCACGTGTGACTTTAAACAATAACAAATATAATCTTTCATAAGCGAACTGCCATGTCTGCCATGACAACAAACATGTGAACAGTGTCAACCTCATTTTGACACTGATGTAGTTTCGTCAATTTGTATTTTTCACATAGCATGAGATTGACGAAAAATTGCCAGTTGGTCTTTTTAGCATAAAACTGAACCTGATGAAAAATCATCACATAGTTTTCAAAGGGTTAATAACTCATTGAGCTATTCATCTTGTGAAATGTTTTTGCAAATTTTGGTTTGTCTTTAACTTTTAGGAGCCCAAAAATCTACTTTTTTTAGAGATCATATTAATAACAATAAAATATCTTTATAAAAAATATCATCAGCATCAAAAATATCAACCATTTTAAATGTTAATTATTTCTGTATATTCTCTATAAAATAGAACCAGGAAAAATATTTTTTTCCATAGACTAAATATTTCCTTCATATTGTGAACAACTGCAGCAATTTGATACACTGATTAAAAATAATTAAAAGGAATCAATCTGAATGGTCAAAAAATTTGAAGTACACAGAGTATTTTGCACATCATTCATCCTGAATTTATAGTCTACGTTCTTTTTTTGTGAATACAAGTACATTTTTCTTTCTTTATTTATTATATACTTACTGCAATTATTTACCACAATTATTATATGATTAATTGTGCTGATAATATTCTGTAGGTAAACATTACATTCACATTTTTATGCTAGCAACTAAATGCATAAAATTAGTTAGTCGTTTTCTTAATTGTAAAGATAAATACTTCAAAACTGCAAGAATGTAACACCTTTGTTTTTCATACAAAATATATATTTTTTGATTATTAAAGTACTGTTTTACAATTACATTTTTTAAATCATCTTTAAAATTAAAAAAAAGGTAAGTTAGTTTTTTCATTTCTCTTTTTTCTTACTGCAGAGTAATAAAAATGTTTATCTATTTATCTATCTAAATAATCGATATACTGAAATTAAAAAAGTCAAAAATAGTGATAAAATTAAAAAAGGTAGAATTCTTCTTTTTTTTAAATAACAGTGCCAAATGCAAAAAAAATCACCCAAAACTTTAGATATACATCCATAAAAACATCCTGGTACTATAGAGGAATTAATAAATGGTGCTGCTCATTTCTTATTTTTTCAATATACTTTATTTATAATACCATTCTATGAGGACTATCCAGAAAGTAAACATTGTTTTATTACAAAATGTTCTAATATGAAAACAGTACAAGTTATAAACTTTTTCTTTTTTTTTTAATAAAACTAACCACCCTAGTCCACTTTTCTACATAATTGCTGCTGATATTGAGATATCAATCATAGAAATCCAAAAGCTTCAAAATATAACTGCTGGACAGCTTCTTTCATTCCATTATAACTTCGTAGACAGTAGGCTAAAAATTCTTATTTTTTGCCTGAGTTTGCCAGAAGTTGAAAAGATTCAATTTCTTTAGCAGATGAAAGTAGCAAGAATTAATTCTGGAGAGTATGAGGACTAAAAAACCAAAAACCTGCTCATTTAAATATTATACTATTTCATACACATTATACACTAACTTATACAGCCTATTCAGTCTTACTTCACCTAAACAGTACATATATTCTGATGGCATTTCATCGATTCATAAATGAGTAAAGCAGTAGTGAAGCAGCTAAAATCCCCAAAAAACTTTCAACCACCTAATTTTAGTTTAAGCTATTAAGGCTCTATCCAATTCATAATACTGAATTTCCTATCACATTATCAATTTTTTCTCTTCTTCTAACACTTCATCAGATTTTTTACGTTTTATTATATATTTTTATGTAAAAAGTTATTTTATTCAATCTGACAACAATTACTTACACAAAGCTAATTAAGAAAACAAGAAACATAAAAAAAAAAAAAAAAAATATTATTTTATTTTTATACAATTAAAAATAATTTTAAAAATTAACTCAAATTACAAAGAAAAATAACATATTAAAATACATGAAACAGATAAAGGCAATTTCTTAAACTATATTCAGATTTTCTCATTATTAATTGCTTTATGGTAAATATTAATTTACCATAAATATAATTCACCACATGCTTAATCAAACAGCAAAATATTCAATATTTTTGATAGCATATATCCTAAATTATTGTATAATATATACATCAGAAGATTCATGTATTTGTTTATATAAATATTTCCCTACAACTCAAAAACCTGTTCTGAAACATTTTTTATTATTGTATTAAACTTTTACAGAGTTTTTAGGAATAAAATTTCTAATAAAAAAATTTTAAAATGCAAAAGTTAAACACAGCAATATAAGGTACAACATTTTTTTTTTAATTTCAAATATGGGCTTCAAACCTTTCACCAGAAACATATTTTGCAGTCTACTCACAGATAATGTATAAAAGAAAAGATCTTAAGAGACAAAAATCAAGAAGAAGAATGTTTGAAATAACTTTCATATCAAACAATTTTTTTAAATTTTGAACGGATTTCTGGGAACATTGTATAATTTAGCCTGTGTATTAAAATTGTTAAAATTAATTTTTAATTATTCAATATTCTTGTAATTATTAATAACAGATACAAATAATAAAATACCATTTTCAACAGAAATAAATGTTTGTAATATAAACTATCCTACCCACAATACAGAGCCAATGAACTAACTATAACTAATGCTTTATAATTTATGTTTTTTTTTATGATTTATAATCAATAATACTGAATATGATTTATATTTTCAAAACAAGATACATAAATTGGTTTCATTATGACACTTACACAAACATTACGATATACACAAACAATGATATGTCAAGTTACAGTACTACTTAACAAATATAGTAAAAGTTGAGTAAAGGACCAAGATATCTTATAAGACATTACAAAAGAAGTGGGCTATTTTTATACCCAGCAGCAAATAAGAGTAAGAGTAAAAAAAGGTACATTTATAGTTCTAAAACAAATCAGATCAGTTTTCTTTATTCATAAATAATTACTTAGCTAGTACAGTATGTAACCTGTTTCTCTTAAAACAGGTTACCTGTTTTGAAACAGGTTACATTGGTTTGGACACAAGAGAAGAATGAATGACAGGAAAACTGAAAGAAAACGATAGACTGGTAAATTCATTTAAATATTAAATTATTTACTTAAAAAAAAAAAGAGTTCAAATACATACGGATGCTTTCTTATCAGCTGTAATGATAACCTATCTTCTGGTTCTTTTTGTAACATTCCAGTCAATAAGTCACGTAATGGTTCTTCTAAATCGGTCGGTATTGTAACAATTCCTCTACCTATACTTTCAAATAACCTATATATATTATCACCTTCAAATGGATACTGCCCAGTCGTTAGATTATACCTGCAACAGAACAAATGAGATATTTATAATTTAATACAATCCACAGGTAAAGATTATTATTAACACAGTTGTGTGTGGACTAATTAAGAGTGAAATTTGAGAGAAACAGGTTACATTGGTTTAACCCACCGGGTTGGTCTAGTGGTGAACACGTCTTCCCAAATCAGCTGATTTGGAAGCCGAGAGTTCCAGCGTTCAAGTCCTAGTAAAGCCAGTTATTTTTACATGGATTTGAATGCTAGATCGTGGATACCGGTGTTCTTTGGTGGTTGGGTTTCAATTAACCACACATCTCAGGATTGGTCGAACTGAGAATGTACAAGACCACACTTCATTTACACTCATACATATCATCCTCATTCATCCTCTGAAGTATTATCTAAAAACGGTAGTTACCGGAGGCTAAACAGGAAAAAGAAAGGTTACATTGGTTTGGACACATGAGAAGAACGACAGGAAGACTGCAGGAAAACGATTGATTGGTAAATAAGAAACGACCAAAAGGTAGACCTTACAAAAGACGTGGAAAAGAGATAAGATGGAATTGTTTATGAAGAAATGGTGGAAAAAAGAAACAAGTAGACATCACTGGATGATTCAACGCTGACCTAAAATAGTGGATAGAGAGTTTACAAAGAAGAAAAATGTTTAGAATAATACAAAAACTTATAACTTCTTTTCAACATATTTTAAACTGTACTTAAAAAATAATTCTTCGTAAAACACAGAAATTTACATCAGGTAAATAATTTTGAGAATGATAGAGCAGGTATTAATGCAAACATCTTTCTTACAAAATCCTCAAATTTGTTAAGAAATCAAATCTATCATTAAAAGTTTAAAAAACGTTCCATTTATAAGTCCTCTTAATTTATAAATGGAAAATGGTAATTTATATGTGAACCAAAAGAGGTACACTATAGAAGTGGGCATTTCTGTTGTTTCTGACAATCAAAAACGAACTGTTCATTGAAAAACAACTATTTGTACAAACTGCTGGGAAAAACAGGTTGAATGATTATTCTGTTAATTTTCATGACTCATTTTTCCATTACTTTGCTAAACTGCTTGTTTTTGTATTTAAAAACAAAAGTTTCATATTTTAACATTTTTCTCAATGCATTGGCTACAGGCTGCAAGATGTTTTGGCAGACACCAGTGAATTCCATACATCATTTTTTTAAATGATTTGACAGTTTTATGACCCTTTAATTCTGCACTTTAAAGTTACACAGTGTTTTCATCAATAAGATTTATTTGCTTTTTGAACTGTTTGATCTTAGCAGTTAGCAGAGTATATTTAATATTGGTAAAACAACAGTTTGCCGACCTTTTTTTTCTGTTCTTTGTACTCTACACCCCTGGACTGGATCTGCAGTCAAGCATGACTCAGTCCAGGGGTGTGTCCTTGCGACTAATGGGCCTCCTCCCCACCTGCCAGCAGTAGGTCCAGTACGACAGGTCGGCCTGCCGGTTCTGGATCTTCTAATTTCAATTTGTCTGCCTCTAACTTCAGAGGTGGGGGTAACCTGGCCCAGCTATGCCACTCCCGGAACTCCACCCCATCCGCCAGGACTCGGTCTTTTCTCCAATTTTTTTTATTGGGTTGGGAATCCCCATACCTCCTACCTGTACAAACACGGACGAATGGCAGCTCAGCAGGGGGCTGTCCTTCCCCCCACATCTTCTACCCAGGCTTCAGTCTGCCCCCATTCTCTGTAATACTTTTCTTTCCTCTTTAGGATGTCTGTAATCAGCTTCTCCATGTTTTGCCATTCCCTTAAACCCTTTAATATGTATTGGATAGCGGTTTCAGGTGTCACCCATTTGAGATTACAATTTAACTTGGCACCGAGGACATTCAAAGAAGGTATGGTAGGGGGTGTCCTGTAGCCTGCAATATAGCATTTCTGGAACATTCTTCAACCAAATTGGTAGAGATATTCCCCAAATTCGCCGTGACCAAGAGGAACTGTGTGACATGAAATTCAACCTCTCCATGTCCCCTCCCCAGACATGGCTCCAACCTCAGTATGAATCTGCGCATCCAAGTGCCATTCCTTGCTGTGTCCCATGCCTCCTATCATTCATGAGTTAATAGTGTTGTTGCATCTCCATTGGTCATTCCCTCATATCGCCTTTTTCTCTGCAAAGCTCTGAGATGAATCAGAGGGACCCCAGCAAGTACCCCCGCCGCCTCTGCAGACACTGTTCTGTATGCACAAGTTATTTTTAGTGCGGCTCTTTGCTGCATTGATGTCAAATATCTGACATGTTTCTTTATGTCAAAGGCAGCAAACTATGCTGGTATCGCATATAACAACACTGATGCTGCAGCAGACATGAACAGTCTTCTTTTTTCTACTCAAGGGCTCCATCTGGTCCACATTAATTGGCTCAAGATTCCAACCACACGCTCTACCTTGCCCAACACTTCTTCAATATATTTATTGAACAGCTCTGCTTGTTCAAACCATAAGTCAAAATACTTGACATGGGGCTACATGACCACTCAGACCTCATCTACAGTGATGTTGAACTGTCGGATTTTTCGCCGGCCGACTACCACTACGACCTGAGTCTTTTGAGGCGCCAACTTCAGTCCTTTATTCCCCAACCAAACACTCACTCATCGGATCGCTTTATTAGCTGTTCTCTCGACATCTTCTTCTGAGTGGCCTGATATTAGCAACGTTAAATCGTCCTCATGTGCAAGCAAGAATACATCCTGCAGGAATCCCATCTGCAGCACCCCATCAAAGGTGATTTTCCAAAGCAGGGGGCTTCAGATAGACCCCTGCAGCACTTCTCCCATCATCTGGAAACTTACACATCACCGTCTTCAGTTGATGTTACCAGTTCCCTGCCGCACAGAAATTCACTTATAGCAGCTCTCAAATAAGAACTAACTAAATAGGAACTGTTTCTTAATTCTTCCATAATACTCACCCACAGGATGCTGTTAAAAGCATTGCAGACAACCAGGATAACCATCAACAGAATCTTTCTGGTCCTCCTGGTGCCTGCTCAACATGCATTAGTCCATTCCACTACCCAGCGAAGGGTGTCGATGGTAGATCTTCCTCACATAAAACCGTATTGCGACTGGAACAAACTGCCAACTGCTTCCACTTCCACCCACAGCCTCTCCGCTAGGAGCTTCACATATAATTTACTTAATGTTAGTAGTAAACAAATTGGTCAAAAAGCCCAAGCTATGCCCACAGCCACTGGTTTGGTGTAAGCAGCAGTCTTCCAATTTTCCATGAGATGGGAAAACCTCCCATGCTCAGGGCCTTGTTTAAAGTTTTCAAAATTAGCCATGGTTCTGCAACTGCTAATCTCCTGAGTAGTGCACCTGACACTCTGACCGGGCACAGGATTTCTCTAGTACTAATCCTTAATGCTGCCCAGCTCATCTATTGTAAACCTTCTCACCTCCTGACTTATGATGTTTACATGTTCCATCTCAAGAACTCTTCCAGTCAGAGGACTGGAAGAGTTCTTGAACAGCACGAAATAATTGTCCACTGGATAATTGTGAGAAAGGGGCACACCAAATTCCTTCATTAACACCTGGTATGCCTTCCTCCATGGATCATCATTTAGGTCAATGTGCTTTATGAATCTAGTAATTTTTTAGCTACAGCTACATTTATCGATCTAAACTTATGCTTCGCATTTATCACTCCATCTAGTTGCTCAGCCTGGCTTCGCTGTGCTCTTTGGGGTGTAAAAGAAGATTCAGTTTTTTTAAAATTGATTTACTTATTGTAATCATGTAAAAATACATAATTTTAACTTTAGTTATAAAATTCTTTAAAATTTTACAAAATAATTGTAACCATTTACCACACAACCCATGAGGTACAGCCAAATGTGCGTTTTTTTTTTTTTTTTTATAGTCTTGAACCTCCTCTATGAATCATGAGACCTTGCCGTTGGTGAGGGGGCTTGAGTGCTCAGGGATACAGAGTAGCTGGACCGAAGGTGCAACCATATCGGAGAGGTATCTGTTGAGAGCCAGACTAAGGAATGATTCCTGAAAGAGGGCAGCAGCTCTTTCAGTAGTTGTTAGGGGCGTGAGTCAGGACGACTTAAACGGCCGTATCAACATCACTCAGTCCTCTGAGTACTGCGTAGCTGAAAGCAATGGAAAACTACAGCTGCTTTTTTTCCAAGAAAATGTGGCTCTGCATTTTCACATAGCAATAATGGAGGCGCCTTCCTTGGTAAAATATTCCGGAGGTAAAATAGTCCCCCGTTCGGGTCTCCGGGTGGGGACTACTAAGGAAGGGGTCACCAGAAAATTAAAAAATAACAAAATATAAGAATGCTAGTGATGAAGAAAGTAAAAGGAACTATCGGAAATTAAGAAATGCTATAAACAGGAAGTGCAAACTGGTGAAAGAAGAGTGGATTAAAGAAAAGTGTTCAGAAGTGGAAAGAGAAATGAACATTGGTAAAATAGACGGAGCATACAGGAAAGTTAAGGAAAATTTTGGGGTACATAAATTAAAATCTAATAATGTGTTAAACAAAGATGGTACACCAATATATAATACGAAAGGTAAAGTCGATAGATGGGTGGAATATATTGAAGAGTTATACGGAGGAAATGAATTAGAAAATGGTGTTATAGAGGAAGAAGAGGAAGTTGAGGAGGATGAAATGGGAGAAACAATACTGAGATCTGAATTTAAGAGAGCATTAAAAGATTTAAATGGCAGAAAGGCTCCTGGAATAGACGGAATACCTGTAGAATTACTGCGCAGTGCAGGTGAGGAAGCGATTGATAGATTATACAAACTGGTGTGTAATATTTATGAAAATGGGGAATTTCCATCAGACTTCAAAAAAAGTGTTATAGTTATGATACCAAAGAAAGCAGGGGCAGATAAATGTGAAGAATACAGAACAATTAGTTTAACTAGTCATGCATCAAAAATCTTAACTAGAATTTTATACAGAAGAATTGAGAGGAGAGTGGAAGAAGTGTTAGGAGAAGACCAATTTGGTTTCAGGAAAAGTATAGGGACAAGGGAAGCAATTTTAGGCCTCAGATTAATAGTAGAAGGAAGATTAAAGAAAAACAAACCAACATACTTGGCGTTTATAGACCTAGAAAAGGCTTTCGATAACGTAGACTGGAATAAAATGTTCAGCATTTTAAAAAAATTAGGGTTCAAATACAGAGATAGAAGAACAATTGCTAACATGTACAGGAACCAAACAGCAACAATAACAATTGAAGAACATAAGAAAGAAGCCCTAATAAGAAAGGGAGTCCGACAAGGATGTTCCCTATCTCCGTTACTTTTTAATCTTTACATGGAACTAGCAGTTAATGATGTTAAAGAACAATTTAGATTCGGAGTAACAGTACAAGGTGAAAAGATAAAGATGCTACGATTTGCTGATGATATAGTAATTCTAGCCGAGAGTAAAAAGGATTTAGAAGAAACAATGAACGGCATAGATGAAGTCCTACGCAAGAACTATCGCATGAAAATAAACAAGAACAAAACAAAAGTAATGAAATGTAGTAGAAATAACAAAGATGGACCGCTGAATGTGAAAATAGGAGGAGAAAAGATTATGGAGGTAGAAGAATTTTGTTATTTGGGAAGTAAAATTACTAAAGATGGACGAAGCAGGAGCGATATAAAATGCCGAATAGCACAAGCTAAACGAGCCTTCAGTAAGAAATATAATTTGTTTACATCAAAAATTAATTTAAATGTCAGGAAAAGATTTTTGAAAGTGTATGTTTGGAGTGTCGCTTTATATGGAAGTGAAACTTGGACAATCGGAGTATCTGAGAAGAAAAGATTAGAAGCTTTTGAAATGTGGTGCTATAGGAGAATGTTAAAAATCAGATGGGTGGATAAAGTGACAAATGAAGAGGTATTGCGGCAAATAGATGAAGAAAGAAGCATTTGGAAAAACATAGTTAAAAGAAGAGGCAGACTTATAGGCCACATACTAAGGCATCCTGGAATAGTCGCTTTAATATTGGAAGGACAGGTAGAAGGGAAAAATTGTGTAGGCAGGCCACGTTTGGAGTATGTAAAACAAATTGTTGGGGATGTAGGATGTAGAGGGTATACTGAAATGAAACGACTAGCACTAGATAGGGAATCTTGGAGAGCTGCATCAAACCAGTCAAATGACTGAAGACAAAAAAAAAAATAGTCTTGAAAATTTTTTGAAGACATGATTCAATTTTGCGTGCCTCACATTTTGGTATATTACCAAAGATGACTGTAATTAAAAGATTTTTAATATTTGTTTTTCTGGTACTTTAATTATTCATTTTGATTTCTTATCCCTATTTTATAATTTTACTGTAAAGCTTCGTGATAAGACAATATTTGTTGTTTTTCTGTCTTTAGTAAAAATATACAATCCTTTCGAACTTTCTACTCTAGAGCATCCAACATAGAGTTGTTCATGAGAAAAGCACAGTTCTTCTAAATCCAGACCCACAACTTCCACAGTTTGTCCTTGGGCTTTATTTATTGTCATTGCATATGATAATCGAACAGGAAAATGAGTTCTTTTAAATTTAAATTGAAGATTGAGGTAATTGGAAAAAATAGGTATTCTGGGTATAAATATGTTCCCCTTTAACACATCCTGTAAGGATAATTGCTTCTAATACGTTGGAAGATATACTTTCAATCATGACATGTTGAATTATATAGCTTTGTGGATGCAAGTTACGCAAAGCATAACAACCACATATTTTTTCAATAATAAATTATGGGATGGCATTCCAGGAGGTAAGAGGCTGCTTAACACTTCTGTTGGGTAGTTAACCACATTTTCATCACTCATCACAGTATCTACAGATGTTTTCACTGAAACACTTCCAGGAAGTAAATTAAACATTTTTTCGTTAATTACATATGTGGCTGCATCTGTAGACACTAAAATACAGCATTTGAACAGACAGTTTTCATCTAAAAATTTTAATTCAAAGTCCAAATAAACAGACTTTATTAATAAATCCTGATTTGATACAAAAGTTCCCAAACTGATGGGTACTGTAAAAGGACTTACATTAGAGGGTGACAAGGCTGATCCTATTTGAAGTAAAGTCTGAAAAATTCTTACACATTAGGATCGTTTGTAAGAAGACATCTCATGTATTTTCTAAAACAAACAAGATTTATCATTGTCCTGAATCTCATTTTTTTATGACGTTTCATTTAAAATTTATTTAAAAAAAAAATAGCTAATTTTTTATAAAATAAAAAAAAACTTGAAATTTAAAAATTTTTGTTATCATAGATATATATATTTTTTAATTTAAATCCACATAGATCACTATTATAGTACAATCACATTTTTTTGGTGGAAATATAATTTACCAGCCATAATGAAAGGAATAAATTTCTGACAAATAAAGCTTGTTTAATATTTTCAATTTTAAGTTTTAAACTTTTAATTTTCCTATATTTCAATAATCACAGTTCAATGACATAATCTATCGGTGATACAGATTAAGCAGGATATGCCTGTGGATTATACACTAAGTTAAGACCACAAGCTCAGCCAACTTGGCTATAGGTACTAAGAAATTATAGGTAAATGTTAACCAGTCATGTACCACTAGTGGTACACAAAACAATTTTAAAAAGAGTTTATCATCACTGTCATACAATATCATATATAATGCAAACCTAACTTAAAATAACAAAACTTTACTCAACTTATATTGCAATACTGATCCATCACATACAATAATGTATTATTTACAACACTCAGTCCAAGAATTTTTACAACCATTAACTTAAGTGAAATAAGATAACGTTAACAATACTTACAAGGTAACACCACTGCTCCATATATCTACTTTAAAACCAGCAAACTTTTCAAGGCCATTTGCTATTTCAGGAGGTTGAAAAGCAGGTGACCCTTGACTTGTATAGCAGGTATCATCTTCAGCATACCAACTCAGGGCCTATTATTAAAAAAACACGTGTATTTATTAAAAAATATATATATAAAATTTAAAAACAATACTCTTAAAAATTAAAATAAGAAACAAACATGAACCTACTGTTCATAAAAATTTATTTATTTTATACACTAATTTATTTTTTGGTTGATGAAATTACATAAAAGCTTATACATAGAATATGAAAATAAAATTTTGTAGCATATGAAAAAATGTGGCGAACTCTGTCACAGAGATCGACGGATAGATCATCTTACTGAATAATTTTAACAAAATGGAAAACACAATAGCAAATAGACTTTATAATAATTTCTATTACTCTGGGACGGGTTGGTAGCACCTCAACCTATCATTTAGTAGATACCAAGTTCAAATCCTAATCAAGTTCTGATTTTTTTCATAATCTAAAAAATACTTTTCTATTACCATGAAAAATATTGAATCTATATGATTAATTATTTACACAAAAAAAACTTTTTGTAAATTTTAAACCAAGTAATAATAATATACTAGGACTGTCTTTAATAAAATATGTAACATGTAATATGTATATGGATATTAAAGATAAAATGAAATATGGATCATAATTTCTTTGATTTTCTTTTACCAAACCTATAAGAACACAAAATGGGAACATCCAGTAAAAAAATATAAATATTATTTATCTTTGTCTTTATATATCTATCTTTATTACAATTATAAAAATTAATTATCATACATTTATATTATACAATTATCTCACATTTATATTATATAATTATCTTTATAAAATGCATATTAATAACAGAATCACCTAATTTCATAAATGACTAACAATACAAACCTGTTAGAATTTATGTTTCTAGGTGAAAGAACAAAAAAGCCATTAAGCAAATACTGTGGATAGTTCCTGGACTCTTTACATACTTATTTTTTTAGTACTTAAGGCAGCTATTTAAATAAATAGAAATACTTGTTCATGGAAAAATTCCTACCAGAAAATCACACAATTTTAAATTCACTCATACATTTATACATTTACAGATATACTTTCATTATTCGCAAATTAGGAATCACATAAAAAAAACAGTGTATTCAAATTTATTGTTTCCAATCTTCCACATTTCTTTACAGAATTTTTTAATACAAATCAATACTTTTCAATTGGATGTGGGAATTTGCATATAATGCAGGTGCTATGTAACACCTGAATATATATAACAGACATTTAGTAACGTTCATATGTTTGAGGGTTTTCATTTACTTATTATTAGAAACTGGTATACAATTTTATTAAAATTATAACTTCACAGCATGAGTTCAAGCATTAAATTTTGAAAGAGTACAATCAAAATAGAAAAGTTTTATTGTATATCAAAACTACACTTCTTTCAGTTTAAAATTTGCATTTCTTGATTGCTAAAGTAATATTAAAAACCTAAGTTTGAAACACCAATAAATAATCAAAATGCAAGTAATAAAAATAACATTACCTCAGCAACACCTAAATCAGATATTTTTAATGTACCATCTAATGACAATAATAAATTGCTTGGTTTTATATCTTTGTGTACAATTCCCTGACTATGAAGGTATTCTAACCCATCAACCAACTGGCAAAAATACCTGAAAAAATAATAATATAATTTATATTATACATAAATAATAACACCAGTTACTGTAACTACTCCATCTCAGTACAATCCAGCAGATATATACAAGAATTCAACATGTATGAGTAATACCTCAGTAGTTTAGGCTGAATCATTCTGTCATTCCCACAATTTAATTTAAAACAATTGCAATTTAATTTGCAAGTGCAAATTATTGCTTTATTTGTATAATAATGCACCATAAGCCAACATTTGTCTGGTGCTGTGACATGCCGATGATAAAAATTAAAAATTTTGTTGAATCTTTGATGTTTAATAATGATAACATCTTGTAATGCTTCACAAAATTAATCATTTCAATGAAAGGAGGTGTTTCAATCTACATTATCAAGTTACAGTATCATTTATACTTCATTTTTACAGCAGTTTTATTCAGTGTTATTTTTAATTTACCCTGTGTTTTTGTGCCAATCATGTTTTAACAATAAGTAATTATGTCGTGAAACATAAACCAGGAAAACCCTTAAGTAGCTTCAGAAAAAAAAACAATCAGCAACATATATATAACCTTAAAAGAAGACAACCCTGAAACTGCAGTCAAGAGACATTGCTTGGAAAGCAAGTAGTGCAACAGTCATTAGCAAAAGAACAATTTTTAATATAATGAACACAAAACTGACGGTAAACATGTTAGCTTTAAAAAGACTATATGAAAATTACTAAAAAGTTGGATAATTTTTAATAAAACCGTTATCAGAAAAAAAGTTCACTTCTTTTATTTCAATAATGAGCTGCTATCTTGAAAAAAATATTAAATGAGATGAATTTTTCTAGAAGTAAATTACATTGTGTTTTAAAATCAATGAATTTTCATTTCATGTCTAAAAAAAAAAATTCTTTACTGATTGAACATGAACATATTATTTTATGGCACAAAAGACACCTTTATGAAAGATTTGTCAACTGGGGTAAAAACCGTGCCTGGAAAAGGTAAACAATTAATAGTAATTGGAAGTGAAAATGGGTTTTTAAACGGTGGTTTATGGGTATTCTAGATCTTCCTAAGAGTATCATGGTGAAATTAACGGACAATTTATTATTGAAATTTTTGCTGAAGTATCTATCTTAGTACTGGATAATGTGCCGTACCATTGCCTGAAAACTAAAAAAGTTCCAAATGCTTCGACCCAAAAATCAGAAATTGTTGTATGATTAAAATTGACATGTTAAAAGTAGAACTTTTAAAAATAGTAAAATCAGTTAAAAAAAAATATATTCATTATCCAGTAGATGAAATCACAAAAGCTGAAAATTGTGTTGTGTTGCATCAAGCTCCGTACAATTGCAATCTTAACCTGATAGAATTCATATGGGCATAAGTCAAAGGCTACATTGGGAGTAATAATACAACAATAAAGTGATATAAAAAATGTATTGATACAAGGTGTTAATGGAAATATTATTGAATAATAATATTTATAATTATTGAATATAGGGCTGTGGAAATATTATTGAAGATACAGTGATAAATTTGGGAAACTATGACAATAGTTCAATAGACAGCAGCAGCTTATCGGGTATTAAAGAAATGCACTGTGGTAACAAATATTGCTTCTATTTTTACTTGATGAAATTTTAATATAGCATAACAAACTTTCTTAAAAAAATTTACTTTTAAGGTAAATATATCATTTTCTCACAATTTTCTACTTTTTTTTTATTACAAATTATTTTTACTTCATTTTTATGTTAAAATTTAAGAGAAGTGTTTTTTCTCTTGTGTTGATTGCAATAAATTAAATTAGAATCATATCAAACCATTAAGTTTTGGTTTGCTGCACACTTTCATGAAACAAATTATAACAAACATAGTTTCATTATTCATACAGAAATATTTCTCACAAAAGGGAAGTAAAATAAAAAATAACTAAATAATTGTGGGCCAATAATACAAACAAAATCTGTCAATATTGCAATTCTTATTTGAAACTTTCCTTTTTCCACTTCTCCATAAGCTCTTCCTCACCTCTAATTGTTTTACAATTTCCTTGACATTTTTATTATGTTTAAAAACTTCTTTTAAATTAAATAAATTTTAGAAATTTTAAAATTTACAAATATTATTGGGCAATAGAATGGATATTTTGATAGATGTATGTTATTAAATTCTTTCTCCCTACAACTTTTTTTTTTCCACAAAATGGCTTATTTTATGGCAAACAAAGTAGGGCATTTTCAGAATCTGAACAGAAATAGCAACTAAATTTATATTTTAGTAGTAAGATCACAGACTGTAAATTACTGTAATCATGGTTAAATTATTTCAATATTATGTACTATTTTTTCAAAACTAAAAATTCTAAGAATTAGCATTTTTTAAAATTTAAGAACGATAAATCTTTTGAAGATTGTAATTCATTTTTGATTAACAGTTTGTAGTTAGTTTTGGTTGTTTGATTTAGTTAGTTAGACCACTTTTATAGTTATATTTTCAGTGTGCCACTAATACAGTTTCACTAAACTCTTAATATTAATTTATTTAATAATAATCTACATACTGTACATTTAAAAGTTAGACTAATTGTAACTACCAATTTAAAGATTGATGCATTGAAATACTGTATTTTTAAATAGATAATAAAAATAAATTGATTAATTAAGAGTTCAGTATTGTAACAAAAATGTTTATCTTATTAGTTCATTTAACATAACCTAAATTTCATTTATAATTTTTCTTATTTTTACTTAATCTGTATTTGATTTTTATTTATTTAACGTATCTATTTCTTTAAGTAGATGTTTTCATTTCATGAACACCCCCTTATGTGGGTATATTTAGTTTATGATGAGTATCTGAAAAAGGAAAGTTTTTATGTACAGAGTGATTCAAAGAAACAGGAAATTTTGTAAGTTGTGTTGGTAGCCGTGGGCGATTGGTACCACTTGATAAGTGGCGCCAGCCTCTCTAACCTAACTTGCATTTAGTTGTCATGGATCCTTTAAGTGATGCGCAACATGCATTTGCTATCAAATCGTTTTACAAAAACAATGACAGTGTGGAGGGAGCGCGTAGAGAATTTTGCCGTCATTTTCATCTGGGACGGCACGACCGTGTTCCATCAGCAAATGCAATTAAAACATGGATATCTAATTTTGAGGAAACGGGTTCGGCAATGAAAAAGAAACCTCCAGACCGTGAGCGAACCGTCCGTACACCACAGAATGTTCAAGCTTTACAAGATGCTGTCACACGAAGTCCACATCGGTCAATCCGTCGTCTCTCAGCATCTTTACAATTGCACAGTTCAAGTGTTCGAAGAATGTTAGTGAAGGACTTGCAATACCATCCATACAAGTTGCAGATCGTCCAGGAACTGAAACCAAATGATGCAGTTGTGCGAGCACAATTCTGTAATGTAATGCTTCAGAAGATAAATGATAACGAAGAGTTTGTTCACGAAGTGTGAATGTCAGACGAAGCGCATTTCCACCTCAGTGGATTTGTTAACAAGCAAAATTTCAGATACTGGGCACAAGAAAATCCTACGCAGCTACACCAGCGTCCGTTGCACAGCCAGAAAGTGACCGTGTGGTGTGCTATGTCATCTTACGGTGTTATAGGCCCTTATTTGTTTGAGGATGACAACGGTCTTGCGATTACAGTGACGTCGGGTCGTTACGTAACCGTGCTTGAAACCTTTGTACGCCGATTGTTTGGACAACGTGTCATTTCACAAAATGGTGACATTAGATGGTCTCCCAGATCGCCTGATCTCTCAGCTTGCGATTGATTACTTTTTGTGGGATCACCTTAAAAGCAAAGTGTTCCACAGTAGACCTGCTACAACAGAAGAATTGAAGGCAAAGATTCGAGAAGCAATTGCGGAAATTCCAGTTGAGATGTTACGTCAAACCATGAACAATTTAACGAAGAGACTTCGTGAGTGTTTACGTGGAAGAGTAGGTCATCTTTAAAAAATAAACTAGAATGTATGTATCCTAAAATGGCAACATTTGTATAATTACATGAAATAAAATTAATTTTCTAAAAAAAATTTTTCATTAACGTTATTTAATTTTTTAAATTTCCCGTTTCTTTGAATCACCCTGTATATATTCTATTGTATCCGTTCACACATTTTCTTGGTTTCAATTTTTTTCTTTACTTCCTTAAGAATCTAGTCCATAAATAATTTTAAGTAAGAGCTGACAGTACACCACTTTATCTTACACCATTAACATTTTTGATATTTCTTTATTAGAAAATTCAGATATTATTTATAATATTACTTAATAGAAAAAAATATAACCAACTTAATATAACTTAATAGAAAAAAAGCATCACCACCAACAGAAATTTACAAATGAACAGCTAATATTATAGAATGTTTTTATTCATTTTATGAAATATAATCATTTTATTGGTTTTAATCTACCTTTTGCTTATATTATGTATTTCCTTACCAGAGATAAGTTTTCCCTTTTACTTCAACAAATATTTTTATTTTTGCAATCAATTTGTTTATTTACATATAATTTGATCAAATGATTTAGAATAAGTTGTCCTTAAAAGCAAGTTCAGACAAAGCGAAAATTTAACTATGAAACCTAAACAGAACTTATTCTATTTATTACAAAATGATCAGTTGCTTGACCATTGACCATTATTCTGTGGTTATGATAAAAAAATATGATTTTTGTTACATGAAGACTATCTGAAAGTGGCTTATGCTAATTTATATGTATAAAAAAAAACATATCTTTAGTTACATTTTTATAATTTAAAAACAAAAAATACAACCTCAACCCATTGATCTATTTAGTTTCCAATCAAAATAATACACTTGTAATATTTTCGCTGAACTGTATTATTTCACAAGCTTTTAAACTACATTACAGTATTCTTCCATCTGAAATTTGAGCCGTCCTTCCACACTATATTTGCTACTGTCATCATCAGAGAGCTGAATTAAAAGTCATTTCTTCATCTTCAAGAGGAGATCGTAACCATATACATTTCTGAAACTGTCATCGCAAATTTCAAGTGTGTCTGAGAACATGTGGGCAGACACTGTCAGGCTAGAAAATGATGCCAGAGATCATCATGCCTATATTTTGAATGATCTTTCTAAACATTTTTAATGTCTTATAACACAATTCTGAATTGATTATAATATCACATATCCTATAAAATCAAAAAATAACTTCCAAAAGCAGTTTCCATGGTTTTCATGGCAGAAAAATTTGCTTTTGATGGCAAGTGAAAACAGTCCCATTTCATCAACCGAGTTTTGTCTATATTATCATATGAAACCCAATCCTCATTGTTCACAACAATTTTATCAAAAAAAGAATCGCCTTTAATATTGTAACATTCAAGAAAGAGGTTAATGGTGAAAGAAAGAGAAATACTGTCTACTGTTATTTTACAGTGTAATGGAAGAAGTTTACAAGTCCACTGGAAACAAAAGTTATAATAATCTAATGTTACTGAAATCGCCACATGAAGAACTGATTGAGAGATCTCTGAGACCAGATCAGAATGTTCTAAAATCATAAATCATCAGTTATCTTAAACTATATTGTGAATTTTCATAACCAATCATCATTCACAACTGTTGGTCTGTCATTTCTTTCTTCATTACTGGCTCATCCATTTTTAAATATATTGCACCACAGTTCCACTCCATCCTCATTCATTACATTCTTCCTGCAATACTTGTAAAGGAGAGAATGAATTTCCAATCTTTTAATGCTTCTTGCTAACACATATCAATACATGAGCATGGCAGGATTCTTAACTGTGACATAAATTTTAAATGGTTTTTACTTTGTGATATAAGTAACAGTAACACCTCTTTATACTCTGTTACTAAATGCATACATAATCCCACTAACTGCTAATCCCACTAAGATGGTATTATCCCTGTTCCGTGAGCTGAATTTGATATATAAATTGCTTTCCAGACAGCCCTTGTACATTCTACCACAGTGCCACAAGCAAAATTGGCCTTAATCAGCTATAAATTGGCTCACTACACATTTTTAACCAGTACAGACCAGATTATATGCAACATAAAAAGCTTGAAATATGCATGAAAAGTGTCAAAATATGGAACTTTAAATAATAGAAAAATAGTAATTTTTAGTTTTTTTATTTCAAAATCAGCATACAATTAGTAAGTAGTTGAATAACATATTGATAAATTTGATAATTAACAATTATTTAACATTTTGTTACTTTTGTAACGTAAGCAATCAGGTACTGTTTCAAATGTTCAGCAGTAAGATTGTGTCTTCAATTATTCAAAAAAATTTTTAAGTGGAAGAGGATCACTCCACTTCCACAGAGGTAACTGGGCAGTATTTGAATTTGGGTGCTATGTTAGCACCTATTGTTTCTGGCAAAAGTTCACCCGTCCCATTAATAAAACTATCAATTTCACAAAAAGGTTCAAAGCCTGGGTTATTGTTCAAAATGTTTTCAATTTTTTCTTAAGATTACACGGAAATACCTCTGGCAATGTGGAGTTCATTTGGCAGATTTTATTCATTAACTGAATAGTCAATGCCAAACCTTGAGTTTCAAGCTTTTTAATATTTGAAGGTATGTGGGAAAAATGAGTGCTAATCACACCTATGTTTTTTTTCTATACTAGAATCGTTAAATGCTTCCTTGGACAAACTGCTATAGCCTCTGTACTATCAAAGTCACTTACTACACCTTTGATGGTCTCGAAATCTTCATTGTAAATCAGCACAGCTTCAATTCACATTTCCCATTGAGTTACCACTGGTTTGGGAAGTAAAGGCACATTTGGCAGTTTTCGTTATAGGCCTTATTGCAAGCAGGTGCCTTAAGAAACACTTTCTTTGTTGATAAAATCAGTTTATTTACATTCCCAAAAGTGGATTGTACTTCTTCAGCAAGTCTTTTTGAGTGAAGCACATCACATGAATCAAATTGGAATAAAATACTTTACAGAGCTTTGGCTGCCTTGATCATATATTCTAGCAGCATCTGATAGAAATATAAACATTCTTTCATCTGCAGAAGATTCAGGAATATTTTTTTAATACCCTCATTCACAAATCTGGCAATCCAATTTGTCTTTTCAAGGTGTTTGCAGGACACCAAATAGGAAAAAGAGGGCTCTAGTTTTAATGCACAGAAAATGAAATTCGCAATGTAATGGCCACAACTGTCGGTAGTTTCATCAGCTGAAGTCCAAATAATACTATCCTTGAGTTCATTGTGTATTTCTTCCAGAACATGCAGGTAAATTGTTATGTAATTTTTAGGCAATGTTGATTCATCTGGTATAATTTTATGATTCAAGCAATATTTTCTCAGAAAATCTTTGAAGGTAGGATTTGTAAGTTTATGAAGAGGAATATTATTTGTAAGCAATGCTTCACATAAATCCATGCTAAAGTGGTTTTTATGTTTACCTTTGGAAGTGAAATCACTGCTATTTGCTGCTGTTATAAGTTGTCGTGGGCCTTTCTTTTGCAGTTCTGCGATATGAAGACTTGTCTTGACATGCTGGTCTATTTGAAACTTTTTTGTGCACAAAATATTTTTCTCACAAACTGATATGTTCCAAGATAGTCAGCTATCCACACTGAGACACTTTTTTTTCAGGAGGCATGGTACACATTAAACTTTGCACAAACAAATAAAAAACTAAACTGATTTAATGAACGCGTCAACAATAAAATATGTAATTTAATTGCCTAGTGGGAGAAGTGTTGCAGTAGGCATGCACGATGCAGAACGGTATCGTCCGTCCTTGTTTCATGTGAGTTTGTTTTACTTGGCCTCATAATAATATTAACCTACCAAAACAATAGACACACGGCTGCTAAGTACCCTCTAAGAGCCATGCGGCAAATAGGTTTGGCTGACTACAACGTAAGATTTCATTTATTAACTAGGTACCCTACCAAAAAATATTGTAAATATAGCAAAAATATGCATCATCACTAGATTTTAAGGAAAATATGTAATAACCAGTGAGAATGGGCTTAATATGCAAATGCATATAATCTGGTCTTTATTAATCAGAAACTTATAGTTCATATATATCTTCTGTTCATACACATAATTTTTTTGTAAGCTATTGTATACTTCTGAAGAGAAAAGGGAGGTGCATACTTATAAAAAACCTTGGTCTAATAAACCTTCCAATGCATCTCAAGATTTATACAGCAGCTGATGGTTTCATTGCAGGAGACTAAAACAGTTTCAAACTAATAAATAAATGTAGGAGGAATCCATGTCACTTTACATAGGCATCTTCAAATTAAACAGTAAATAAATCATGTTTTAATTAAAAACATAACACAGTGAGTATGTAGAATTCCACCCTATTGCCAAGACTAGATTCCCAAATCCGGAAAACAATAACAGAGACCAAACAGTAATCAATACGAACTCATCATTCTTATTCTGAAGTTCAGAGAATTTTTTTTTTGTCTTCGGTCATTTGACTGGTTTGATGCTGCTCTCCAAGATTCCTATAATCGGTTTCTTCTTTTAACTATATTTTTCAAAATGCTTCTTTCTTCATCAATTTGCCGCAACACCTCTTCATTTGTCACTTTATCCACCCATCTGATTTTTAACATTCTCCTATAGCACCACATTTCAAAAGCTTCTAATCTTTTCTTCTCAGGTGCTCCATTGGTCCAAGTTTCACTTCCATATAAAGCTATGCTCCAAACATATACTTTCAAAAATCTTTTCCTGACGTTTAAATTAATTTTTGATGTAAACAAATTATGTTTCTGACTGAAGGCTTGTTTCATCTGTGCTATTCAGCATTTTATATCACTCCTGCTTCGTCCATCTTTAGTAATTTTACTTCCCATATAACAAAATTCTTCTACTTCCATAATTCAAAGAACAAGTTTTAAAATTTCAACTTTTTTTTATAACAGGCCTAAACATATAAAACACATTTATCAGACACAGGTCAAAATTAGTACAACTTCAACATCACTGTTTTACACTAAGGACTATATTTTCCCAGTGGTGGCTCTGAACATTAACTAATCTTTGAATTAGTACTTAAATTATCTTATAACTAATTACTACCTTTAAAAACATAAATAAACTTCAAGGCTTAAATAAAGTACTTAAAAATAACTGAAGTACGAACCCATGAGCTTGCCATGTAGGAAATTTTTTTAATGGTGCACTTTCAAGCATATCTTGTAAACCACCAACACAATATTCCATAACAATATACATTTTTTGTTTTTCTTCATCATACATAACATCAACTAATTGTATCACATTTTTATGTTTTAACTGTTTTAATAATTGAATCTCTCTGTTTAAACAAAGAAAAACATGATTAATGGTGTTAATTTTCTCATAATTAACGTTGTGTAAATAAATTAAGGAAATATAACAAATCATCATGCAACTTATTTTTAAAATTGCACAAAAATCGAATGATTTTTTTTTCTTAACAAACACATGAATGAATTTATATATATTAAAATTAAAATAATTTATACAATGTATGTCATCATTAAATGTGCAGCGTAAAATCTTTGAAATAACAAAGGATACATATAAAATTATAAATGTTATTCACATTATACTAAATATATAAAATATATTAAAAATTTCAAATATTCTCTAAACAGCAGGTGTTCAATAAATTTTAATACGCTGGAGATCAGGGCCAATCCAAATTAAAGGGTCCCTTTGAATCTGTTTTTTTTTTAAGAAAGTAACACAAATTGTCACTGCTTAAAATTGAACAAAATATGTAATTAGTGCTAATGACAAATCAAAATTATTCTAAGGAAAACTGATAATAAAATATTATACTTTATTAACAGAGTTAATCTCTGAAACAAATTACTAGTAGCAACTGCAAATAATCAGGTATACATAAATAACAATTAAAAACAAAAATCATTATTCATCAATATTTATTTATTTATTTACTGCAAAAAATTATAAATTTTTAAGAAATGAATACTGTTATTTTACTCATTCTTCTTTCTAATTTATAAGACAAAATACCGAATCTTCAGCTATAGTAAAGAGAACAGTGAAATTAAACAATTTTTAACAAAACTTTTCTACCATACTTTACCAGGAGGACCGTAATGCAATTGGGTGGTGATGTTTGGGTGTTTATTTTTAAATGCACAACAAATACACCAATTTTAATTAAACAGGTATTAAGTGATTCTTCTCAATTGAACAATATCACTATACATTTGGCGAGTTGATTCCCGAGGGCATTGCTTGAAAGAACCTTCCGACTGAATTTGAATTTTGGTTTAATTTTCCAATTAGTAATTTTACTGAATGACAAGTCCACTTTGTATTACATTATGAGTTTAAAAAAATTCTATCAACATTGGTTTCATCTTTAAGAATCTTTTTTCTTTTACTTTGGCAACTGCTGACATAATTTATACAGAGTATATTATGTACATTATTTCAAAAAACTTAAAATGGAAGCATTTTTCATTTTAAAGTAAAAAGTACAATCATTAACAAATCATAAAAATTAAAATTAATGTTAATAGGTAATTTAAAATAAAGTTTAACTGAATCACTGAAATTCTTCTTATAGTTTCTGACAAAACATCAAAAGAAACAATATGTATTATGAATGAAATTAATAAATAAATTTTCTGAATATTGACCACAATAAGAACCATTATTGTTAAGAAGCACATGATAATACTACACGTCTTGTTTCACTGGCAACAAGAGGCAATAAGAGTACACTGTTATCAAAATATTCGTATAAAAATCGCAGCAAATATTTTTGTCTAGACCATCCATACCATAATTATGCCAGCTGCCACGAAAATAATAATGCAAATAATCTGTAGACTGATCTTTCAGAGGAAAAACATAAAATCTTTGACTTTTCTCTGTAAAATTTTTTTCATTACTGTTGTAATTGAATAACTTTTGGATTACTTTCACTAGCATATAATGTTACTTAGAAAAATACTTTAATTGGATAATAAATAATTTTGAAATTATTTATACTTTACTAGTACTGTTACTTTGTTATGTATATAATAAACTTTTATACTAATCTTGTAAAAAGATCAAGAAAATAAATAATATGAAACACAAAAAGTAAATAAATAAATATATTATTTATATATATATAAAGTAAATGAATTAATAACACAATCGTTTGCAGGTACGAAGTTTTAAAAAAAAATCCTACTGAAAAACAAGAATTTGATAATTTAATAGGCCTATTACTTAAGTAAATAAATATTTTACTCAGGTCAGTATAAAATGTTATAGAATATAAAAATTACGTCAGCCATGGGTAAATGACTAGGCCACAGAGAACAAAAGAAGTTGCTTTAGCACTTGGTGACAGTAATCAAGGAAAAGTACAGAAAAATCTTAAACAAAGAAACCTCACAAAATACAAAGAAAAGAAAAAATTAAAATTATAAATAAGATAATATGTATTTTTAAATTAAAGACAACAAAATATATTTAAAAAAAAAAACCATTAAAATTCAAAATAGTCATAATTGATGAGAATAACAAATCGCAATCGCTTTATAAAAATAAATAAAATTAAAAACTGCATTAACACTAACATTAACTGCTACCGATGATGCAAACACAAATTACAAGTGTTAAATAAAGAACTAAAGAAAAATGTAGTTAATAAAGTACATAAATACTAAATAACAATAATGAATTTGCTACAGACAATTGTGACATAGTTAACAGAAGTGCTTTATATAAGTACATGTTTTATAAAATTTAGTGTTACTAAAAAACTTTGTCAATAATATATATAAATATATATATATTTATATATATTAATATAAAATAAGCAATTGTATACAATGATTTCTTTAAAATAATCTTTACTTCACTGTACAAAGTAAAGGAAGTATTGCGAGTGAAAAATTTTGGTTTTCAGATTTCAACAGAAATATCAATTTTGACCATCCCTGAATCCATTTTGACTAGTTTCAGTGTGACATCTGTACGTACGTATGTATCTCACATAACTCAAAAACGATTGGCCATAAAATGTTGAATTTTGGATTTAGGACTGTTGTAACATCTAGTTGTGCACCTCCCCTTTTGTTTGCAATTAACTGAACCAAGTGTCCAAAATAAACCAAAATCCCAACAAATTTGGATCTTAAGAATTTTTCTTAACTGCAGTAATAAGTAACCATTGAGAGCTTTTAAACGATATATCATAAGTGGTACTTATTTTTAATGGTTCCAGAGTTATAGCCATATCAAATTTTAATTAATGAAATATTTGGATCTTACAAGGGGAAGGCATTAGAATCAGACTTCTCTCCTTTTTTTTTTAATTTCAATATATTGATTTATCAATAATTATTAATCTCCGATGGTAAAATATTTTTACAATAAATAATAATTTAATAATAACAAAAAAAAAAAAAAAATATATATTTATATATATATATATGAAAAAATATCATAAGTTATTAATGAAATAAAACTTTATGTACTTTTCATTTTAAAAAATGTGTATATGTTATTTAATAGACGTACAAGGAAATCATGTGGTGTCCACATCAGATTTTTTTTTTTTATTCAGTTCCTAATGCTTACTTATTATTTTTCTCCTCATTTAGCATTATTATAAAAAATTCTGCTTCATCAAAATGTATGTAAGTATGCAAGGAAATTCAGATTAAAAACTTACTTAAAAAATTTTAAATGTAGGGACATAATATGTTTGATCAGTCAGATCCAATGGCTCTGATTGATCAGATCAGTGATTTAAATGATACAACCCTATATAATAACTTTTTAATATTTTATTAATTTCTATATCTGGAGAGCTTTTTCTGACATTTCTGAGGAATTTCTATTTAAAATAACATATTTTAATCAGGAATATACTTAGACAATAAATATTTAATAATGATGACAAACAAAATCATTTCAAAACAAAGTATCTAATTTGATCTTGTGAACAAAATCAATCCATGCATTCTAAAATTTCACATGCTCGGCAATACTAATAGAACTATTGTCAACTAACAAATAATGCTATTATGCAGTTAGGATTGGTACATCTATCTAAAATGCATATTGGATAAATAACAAACAAAAATAAAGTTAGAGTTGATTATTAATATATATCCAATACATACAAAGAACTGCAGAATTAAATTATAAACTATATAGTAATTTTCAAAAACATACATTAACCTGCACCTTACAAAGACATTTTTTTATTTCACAAATGATATGTTCCTACTTTCACTCATACCAGACGTACCCATATTAACTTGTCTTTTTCTTATAAGAATGAATAGCTTCATTAGAAGGAAAGACAGACTATCACTAAATTTTAATGACGGGAAAAGATTTTATAATCTTTTTTAGTTAGTAAGAGAACTAGAGAAACTTTTTGTGGGTAATCCACAGAGTACACAAAAACAAAATAGTAAAAGTAATAGGAGACACCAAAACCCCAAATTCCTAAATTTTCCTTGCTTTGGGGAAATTTTTAAAACAAAATTAAAAAGATATTGAAATAACCCCATCTTGAAACTAGTAAATTTTTTCTTGATGCTGATTAACCAAAGTAAAAAAACAAAACAAAATACTCTTGTCAAATTACTAATATGTTGTTCAACTCCTAACATCAAAATAGGAATAACAGCAATTTTTTTTTTTTTTTTATTTTGTTTCCAGACAGACGCATGTATATTTTAATGAAGATAAGATTGATGAAATGAAATATAAAAACAATCAAACCTGAGACAAGTCAATATGCAAACAGCCAAACCAACTGTTCGCCAAATACTAATAAACAACACCAATGAACAGCTTAAACTTTTTTAAACTATATACTGGTGAAAATAAGAAAAAAAAACAAAAATTACATACACTCTACTATTTGTGCATTTTAACTCTGCTGTAAACCTATAAACACACCAAAAGTTGCAAAAATACTCCAAAAAGGGATCATGGTACTTAAAAGTTTTGGCGGATCCTATATTAATTCTGTTTGAATACAACTATTCAATTAACATAATCAATTAATCAATTGACATATAATCAATTAACATAATTTTTTTTAAAAAAGTACCCAATTTTTACAAGTTAATACAAGTATTACACAGGTAATTTTTGAGATTACATAGTACAACCATTTTTCAATATAAAAAATTGAGGCTCAGAAACCTGGGTTTAAAAAAATATTTTCCTGTTTTTGAAGCACCGAAATAAGTCAAATGCTATCATTCTTGAAGGAAAATATTTCTAATATCTTTTTCCTTATTTGATAAGAAATAAAAAGAAAAAAGCAGAAAAAATTTTAATGCACCTTAAAGGTTTTGTAACTAAGTGAAAGTAACAAAAAAGAGAAAATTAAGTTTTCTCACAATAATTCAGGGACAAAACTATCAAAGAAAATTCTCATTAAAAAAACTTAAAATTTATTAAGTTATAAATTTGAGCTTTCCTATCTTTCAGACGCAATAAAAAATAAACTGCTACTAAGTGATTTTCAGAATAAAATCTAGAGAAAAGTCTTAAAACCCACTTACAAAAATAAACCTACAACCAGATGTGCATTTTTATTGTTACATTGTCAACAGGTACAGGAAAATTAGCAAAACAAGATGGTTTTAACTGAATTTAAACTAACAACCTATTTAAAAAGTATATATATATATATATATATAAAATATCACATATGTACAAGCAGGGGGTGAAGTTGATTGTCTGCTCGTGGTGCCCCCTGCGTAATCTAAACGATCAACAAGAGGTCCACCTTAAAATGCACTTACTAATTAGGATGGCTCCATACCTCGACCAAATCAGCTCTTCTCAGAGCTCTGACAATAGTCTCTGCATTATTTATTGGAATGCAGGGGGGGCGGCATAAATGACAGTAAATTTTTACAATTCAAACAAAACATCTCCTAAGCTGACGTGGATGTATATGTTATTGCTGAAACAGGGGTTGCCACAGAAACCCCGGAATATTACCAGACTAATGGTTATGCTGTGACTACACTTAAAAGATCCCACCAAATAGCATCAAAAATCTTCGTAGGAGTATGAAGCAGCCTGACTGCAAAATGCAGTATCATGCACGAGATGGAGGAAAATGACACACTGGAGCTAGTCATGGTTGACATATAGAAAAATCGACAACATTCCACAGTTTTTAGCTTGTACAATGCTCCAGGAAATTGTCCTTCCCATGAACCCCCGGAGAGCCAAACCCTATTAATCCCTGGATTTAACCAAACACCATTCTTGTTGGAGACTTCAACAGCCCTTCTCCAAGATGTCCTTCTCTCAAGAGTGTTGCCGTCTGCAGTGCCTTGAAGAGATGAGTAATAATAACCTTCTAGATGTTGTGGATACACACCACCTACCTTCCTCTCTTATTAGGACAACTATCATGACCTGATTTGGTTGTTATCCACCCAAACTAATCTGAAAAAAATATGACCCTCTTGCTTAACAATGCTGGTGGATGTGGTCACAGAGCACTTCTAGTCACGGTGGCCACAACAAAAGTGCCATACAATGAAAACCAAGCCCCACATTGGAACTTTAAAAAGGCAGACTGGAATAAAACATAAAAAGCTTACTGACTCTGTGCTTCAGGACTCTGTGATCGCGGCCTCCCTGAAATAGCCACTGCAGCTTTAAACTCAGCCATCCTCTGGTGTGCCAGTGAGTGTATCCCCCAGGGTGAAACAAAGAAATTTAAACCTTTTTGGACTTCAAAGCTTATGATCTCAAGAAAACACGAGACAAAGCCGCTATAAAACGGAAAGAACCAAGGCCAAAGACCTTATAACCCTTAGAAAAGACCAAGAGAAACTACAGAAAGACATAAAAAGTGCCATGCATTTCTGCTTTTAGGAGCCTCTTATCCACACTAGAATATCGAAAAGACAGAATAAAAGCACATTGATACATATCACGTCTAAATAATGATAATATTCAGAAAGTACAACCATTATAATGTGGCATGAAATCCCACAGTGATGCCAGAGATGTTGCTAATGTTTTATGAAAGCATTACACCAACATTAGCCATGTAAAAAGAGACAAATTTGTAGAAAAAAAACTTCTGAAGCATCCAAAGAGTTTATGTCACAATAGGAAAACTGTGGAACTTTTCGAAGCTGATTTTAACACCCAGGAATTGGATGATGCTTTGTCTCTAACCAAGCCAAACAAAGCAGTGGGATCTGACAGAATACTCCCAGAACTATTAGTCCACCTTGGGGGAAAAGCTAAGGAAACCATACTCAGTATTACAAACTTCACATGGCAGAGACATATTCCACAGCAATGGCAAAGGGCGGAAGTTATCCCCACATTAAAAAATGGTAAAGACCCCAGTCTAGCTGAAAGCTACAGGGCTAATCCCTATCAAGCTCTTGTTGTAAAGTGGTAGAGAAGTGGAAGTCAACCATCTAAACATATGGCATCATAGATAATGCTCAACTGTCTTCCGCAAACATCAAGCATTATGGACCATGTTGTTTACTTTACACAAGTGAAAGATAAATACCAGAGAAAGATGTCTACACTAGAGGTTTTAGTTGCCCTAAATGCACATATGTTACCATCATATGCGCATGGGTGACCCATGCACATTCACATGCTGGCCATGTACAATATCTCTGGATGCTTATTCAAATGGATCAAGTCTTTTCTTTGCGTGCGCCACATCCACAGTACTTCCAAATTCCACATTCAAAAGGAAGGCATCGCACACAATGGTGTTCTGAGTTGTACATTATTCAATATTATGATCAATGACATCTTAAGACACAATCAGAGAAGTACAAGGAGTCAAAGCTCTTCTGTATGCAGATGATCTCCTCATCTGGGCTACTAGTAGTAACATTAATGTACTGGAAGAATGCCTCAATAAGGCATTGCTGAATCTTGAAATCTGGGCAACACACAATGCTATGACTGTTAATACCACATAAACTACATTCCAACTGTTCACGCTTTCCACAAAAGCACCGGCAATAAGTCTGTCCTATAAGGGTCAAATATTGGAAGAAAGCAAAATTTGTAAATACTTGAGAGCTACCCTGGAGACGACTCACTTGGAAACCAAATGTCGAACAATGCGTGGGAAAGGCAATGAAAAGGATTTGTCTACTGAAAAGACTCACTGCTGCGAAATGGAGAGCTAATCAGGAAATGTTAATGACAACATATAAAACAAACGTTAGACCAGTCCTAGAATACGAAAGCAAAGTCACAATCACCACCAGCTCCACAACTGCATATAAGATGAACCTTGTCCAGAACACTGCTCTGAGACTAATAACCGGTGCTGCTAAATCCACCCCAGTGGCAGCTATGGAAGCTCAGACACGAATGGAGCCTCCATGTCCTCCATGAAAGAAGTGCACTGCACTTCTGGGAACGTTCAAGAAGAGAGTATAAGCAACAGTGGGACAGTTACCAGCAAGCAACAAGAATGGTCAAAACCCAAATTGTACCACTCACTGCATATAAGAGCCTGTATGAGAAGTACAGCCTGACACATGTAGATGAAGCGCCACTTAAAATCTATCAAGATTCTTTTGACTATCTGCCACAAGCCGAATATAACTTAAAATAGCATCAACTGCAAAAACACACCTCTTATGAAGCAGAATTAAAACAGGCTGTGCTTTAAACCATTCGTGAAGATTATCCAGAATTGGAATGGTTACACATTTATTTTTGATGGTTATCATCAATACCAGAAACAGGAGCTGCGTACTACTGCTACCACTTCCTGGGGCATCTTGCAGTCGGTGCTCCACAAAGCAATTATGACGGAGAGATTGCCACAATTCAAGCAGCCACCACTCAAACTTGAAATCCTTTCCACACGGAAGGCAGTTTTTGCTGTTGATTCGCAAGCAGCCGTCTGGAACTTGCTATGTAACACTATAACTGGCTGCATAAGAACTTTGGAGTGTAGGAAAACCTTAAACAAACTGGGATGTCAAGGCTGGCAGTTGAAATTCCACTGGGTTCCCAGCCATGTTAACATACACGGTAATGAAATGGCAGATAAATTGGCAAAGCTGGGAACCTCTCTGCCTCAGCCAACAAGCACTCCTTCTCTTGACTCAGCCAAAGCGCAAATAAACTCTGCAGTTAATAAATGGATTGGTGAAAGCCGCAAAGAATCAGCGGCAAGCAAGAAGTGGGAGAGCCTTATCACACATGGCTCTATAAGCTACAGTCTCCCTCGAGCAGTCAGTGTTGCTGCATTTAAATTAAAAAACAGAGATGACTATCTGGCCTCACACCTACATCGTATACGAGTTCTGACCTCTCCAGCCACAAAACTATGGATGGAGACCATCTGAGAACCTGCAGAACTTTAGACCACTCGCAGAAGGATGATGAAGGCCCTGTTAATATAGAAGCCGGCCTATACTGGTCAGCACGTCACAAGATGGTTGAACAGCCAAGAGTGGGCGTTGGCTAGTAAGTACATATGTACAAGCTCACATAAAAAATTAACAATTTTTTAATTCCTAGGATATTTTAAAAGATTTTTGTAACCTAAAACAGAACACTAGACAGCTACATCACTTGTACATAAAGGATGCATACCTGAAATCATTACATCTCTGGATTGCTAATGTACGATGAGCTACTAATTATAACCCAGAAAAATGGTAACCTACCTGCCCTCAAACTATCAACGTTCTGTAAAAGACAAGCATTAATCATCTTGACTACAACACATATATTTCAAAAAATAGGTGCACCACCATCACCTAATACTTCAATTTATATAAAACTTCAATACTAGCCATAGTGTGGCATTAAATTCTAAAAACATAATAGTGAATTTTCCATGCGCTAAACAATAGCACTAATACTTTTTTAAATACGCCGAGTCAAAAATGAACTTTATAGCTTTTTTTAATGCAAAAAACTTTCTGGATTTCAGTACAGGATTAAATTTATGCTCTATAACCTAGTATCATGAAGTAACATGTAATTTAGTTTTTAAGTTCAACATACAATATTTATTATTATTAAAATTATGTTAGAGGAAATTATTTTTATTTTTTATGAGGTAATATTTTAGTAAAATACAGTAAACAGTAAATATTGTAAACTTAAAACAGCTGAAATATGTTGTTCAATAATACAGAGTGATTCAAAGAAACGGGAAATTTAAAAAATTAAACGTTAATGAAAAATTTTTTTTAGAAAATGAATTTTATTTCATGTAATTATACAAATGTTGCCATTTTAGGATACATACATTTTAGTTTATTTTTTAAAGATGACATCTTGCAGGTGACCTCCTTTTCTTCGTAAACACTCACGAAGTCTCTTCATTAAATAGTTCATGGTTTGACATAGCATCTCAACTGGAATTTCCGCAATTGCTTCTCAGATCTTTGCCTTCAGTTCTTCCGTTGTAGCAGGTCTACAGTGGAACTTGCTTTTAAGGTGACCCCACAAAAAGTAATCGCAAGCTGAGAGATCAGGCGATCTGGGAGGCCATCTAATGTCACCATTTCGTGAAATGACACATTATCCAAACAATCGGCGTACAGCTGCCATCGATATTCGTGCAGTATGTGACATTGCTCCATCTTGTTGAAACCAAGCTGTGTTAAGAATTGGTGGAAATCTCTTTTGTTGTTCCACAACAAAGGTTTCAAGCATGGCTACGTAACGTGCCGACATCACTGTAATCGCAAGACTGTTGTCATCCTCAAAAAAATTAGGGCCTATAACACCGTAAGATGACATAGCACACCACACGGTCACTTTCTGGCTGTGCAATGGACGCTGGTGTAGCTGCGTAGGATTTTCTTGTGCCCAGTATCTGAAATTTTGCTTGTTAACAAATCCACTGAGGTGGAAATGCGCTTCGTCTGACATCCACAGTTCGTGAACAAACTCTTCGTTATCATTTATCATCTGAAGCATTACATTACAGAATTGTGCTCGCACAACTGCATCGTTCCGTTTCAGTTCTTGGACGATCTGCAACTTGTATGGATGGAATTGCAAGTCCTTCACTAACATTCTTCGAACACTTGAACTGTGCAATTGTAAAGATGCTGAGAGATGACGGATTGACCGATGTGGACTTCGTGTGACAGCATCTTGTAAAGCTTGAGCATTCTGTGGTGTACGGACGGTTCGCTCACGGTCTGGAGGTTTCTTTTTCATTGCCGAACCCGTTTCCTCAAAATTAGATATCCATGTTTTAATTGCATGTGCTGATGGAACACGGTCGTACCGTCCCAGATTAAAATGACGACGAAATTCTCTACGCGCTCCCTCCACACTGTCATTGTTTTTGTAAAAAGCTTTGATAGCAAATGCACATTGCGCACCACTCCAAGGATCCATGACGACTAAATGGCAGGTTAGGTTAGAGAGGCTGGTGCCACTTATCAAGTGGTACCAATCGCCCACGGCTACCAACACAACTTTCAAAATTTCCCGTTTCTTTGAATCACCCTGTACTTTCCAAATATGAACAAAAAAGAAATCTGAGCTGGATGCCATTACTGACTTTGACAAGAGTAAAAAAATTCCTATTAAAATCTACTATGCAAAGATTTTTTAATAGAGCATAAACTGACAAGATTTCAAGCAACTTTACGGTAAGATAATTAAAGATCAAAAAATGAATGAAAATGAATAACAAAAAAAGCCTGCTCACTATGCAATAAATTTATTTTGGAAGAATGTTAAAGAGATAAATAACATTAAAGTTTATCCAACTGACTTTTGAACTAATTGCACATCATATTTTAGCTTAGAACAAACTATAAGTTGTGTTTACAAGAAATTTTACGCAAGATAAAATAATATTAAGATTACACAGACAACAGTATTAAATGGAAAGAGAGTAATTTAAAAATTTTACATGAAAATTCAAAGATAACTAAATAACCCAACTACTTTGAAAAGTTGCCCTAACAATAGTTTAAATGTTATAATTTTGAATTACAATATGCAAAATACAACATAATTTAAAAAAAGCATGGAGTAGTTATGGAAATACTGCTTAATTACAGATGATTACAACTAACGATAGTTTTCATGTAAGAATAAAGTTTCTTCAATATAGAATGTAGTTAAGTAACCTAATTGTCAAATGTCAATAATTCATAACCTAAGAAAATCATAACAACAAACGCTTTTTAAAATAATATACACTCTTTTACAAAACCTACGCTTAAATAATTATAAACAAATAAAAAATGCGCCGATAAACAATTGGTTGCATAATAACAAAAGAGCAAAGTATTCCTTTAATAGTAACATAATCAAGGTAACCTCAAAATTACAGTACTTGCAACTAAAATTTGAAAATGTGCATAATGTATTACTTATATAGAATAACTTAATTTACACTGAAGCTTACGTAAACAAATTACCTCCTAGCATTCTCTTCACCGTTTGGTATCCTTCTGAGTTTTTTCTTCTTAAGAATTTTCACTGCCCTTCTACACAAAGTTTCTGAATCAAGCATTTCTTTTACTTTAGCGTAACTACCTTCACCTAATAGATCCCCCATCACATATTTGCCTATCATTTTACATCTTTTTTTCTTAGTTTGATAAATAATTTCATCGGAGTCAACCTTGTGAAAGAACCCTGTAATATCAATATCTTCATTTTCATCATCGTTTATCCACGTAACAGGTTTAAAATCACCAAAAATTTCGTTCTCGCTAATTTGAATACACAAATCATCAGATTCACACTCGTCTATTGCCATATTATCGTCCATAACTGTTAATTAATCATTTCTGAAATAAAGTAACCTCCAAAACAGAATTGTTACACCCACTTATCTTTCTGCCAGACTTCCAGCCATCATGATTTTATTGTCCCTGTAGGCACCTTTCAGAAATTACTTCACAGAATCATAATTAATATAATCATATTTTGAATATTGAAAAATTGATGACAAAAGATAAAAAAAAAATAATAATAATGAGTAATTTGATGGAGATCATATTAAGTAATTTGTAAAGAAGTTATGTCGTTTTCAATTGTGTTTTATAAGAATCGCGTATTACGAAAGCATACTAGTATTTAGAAATGATAGATTGATTCAATTTTCATAGTTTTGATATTTTTATTAAATATTTAGAAAAGTACTATATAGATATCGTGGACAATAAACAAAAAATTACCTACTATTAAATAAATTTATGATTCTTTAATTAAAAATTATTCTCGTGTATAAATAATCCCATCACATCTTTTGCGAAAGTTACTTAATTTAAGATCAGTAATTACATAGTTGGCATTACGAAATACACTATTAATTAATAACTGCATTAAAAACACTGGTTTTATAGCTTTCAGGTATATGCTCATCTCAATGCACGTTCACTTTGAATGGCAAGGATAGCAGTGTCGTGAAACACACACCGGGTTCGTCTAGCGGTGAGCGCGTCTTCCCAAATCAGCTGATTTGGAAGTCGAGAGTTTCAGCGTTGAAGTCCAAGTAAAGTCAGATATTTTTACACAGATTTGAATACTAGATCGTGGATACCGGTGTTCTTTGGTGGTTGTGTTTCAGTTAACCATACATCTCAGGAATGGTCGAACTGAGACTGTACAAGACTACACTTCATGTACACTCATACATATTAACCTCTGAAGTATTATACCGAAGGCTAAACAGGAAAAAGAAATAAGAAGGATAGCAGTGTCATTGGCAAATGTGGCGACGATGCAACCTTCTAGGGTTGGAAGTTCCGTAGTGAATATTGAATACAGCACGGGACCTAGTTCAGAACTCTGAGGGATATCCGACCTAATGTCGAAGAATCTCGATAACTCATCATTACATCTTGCCTGAGAGAAACGTCTCTCAAAATATTTTCGTAAGACAAAGTAGTAGGGTTGAGAAAATTTAAATTTATAGAGCAAGACGGGCAACCACCTTGTCAAAAGACCTGTTGGATATCTAAGAATGCCACCGAGCAGAATTTTCTTTTCTCCAGACATCCACTGATGACCTTGACGACTTTGTTGGATGGTGGAGTGGCCGTACCTGAACCCAAATTGGTGGAATTACCTCATCCTCATCACCCTCCAAAACTGGTCTAAGCCTGCGAAGTAACAGCTTTTCAAATAATTTATATATGATCGGTAAGTGGCTAATTGGTCTGTAAAAAGAAATCTCTTGTTCAGGCTTCCCTGGTTTTAAGATCATTACACCCTGAGAAGATACCTTTCATTTCACTGGGAAGTAAGACATTTCTGAAGGCATAAACACATAAAACTATCTTGGGGTGAACTTTACCGATGCAGATATCCCTCGGGGCATCTGCATCGGTGGCATTCTGCGGGACCTGAACTGAAAGCTGTGGTGCGCAATCAGTTTGAGGGCGAGAAGATGTCCTCCGTTAAAGCCACTACTGGCTAGGAACGGAGGGGGTGGTGTAGAGACAGGACACGCTACGAGGTGGGATCTTCTCCCCTCGGGGGGGAATCGAGATGGGAAGTAAGACATCCGCAGGACAGCCTTAAAGAGATCCTTAATATACGTGGTACATTTACGGGTAGCATAACAAACTTTTGTGCGTCACTATATCAAAACTAAGAGCTTTTTTCTGTCGCCTTCCCTGGTTGATTAACTTCAGTAACTCCCTTGTCAAGATCGGCTTAATCGGAAAGCTGAATGGCATTGGGCTATCTAAAAAGTTTTTAATATCCTCGTCACTAGAACCCTCTTCATCGTGTTGCAAAGTTTCGCCAAAGTGTGAAGCAAATAGATCGGGTTTCCTTTGTCATTCCTCATCCATTATCCAGTTCGTCTCTGTAGTGCAGGTAGCGTCGTAGCCCCTTCGTGGCCTTCCATAAGATGCATCCATCTCTATTCAGGTTAGAAAGATTTCCGATATAATCCTTGAATGGCAGAAACCCCGAAACTAAGTCCAGGCGTAGATTTTGAACACCGCTCCTTAACATCCTTCCTCTGTTGGTGTATTCTTTCCCTTCCTACCCCTGCAACCAACTTCAGCTAAGTATCGCTTGATAGAGGAAGTGTCCTTTTACTCAAACGTCCTTTCACCTACCGGCTGTAAGTCCGGCATAACAGCTCGGGTCGCCGGTTGTATCTTTTATTTTTCCTTGCTCACTGTAGAGGGGGTACACAATTTCTGGCTTCCCCCACCAGCTTCGGGCCTTTTTAAGTCTTTCCCATCACTCTCCATCAATCACCGGGGTCACCACAGCTTAGGGGATTCAGAATCTCCCTGTTTTATCGCCGGAAAGCACTAAAGAACAGCGACTCCATAAGGGGCTGTCTTTCACATTCTCGCCTCCTCATATTTGCATTAGATCACCCCCAGTAACGTATTTAGAAACTGTCTTAAATTTCTTCGCTCCAGAAAGCATGCATGAAATTAAATTCTCCATACTTATAGGGCTCGTTATGCTTTCACACCTCCTCCTATCAATCTCGGGCACGAAAATATAACATGTTCTGAAGTATCAAGATGTCCACAATAAGGACAGCTTTCATCGTCAGCTCTTCTTATCGCGAGAAGGTAGGTCTTGAAAGACACTATGTCGGGTCAGGAACTGGGTGAACCAGTAATTAAGTTCACCAAATACCCTCCCGACCAATTTCAAGTTGGTAGTACCGTAGAGAATTCTTAACCAGTATCGCAGTTTCCTCATGAGCTTTCCCATCTGGGTTATTTGTTATATAAGACTTGAAGCCTAAGGTAATTCGGGTCTGTAAAGTGCGTCTCTGACACTAGTATTACGTTCAGGGAATTGTTAATTGCCATAGTTTGTAGTTCTTCTCGCCTAGAAAGTGGGTCGTTAATGTTCCATGTAACGATCCGGAGAAACTTTATCATTAAAAAATATCTGAGTATCTGAATAAATAGGTTTATCAGACTTCCTATCTGTTGAACTAGGAAATCTATATTTGAAGAAAGTCTGTCTAACCTGTCTACATTATTCGTCTAGTTACCATACCACATGTTCGGCGGAGGGACTTAGGCTTTGCGCCGACGTTCCCAGGTGTTCCCACATCCCAATGTGGGGAAATCATTATTAACTTGAGACAGGTTGCGCTACGGCTAGCGGAATCGACTCTTGGAGTAAGTTGTGAGTTCTGATTCGTCTTTTGTCTTTATTTTCTGTCTAATATTACTTGGTACACTCTGCAACCTCGATAGTTTGCCGGATCCCTCGGATTGATATAAAGCGTAGGTTGCAGGAGTACTTCTGTCCTTCCTGGAATATTCGGCTGTTCGGTGGCCATCCCCACACTTCATGCAGCGGAAAGGCCTCATTCAATTATTTTTGGTGTACCCGTACTATTGGGACCTCATGCAATGCACAAGGTCTGTTTGTTTCCGTGGTGTTTTGAACGACACGCTGCAATTCGCAATGTATTTTAACTCAAATATACCTTTATTGTTCTTCTGCGACTTTAGGTTCACGAAAAATGTTAATGTTGGCTCTTTGGTTACTCTGTGGCTTGCGTTTGCTATGATCATTACCTAATCATTTCCACTGGGATCGAGTGGTGCATGTTCCTAATCACAACATGAAAGGTTCGTTGATCTTTTCTAGTAAAGGTATGGCCTATTAATCCATGTTCACAAACTATATTTCCAATCTTGTACGCTTCGATACCTTTAGAAATTATTTTAAAGTTTGTAGAAATAGTATTTTAAAGTTTTAGAAATTATTTTTAGCTTGGTTCATAATGCTATTTGATATGGATAATCCTCCAGTGGTCGGATTATGAACTGTAGTTTGTTTTCTCGACATAGGTATGGTTTTCCACTGATAAGAGGTTGGTTGGGATTCCATAACCACACTGTTGTTATCGCTTGAATTTCCAGATAAATTGTTCGCTTTGTCATATCTGATTAATTTTCTATGAGCTGCTCTCCTCGGGTCTCTATTCGACAACGTTAATGGGCCACGCTTTTGTCATGCTACCAGATAACCTCCACAATCAGACGTCCCAACGTCGATCACATCAGCTGGTAAGAATCCATCCTAACCTCAGCTTAGTGAATCGAAGCCTGAATATAATTAAAATACTTAAAATATAACTAATTTATAATCAGACGTCCCAACGTCGATCATATCAGCTGGTAAGAATCCATCCTAACCTCAGCTTAGTGAATCGAAGCCTGAATATAATTAAAATACTTAAAATATAACTAATTTATACCTTTCAAATAGTTGTTAGTTATCTCTTATAAAAACACGAAAATTACTCACAATAATACAGCACAAAGTAACAACACACAATTCTACTTTAAAATCACCTAAAATAAACTCGACTTATTCTATGAATAACAGATTATTCCTATTGCAAACAATTGCTTAATCAAATTCATCATTCATTGGATTCATCTTATACAAGGGTATTCTGCGTTAAATATAAATTATAAGTCTCTCACGAAACTCGTCACTGACTATTAATTTCATTTGGATATCTTAAACACTGATATTCAAAACGAGATATTTAAAAAAAAATTATATCAATTTTGATTCACAATTCCTAAGGGGATAGTTAAATGGGCAAACAGTGCCAAGTCCATAAAAGCTGGAAATTTGAAACCTAGCATGGATGCTCTCCTTAAATCAGTTTCTAAGAAAGTCTTTCCCTAACTCACCCTAAAGGAATAAAAAAAGGGGTTTCATAAAAATTACAGTAAATACTGAAAGACATCATCATAATGATATAAAAGTACAATATGTCATAGTTCAACATCAATGCCTCTTACAAAAGTATTTAAAAAAACTGAATATGTTGGTGACAATTAGAGTGTTAAATAATACGCATGCAATGGGAATAGTACATACACATAAGTCCTGGAACAGTTAAGTAACTGAAAATTTAGAATTTATAAGTGGTTACTGATATAAAAAATCAAATTTTGACATTTAGGGTAAATTTATCCCTTGCTACTACAATAAGTATCCGTTTGGGAGCAACTCATACATTTTTACACTCCATTGAGCAGGTACTTAAATTAAGAGACTTCATTCGGATGAATAATTGCTTATTTCTTGAGCTCATTTTTAACAAACATCTGAGCAACCTTATGAGCTCATACTATCTTTAACACCGATTAGTTATTTAAGTAAGTTTTTCGAACTAAAACATAGCTCTCCACCAAGTGCACCATATCGAAACATTTTACCAGATTAGAAAAGTAGAAGTCAATAAATATAGTTAATTATTTAGAAAATCTGTTAGCTTCAAGGTAGTTTTGATAAATTCTGATAATAGATCACTATTATTTATTGTCAGTGAAAGGGTTTTACGTACTTATTTTTGATTTTTTTTGGTAAGGTTTTCAGCACTGAATTAGCACACTGAATTAAGATTGGTTATCTCAGCTGACTAGTACTTTGAACTACTCGGGTTAGCTTGATTCTAGGATAAGGATTTTGAAGTGGAGAGGCGTTATTTTTAGTTTTTTTCGGTAATTGAGACTATCTCATATTTTTATTAGTACAGAATGTTTTAATCTTTTTTCGTTCGAAAGGTATGTAAAAAGGTTCCTGCAAATTGTAAGCTACTTATGGAATATTTACATTGTAATGAAGGTGGTATCATTCATATATGTTAGAGTTTAAAAGTTGATTTTTTATCCGTTTCACGGCATTACATATTATATTTTGGTTACTTAAGTATACCAAAGAACGTGTAGTATATGAACACTTTTAATACAAATTTCTTAGGTTCATTGCTGATAAATAGAATTTTTAAATACATTTACAAGCTGATGAAGTAGCATATCTCTAACGTACATAAATGACAGTTGACTAAGTATACAATAGCCTAGACCAAATATACTGAAGACAGAAGTATAAGTTGATGTCTGTACAATGTTCCTTTTTTAAATATTAGACTGATTCAAGGACTGTAGCTTAATGTTACGGATATATTTGATGGTTGATTTGCAATCCCAATTTATGTTAAGTAATAGTTATTAATATTCTTGATCATTTTTATATAACTGAGCTTAGATATCCGCATTTTATTTTTTAATCTGGTTAAACATGGAAGTCCTCAAATTTTACGTGACAGAATGCTAAATTATATTATCTCAGTTTTTCTAAACTTTCAAATTTTGATAGTCTGATGAATGAAGGGGTCATTTTAAGAAAATGCCTGCCAATCTTTAAAAATTTTATGTCATAGATTTAATGAAGACACATTTTACTTGCACCTTTATTTAACATGACAGAACAAAATTTTTTTTCATGCTGATTTAGCAAAAATCTGTACACAAGAAACATCCTTTTACTGTTCTGGAGCCCATTACAAATTATTGTCTCTCCAAATTGCGTTGTATAAATTTCCATCTTTGTTTTTGCATCTTCACATTAACTCACAGAAATATGAATCCATTAGGTCTCTAGATGCCATATTCCTTCCTATTCTTCATTTAGCAGATGCTCACAATGATTTTATGTATTGGATGTGCACCAGAGACTGAATCAACAAATCTTTCACTGTAATTAACTGTTAGGTGTTTAAACTGCATTTTTGGCAAGTCATGGATACAGTTATATAGGCCTTCCATAGGTTAGATATTATTGACATTAAAAATTGTTTCCGTAATAAAATGTTTCCCTTAGATAAAATTGTTTCCTTAATGCAAGAAAATATGGTTGCTGCAGTTCTGTTGGGTACTGTGTACAGAAAATTCAACGGTATATCCTGGAGCACCAGTCTTAACCAGGTTTTGTAACATACTGTTAGATCAAACTTCCTGGAAAAACTTTTCCAGTCAGTTATAATATGCACAGTCATTTTTAGTTCCTTAACACAAAAATTTATAGTTGCATATTCTTCTGCCTGTGAATAAATGAATAATATTTGGGTGTCTTACCATATTTTTGAGTTTTCCAACCATGTACCTTTTCGTAATCTTATACCCATTTGACAGGTTTTGCTCATTACAAGGAACGGTACTTATGTATTAACGCCACAGCAGCTACAAAGTAGTCAATCGGATTTCGGTGGAAAATGGGCCGATATAGAGTTTAACATAGATTCAAAACAGTGTCTTTATTAATTTTAATAAATATTTTTATTTATTTTATAAATATAATTTAACCAAACTTAACCTACGCTCGCTTCGCTCGCTAACCTTGACTAATTGACACCGTAATTTTTTGAGTGTTTATTTAATGAATTCAGTAATTATTGCAATTATTTATTATTTAAATAACAATTATATAATAATATATTCAATAAAATAACAATTGCAATAATTACTGAATTTATTAAATAAATACTCAAAAGATTACGGTGTTAATTAGTCAAGGTTAGCGAGCGTAGCTTAAGTTTGGTTAAATTATATTTATAAAATAAATAAATATAAATAACCATTTCTTAAAATTAATAAAGAGATTCAATAAAATAAATACTCAATTTTAAATAAAGCTGTAGCTGCGGTGGTGTTAATATGTAAGTACCCAAGGAACCTAAATAAAGGTTACAAGAATTACAAGGTTCTGTGTAATCCTGTCTGTGGTAGGATTACAAATTTATAAAAATTAACAAACTTTCAGGCTGTTAAATGTATCCAAACTTTCGGTTATTATATAGACTCTGCATCAAACTAATCATACAAACAAATTAAAATAGTATCATAATACCACTTTTGCTGCATTTATTGATATAATGCCCATTGTGTTGCAGAATTTTAACAAACTAATTTATTGAGTAATGATGATGAAAAAAAAAAACATAAAAATTATGCTGTCAAAATTTACCTAAGTGTTAAGAAAGTAATTTACAAACCAAATAAAAGCCAACATTTAAACTAATTTCTAAAATTTACTTCATTTTGTTGTGTAGATTTTCAGTTGTTTTATTCCTTAAAAGGATATTTTTATCCCTTCTGGCTTTCAGAGGAGGTATTTGCATTAAAATATTTTCCCCTTTGTTTCCTTGTACCTCTAGGTGATAATCAATTTAAATGTGTGTTTTACTGCATAATTTTTGATTTCCATGTGGAAGATTTTTTTTAGATATTGAATTTCCTCTAGGGAAATAAATATACTCCAGGAATTCCCATTAATAGAAATCTTATTCTCTTCTTAATCTTCTTTCACAATAATACCGAACGTGATAGTAAGTAGTGCACATAACAATAAAACAAAACATTGTACAAAGCATCATTTGGGGCCATTCATCATTATTTTTGTAGCTGCATTTTCTCACTACAAACAACCCAAGTCTTGTTCTGTTCTCTTGTTCCTGGTCAATAGCCGTTTCATAGAATCTACTTTACGTACTATGTCAGTGTGTTTAAAATAGTGTGCAGTGATTAATTTTTTAATATCTGAAAAAAGCCAGCAGTGAATTGCATAACTTTTTCCGCCATACCAGTCAAATTATGCAATTTATTGCCCATCACTAAAATTGATTCTAAGTAAAATCAAAATTTAAAAAAAAATTATTTTTTTTTTAATTTGGGAGTTTTCAAGGAGGGGTATTAAGTTATTTTAGTGAGTTTGTTGTTTAACAGAATACATTTTGAGCATTAAAAATTTGAAATAAAAAACTTTTGGCCAAATTTTTTTTCAAGAAATACTAGAGTAAAGGCTATCAAAAAATTTAAGATTTTTACATTTTAAATGTAGTGGTTAACTTGCGAAATGGATTTAAATTTAAAATAAATAGAAATTTTTTTTTAAAGTTTAAAGAATTAATTTTTGTTACAGATATTGGCATGGGATGACCAAAAAACTTTTATACTGGTTTGAAAGCCTGTTTAGTTTGAAAATTTATAGGTGCGAAAAACTTCCATTAACTCTTTTTATGAAGCAAGATACAGCTAAAAAAGAAAATTATATAGTTATTTTTTGGGAAGGGGTAAATATTAAATAAATAGTTTTTGGTAATTTGTGATCTTGATAAAAAAAACTTCTATTTTTGTAAGAATTTGTTGCTTAAGTGCACTTTCAGTAAAAATTTGGGATTTTAATTTGCCCAAAACACTTCTACCCCTTTTTCTAATTTAAAAAAAAAAATTAATACATTCTTTCCTTCCTGAAGGTAGAACCTTCAACCATCTTTGAAGAAAATCGGGTAATGGAATCCAGAGTTATAAGACCAATTAAAAGCCAACATACATACACACAAATGTCTGCCTAAGAAAAATAGATTTTTTTGAACTTGGGAGCACTGGAATAAAAACTCTTGTAGATTATTTATAATCTATTTAAATCTATTTTTTTGTTAAATAAAAAAAAAAATTCCTTAAGGCATAAACCTTAAAAAAGGACCAATTTTTTTACAGTTCTCTATTATTACCCATTATGGTCGTAGTTGCTACAGCAGTATATATTGCTATAGATGGGAAAGTAAAAATAAATTTAGTAAAATCATAATTCATGATGATAATTTATTGATCAAAGTCTTATGAATGGGTGGGATGTAACTGTGTAAAAAACTTCTTTTGATTTCTGGGATGCTAAATGTATGTTCACAATTGAATAACTGGAAACTGGGACAACTGTGAATTTACATTTGCACTGAGGTGTTAAAATACTTGAGAAGGTGTGTGTGTATGTGTGCACACATGCACACATGTGAGTGGTGTTGTGTTTTGTATGTGACATGTTTGAAAATCCACTGAATATAATCTTGCAACAAGATATTCCTCAGCCACACATATCACATGCTGCTGCTGAGAATCTTGTGCAGTTGTTATTAAATCTATACCACTCACCAGGCCTGGTGTCCTGTGTTTTTCTCTTCCTCCCAGTTGTAATGAGGGACTTTAAGGGCATTCATTTTATTACAAATGATAATGTGAGATCAAAGTTTAAAGAAAAATTGCTACAATTATTCATTTTGCATGATAAAGTGGTACACATTACATTGAAGTCTGTAGTTGTAAATGATGTCTATATTGCAAAGTAAAGGAAAGCTCTTGTAACCAATGAAATGTAAAAATCTTGTTTTTTTTTTAATTTTATTTAAATACTTCTGTTTTACAAATTATTAATGAATGTGCATTATTTTTCAGCTGCCCCTTCTAGTTTAGTTTTTCTTCGTGTATTTTTGTAATTAATCTGATGCAGAGTTTTATAAATATAAATATAAATATATATATAATTATTATTATTTCATGCCTTTTTTGAAAAAAAAAAAATTCCTCTACTGTAACTGATTTTAAATTTCTACCTTTAATATTTTAAAAGAATAAAGATGTTGAAGTAACCAGTAAATGAAGAAAACATTTTTGTTCTCAGTGAGATGAAACATGTTTGTGTAGTTTATGGTTTTTGTTTGTACAGAAGCTAAAAAGGATGTGGCATCTCATAATTTATTTGACTTTATTGGCTCTGTCCTCAGCTGAACAAGTTTATACTACAAAAGTATTCATAATGCCTGTTGAACCACGACTGTTTGATTGGACCAGAGATGGTAAGTCAGTTGATTTCTTCAGCACCTTTTTTTTTTCATTTTTACTGTTAATGAATGAATCTACTTCAGTGATCTTGAATAGTAGTTTTTATGCTTGTGAAAGATTACTCAATCTATTTATTTTGCATGTATAATTATGTTATGTAGAAGAAAGTTGGGATTTGACTAGTTCATGTATCAAATAATATTAAAACATATTTAGTAGCATCTGACTTGTCTGTTAGTTTTTACATAGGAATGTGGGTTTACCAGGTTTGATTGAGAGATTATGTTTGTGAATTAATACATTATGTTAATACAGATTTAAGTTCTCTAATTAAATTAGTCAATACTAGATATTTCAGTTTCACATAATATATCTTATAAAACCCCAGTTTCATAAATTTCTTTGTTTTTTTCTTTGTGTCACTTTGAATGTATGACTAAACTGGTAATATCATATATCGGACATCCAGGGTTATGTCGAATATTGTAATCTAGTATCTTTTTTCATGCAAAAAAGGGTAAGGTAAGAAATTGGAAAAATTATCTTGAATTAAATGTTGAAAATGAAACATGAAATATGTGTAATATGTCAATGAATTTTATTGCTCAGAAAGCACATCCTTCAAGGAAATTAAAAGCTTTTTAAATTAGTATAAAATAGAATCGATATAAACACATACAGTATAGGTAATTTTGGCACTTATTAAAAATAAACTTTTTAGAGGAAGTAGAAACTGATTTGTAAAATAATTTAAACATTTACCCAATTCTACTGAACAAAATATTCTACCAAATTTGTTTTTTTAAATGTCAAGTTTTGTTATGTTTTAATACTGAGAAAACTTTTTGGGTCTTTTCTGTTAAGCGCTCTGCACCCTGTTTTTTTTATTTTTATTTTGTGCAAATTTGTATAAAATTATGATTTAATATTGTTTTAATTATCATATTAAATGACAAAATAATGTCGTAGATAAAACATTTGTAAAACTGTTACCTGTGTATCCTGTATGGCTTATAGGTAAGATAGTGGTGATCTAATCCGTGCACAGATTAGATCACTAATCACGGATTAGATTAACAATGTGGACATTGATCTAATCCGTGATCTCATTTGTACACAATGTTAATAACCTGTTCTGTATACAAAAATTAATGTACCTGCATAATAATGTTCTGTTATTTAAAGTATTGTTTAGGTTAGTACTTATTTAAGTGTGTAGATTATGGTAAATGAATGAGTTAAGTGTGTAGCATAGTTTTTTAAAAGTACTTTATAGGCTATTTTTCTTTGAATAGCAAGTCAACTTTTGAATGACCTAATTACAAAATGGTAAGTGAAAGTTTTAATTTTGTTAATATTCTACTATTATATGATTTTCTTTGTGAAGTTAAGATGATTTTTCATTTGTTGCTGTGTAACAGTTGTAAAATCATTGTTGTTGGTGACATGATTATATGAGCTAAAAGTTGTCCTGCTTTACTTCACACTCAATGTCTTTGGAAAAGTGCAAATCTTGTGTTTGGATGGCTGTAGGTTCCAAACTCAGCAGATATGTGAAAAAACAACAATTCATAAATAATGCATAAAAAAAGGTGGGGATACATAAGACCCAAATTTAATCATTTCAAGAAAATAAAATGATGACTAGAAAATATATTGTTGCTTTATTTATATTTTTTTATCCATAGTTATACGCTTGAAGTCATCAGACCCTTGACTGTTGTAGTTTATTGTTTTGAAATATAGATACTCTTTATAAAATTTAATTTTATGTATACATTATCTATCTTTATTATAATTTTTTTTTTACTGAGAATGAAAATTGTTTTAGGTCCAAGAAATCAATTCTCATTCCATCCTTCATTGCTTGATGCACCAGACCTACCGTCATGGATGTATTACAGATATAGTGATCGACATGGTGCTGGCTTCCTATATGGAGTTCCTCCTTCTAAACAGAAGGATTTTCAGGTTATTTTATATTTATTTCATTTGTTATAAATATTTTATTTAATATCTCCTGTAAAACATAACCTTTTAATAAATAATTAAGGTAACTTTGGTATGTCACATTAAAACTAATTATAGGCATATCTCTTGTTATTTAGATGTGGTAATGATTGATTGTTTGGTAATTATATCATTTAAATTACCAAGATTAAAGAAGCGGCATGGTGTTAAAGTACAAAGGGGAATATACGTATTTCTTTCTGAGTTTTTCTCCAAGTTTTCACCTGGTTCTGCTTGATTGTTGATTCATACATGAACAGTCTTTCTGCAGCACTGCCTTCTCACCCCATCCAAAACAATACACCTTTCTATACCCCCTTTTTCAACCTCCTCAGATTAGTAATGTATTTAACCTAAAACATATATTGAGTCTTTTTGTTTATCCATCAAAATTAAATTTTATTCAATAATATGTTAAAACATTTTCATGTTGGTGTAAAACTAATTCGTCTGATTATGTTCATTTAACAAATGTACATACAACTTTTCCATCTGTTTGTAACTTAATATAATTTTGTTATTGTATTTTTTATCAAATTGTTTGATCTTGGTATTTATCCATGTATCTGGCATTAAAAATGTGGAATAAAATCAAGATTGTGAAAATAATACTTTACATAATTACAATGAATAAATCGTTTTTTTCTCAAGTAAAATTAATTTAATTTGGTTTATCATATTACCTTAAATAACTTCTGTTGCATTTTTAATTGTGGTAACTATTTTTTTTTTTTTTTTTAATTTTAGGTTGAAATAATTGGTTTAAATCGACAAAACTATGAAACTAAACGTCATGTTGTTAATATGAATGTTATTGAAAAATCTGGTACGTCTTTAAATTCATTAATTATCTTAATAGAAATAAATCTGATCTGTAAGTGCATTAATTTATTTTTAATTAATTGTAAAAAATCTAGTTAATAATGTTTATTATAAAAAAAAGTTCATAAAAGTAAGATGAACAAGGTTTGTCCAAAAATATTATATTTTATAGAATATTCTGTGTCCAATTAAAATTTTGTGAATCCATTCAGTTTTAGTATTGATTAATTAATTTTAATTTTTTTTTTTATAGATATTGCCCGAAATGAAGTTCATATGAAAATAGATAATCTAAATTTGGAGGATATGTTTGATATAAAAAGCTTGATTAAAATCATGGATGTGTTTCGTGTACAGTTATGGCCTGACAGTGCTGAAGATTTATACGTTACATTTTTAGCATCTGCTATTCAACTTGGTGCCAGGCTACCTTTAACTCCTAATGAGGGGGAAGGGTAAGATTCTTTTCGATTTCTAATTCTATTTATTTTTTTTTAAAACTTTGTTATTTATTCTTTAATTTTTATTGTCTTAAGTTTTTTACCTGGTGACCTGGTCTATATTGAATTTTATACTATAGTTTGAGTAATGAAAGAGAAAATTGTTTTTGAAGTTTAATATCTTAGAAATCAATTGAAAAAAAAAATTAAGGTTTATGTGGTATTAAAACTTATTCTTTTCTACATTAATGTTATGCATTTCAGTTTATTTTAAGAAAATCTGTTGGAATTATTGAAAATGTTACTTAAAATTTCTGCATTTTGCTGTTTTCAGTAACATTTCAACATTCCATAACTTTGTTACCAGATAATCTAAAATAATTACTATTATATTACTGGAAATTTCCCAGTGTTTAGTTTCAATAGGGTAGATTTTTCTGTTTTTTAAAAAGTTTACATTCTCAGCAATCTTGCCTCATATAAATGTAGAATACAATACAGAATATTTATTTATTTATATATATTTTGCTGTGTATCACTATTAAGTGACTGTTCTTTTCTAACAAATGATTAATATTCCCAGCAGTTTGATTGAAATTCTTACGTTAGAGATACATTTACTTTTATTTAACAGAACTATGTTTGTTGAATATAGATAGCTGTTTTATGTGTTTTCTTGCACTTTCAGTGTTTGATATGTGATTTCCTTGTAATCTGAGTTCAGATGGATATCAGTATACATGTTGTAAAAGGAGTTATGTTATGTTGATGAATTATCATCACAGGTTGAAGTTGAGAGAGCAGCTGTTGAGAGGAACAGAGTTAGATGGTGAGCAGTCAAGATGCAGTTTTGAAACTGGTGTTGTAATTAGGTGCATTTGTATTGTACGACCATGCTTGTAAGACTTTTATGTCAGTATAATTTTTTTGGTTTCAGGGTAGTTTTACGTTTAGGGAGCAGTGCCGATTTTTCTCATGTATTACTTGATTTGCAAGAAGAAGTACGTCCACTTAGGAAAATGTATTCCTGCCGTGGTTTTAAGCGCACAACTGTTGAGCGTATTTTACGTAAAGATGGCTTTACTTTGGATTGGTGTGCATTTCGATTGGTAATATATATTTATAATATTTCATCTCTTTTTGTCAAATAATACCATGTTTGTAGATTAATCTAAATGGTAGGCAGATTGTCATTGATAAGTATACTATTTAAACTAATGGATACACAACACACACATTTCCATTCAGATTACGAAATAAATAAATGTACCCAAATTAGGTTTATCTCAACTAATATATTCAGTCTTTATCTTAAAGACCATTCTAAATTTTTTTACCATTGCACTGTCATTTTTCTAAAAAAAATATTTTAATGTTTTTAACTTACAGTAAATGTGTTAAATTTGGAAAGGCCATGACCTTGCTGTCTGTGTGTGTGTGTGTGTGTGCACATGTGCATGTATGGAATGGAACGGAATGCAAGGATAGCAGGAGACTTTATTATCTCCCTACTAATCGCAGAACCTGGATGAATGTCCCTTGCTGCTGTGTCTTTTGTTTATTGGGTGGGTCATTATTTAGTAGTGGTTACAGTTATTTTGTTTTATTGATGGACAGAATTGTTATTTTCATTCTGATCCTATAGACACCTGTGAGTGAAAAATTGTTGTCCAAGGCTTATTGTAGCCCACTGGGCTGGTGTAGTGGTTAACTGATACTTGCAAATCAGCCTATTTCGAAATCGTGAGTTGTTAGGTTCAAATCCTAGTAAAGGCAGTTACTTTTATATGGATTTGAATCAAGATCATGGATACTGTTGTTCTTTAGCGGTTGGTTTTAATTAACCACACATCTCAGGAATGGTTGACCTGAGACTGTACAAGACTACACTTCATTTATATTCATACATATCATCCCCATTCATCCTCTGAAGTAATACCTTACATTGGTTCCAGATGCTAAACAAAAAAAAAGGGGCTGATCTTGGGAGACTAAGTGCATATGAGCTTCATTCTCCCAGCATGATTCCGCTTCATTCTGTTCCATAAAGTCCTTTCGGTGCTAGTGCCTTTCGGCATAACAGGAATATGTCTTTTGGGGGCCGTAGTGTTTGGAGGAAGCTCCCCTCACCGGAGGGAATTGCATGTGCTGGGTGGGACATAATTGTAAGTATTAAGAAAAGGATGGTGGGTGTTTGGTGAGGTGAAATTTCTTCCCTCGGGTTGTCTTTGCTGCTGCGTCTCGGCTGGGCCGGATTCCAATTTGTTTTGGTGGGCCGATTTTCATTTTTCTTTCTTCTTTTCTTCTGCAACTTGCCTTTCTGTAAATCGGTTGTAAATAATTTACATACCATAAAACTTGAATAGTCCTGTGGCTCGGAAAGGGCAACACAAGGGAAAGTGGAGGCCTCTTTTCTCTGTTATCGGGCGGCTGCTGGACTTTATCTACTCTACAATCTTTGCTGTCCTTGGAGAAATGGTGGGTGGGGGGGGGGGGTGGCGACCGGAACGTCACTAGGCAGGTGTCTTCCCCTACGGGGTTGGGATGTCCTTTGGCGATCTCCTATTTAAGCCCATCAGGGCTAGGAATGGGGGGCTGGAAGCATCACAAGGCTTGGGGTGTCTTCCCCAACAGAGTTGGGATGACCTTTGGCGATTTCTTCTTCTTTTTACTATAGGAAATAGGATGGTTGGGTGCCTTACAATTTTTGTATCAAAATTTCATGTTCGCAAGTGTTGGGTTGGTGGGGGCGGCGATTACATCATTTTATTTGTTTCAGAAGTAAGATGCTCAAACGAACATTTCTTTTCAGGAAAAATTTTAATTTTAAAATCATCCAGAGACAGTGTGTCCAGGCAGGATTTAAGGGGACCGTGAGTTGATCTGGATCACCTGTAACAAACCTGAAACGGATAGAAACAAGAAAGCATGTCCTTACATTACAGGGGAAATTTATATATTGTATAATACAACATGATGACAAACCTGGTATGCAAACCTCCATTGTGAAAGAACGCAGGGTCATGTTTCAAGCTACATATGTACTGGGATTTCATAAAAATTTAGTTTATAAATTTATTGGGGATTTATGTGTTATATGATAACAAATGATGATAACCTCTTATGCATACCTCAAGAGTGAAAGAACGTTGTGTCATGTTTCTTCCTTTTTAATGATGGAAAATCGCACTTTTGGTGAACAAGTCGAACTGCAGCAGCATTTCAACGACAAAAGTGTGCCCACACTTGACAAGCAAAGTATCACAAGATCAAAAAAACCCATATATGGGTTCATATGTGTTGTCATCATGTACAAATGATGAATCACACGCAAAATGATGAATCTCACAAATGATGAGAATGACAATCCCGCACGCAAAAATAAAAATGCGCACAAACATCTCTTGTAATGATCCTTTTAATGGCTGCAATGTATTTTGGGGGTTCCCTCTTAGATCACCCAATGTAGAGGCTCCTGGCCTGGTTTATCATTATTCACCCCTCGTCCTACCTTTTCACGGTGTCTCATCTAATGGTGTAAGACCTTTTCCTAACACTCTGCAGTGTAGGGTCCTCTCGGCAGATATCCCTGAGATGGCAGTGCTTGAACACAGCCGCACTCCCGAATAGTCTACATGCCAGTGCAACACTCACCTCCAACATGGTTTTTATGCCGTCATACCGAAGTGTGGTGTTTCTGAGAAACCATGGTGCTCCAAAAATGGGTGACCTGGTGACCTTTGCCCTCTGGGTTACATTTTTCACATACTCCCCTAAGGTAAGCTGTTTATCCAGGACCAGTCCCATATGCTTAACTTTTGTCCCAAAGGGGATTTTCCCCCTGAGATTTCCAATTGTCTGGCTGGAGCGCATAGCTTGTATGTGAAAAATGGCAAAAGAACTGCCCCCTGGGGAACTCTGGCAGTTATCACCTTTGTAGGTGATACGGATCCCCTCATGCATACTATGAACTATCTCCCCAGTAGGTAAGACCTTAGTAGCTTGACATGACAGTCAGGGACCATCGTGTGAGCAAGGTTTTATAGTAGGCTAAACTTTATGGATGGCTTTAGCCTCATCCAGGTAAACAGTCGTGGTCACTGCTTTCCTGTTCAGAACTCTGACACGGCTGTTCACCAAACTAGTTGAAGGGTCATCGAGTGGCCCTCTCTGAACCCAGACTGCTCAGGCTGAACCTCCGGCCCCAAGCATTGCCGAAGTTGTTTGAGGAAATGTTTTGAACAATTTCAACAATACAAGTAGTAAAGAGATCGGCCTGTAATTCTGGGAAAAAAGTAGACTTTTCCTGGGTTTGGGCAAACATACCACCTTCTCCATTTTCCAGCAATCTGGAAAATACCCTATGTACAAAATTGACTTAATAGGATGGCTATGGTTGCTATAACAGTGGGAGGAATATTTCAGTGTGCTCAGGCCTTGATCTCATCTATCCCTAGGGTTTTATCGGGGCTTGTGGCCTTGATAGTCATGGTCACTTCTGCTTCAGTTATGCAGTCTATTTCGTGGGGTCATCCTCTACCTGGGCGAAGTAGTTCGAGAGGAAAGACTCCACTTTGATTGCATGGTTGTTGTTCAGGCCGGGAGGGTTTGGGGTGAACTGGTCCTCCAGTGTGTTCGCAAAAACCTTCGCCTGGTTCAACTCTTAGTAGGCCAAGAAACTTTGTGAAACAACTCGGAGATGTGAGGTGGGAGATCATTATGAAGTGGCCATGAGGAATTCTCCGATGCCTCTTTTCAGAAAGCTATGGCTATTGCATTTACATATGAATTGTATACGCCAATCATACAACTTTTAATTTTGTTCTAGATCAAACTTAACACCCTTAAAACAAATTACACGACCAAGACTTCAACTTTGTGGTTGTTTACTACTTAGTCGTTTATTTTTAAAGGTATTTACTGCCTTAAACATGCATTTTGATGAGATATACGTATACAGAGATTCTACACACTTTAATTTGCACGTTTAGTTTCAGTTTTAGATTTTTTCATAATGCTAAATCAATTAAAATAGAACGAATCATTGGTTTCCTTACTATAAAGGGATTAAATCATACTCAACTTTTTTATTCAACACTCGCAACACTTGCATTTTAGTAACGAAATAAATAATCTTAAAAACAAACTATTTCTAATCATAGCAAACGTATATCACTTGATCCATTTCTGGATAATTTAGGCTTACTTCGTGTAGGAGGCAGATTACAATACTCTGTATTACATTACCATGTTAAACATTTTTACATCTAAATGCAAATATTACAAAACTGATTATTAGTGCTGAGCATTTGCATCTTTTGCGGGTGTTCAATTAACACATCATTCTTACATCAGAAATATTGGATTATAAATAGTAAGAGGATTATTTCTTCTAACATTTGTAAATGCATGATATGCTATTGATATAATGCAGACAGGCAGGTATAACAGCTTGTCAGATACCATCTTCCCGACCATTATTCCATTCCCGTTATTCCTTCCTGACAATTCCCTACATGTGAAGTAGACTACGGCGGTCCAATTATGATTCGTCGTGGTGGGCAGAAGTCTAAGACCATAAGTAAACCTTATATAGCACTTTTCATACGTCTCACTACTAAAGATATTCATTTACAATTAGTTTCTGATCTGACTTCACAGTTTTTTATTGCAGCATTTAAGAGATTCATATCACGTAGGGGTATTCCCAATCAAGTCTTTTCTGATAACAATTCCAACTTCTGTTGAGCCATAAATATACTTTATAATTGTATCAGTTTTTTAAATTCAGAATAACTAAAATCAGACATTCAAGTATTCACAACTATACAAGGTATAACTTGGTCATTTATTCCTTCCTCTTCACCCCATTTTGGTGGTTTATGGAAAAGCACAATCAAAAGCATTAAATTTCATTTGTGTCATGTAACTGGACAAACAATCCTTAATTTTGAGGAATTATATACAGTTTTAACACAGATTGAAGCCTGCCTCAATTCCCATCCTAGCTTTGCTATTTCAACAAATCATAGAGATCCAGAACCTCTATCTCCAGGACACTGTCACATAGGATTTGTACTCACTTCCTTGCCTGAACCCAATTACCAAAAAATTGAAATAATTGCTAAGGCCTTTTGCAATTACTCCAAAGATTTATACAATCTATCTGGAGATGATGGTCTAAGAACTATTTACAGCAACACAATAAATGTCGTTTTCCATCCCGTAATCTTTGTGTTAGAGATTTAGTACTAGTTACCAATGAAAATTCTTCACCCATGCACTGGAAACATGGAATTGTCACCCAAGTTTATCTGGACTTTGACAAAGTTGTTGGAAGGGTTGTTGATTTATATGTAGTTAATGGTCCATTAAGAAGACCTGTGCATAAATTATGCCTATTACCAATCTCAAATGATTGATTTAATTAATATTTTTATGTAAAATTTTTTATTGATTTAATTATTTTCATACTATTTTTGTAATTTCATTTGATTTACGAGAGGTTATCTCTAAAGTAAAGACTGTTTCATTGTAAAAAAAATCTATTCTGAAAACTTTATAAATGTTTTTTATTTCTCCCTAACTACATACCTTATACTACTTCTATATAATCACCACATGAATTAAGAAATTTATTGTAGCGATACACCAGCTTCAAAGTAGCCTTGTTGTATTCTTCTGCCGCCAGTCCATTTAGTCTCTGATTAACAGCATTTTTAAGTTCATCGTTACTCGTGAATTGCTTACCACTCAAAAATTCTTTCAATTTCCCAAACTGATGGTAATCAGAAGGAGCTAAGTCCGGATTATATGGTGGGTGATCGTAAATTTCCCATCCAAATGTTCCCAGTAAATCACGTGTCAGACCTGCAACATGTGGATGTGCATTATTGTGCAACAGGACGACACCAGCAGTCAGCCGTCCATGTTGCTGATTTTGAATGGTGCGCTGTAACTTACATAGAGTTTTGTGGTAGGCTTCTGCATTTATAGTCATTCCACGTGGCATGAAATCAATCAGCAGTATGCCAAACCGATCACAAAAAACTGTGGCTCTCAGTTTGTATTCAAATGACTGTGGTTTGTCCTTTGTTGGTCTGGTTGGTGATTGAGGATGATGGCATTCACTTGACTGCCGTTTTCTCTGTGGCATGTAATACAAAACCATGTTTCATTACTGGTAACAATTGAATTAAGGAACTCATCACCTTTTCTCTGTAGTGCATCAAAAATTCCAAAGCAGATCCCATTCTGATTTTTTTGTGATGTTCTGTTAAGACGTGCAGCACCCAATGTGCACAAACCTTCCTGAAACCTAAATGGTCATGATCAATGCGACCAATAACAGCTCTTGAAACATCAGGAAAAATAAGGGCCAGTTCGGAAATCATTGAGCGACGATCTTTTCTGATTTCATTATCAACACATTTCAACAAGTCCTTGGTGATTATCAAGGGCCTCCCTGAACGTTCTTCATCATGTGTTTTAATTCTATTATTTCACACCTTTCACACCTATTTCAGACGTTTCTTTCATTCATTACATTAATACCATGCGCAGCAACCAACTGCCTATGAATTTCATCTGGCTTAACATTTTAATGGTCAAAAAACATATGACTCCACGTATTTCACAGTCAGTGGCAACATCGATTTTCCTACTCATTTTATAACTTAATAACTCACACGTAATCAAAGATTCTACAATGCAACAACTTACAGACAACAATGCAGTATGTACATTACTAGCGTGGCCATGAACGACACAGGTTTGCCAACTGTAGGGAGAGAAATTTCCCAGTGGTCTTTACTTTAGAGATATCTCTTGCATATTCTTATGTGACTGTTTAAATGCTCATAAATATTGTATTAATATTTATAACCTAATTTACATATTTAATTGTGCATTGATTTAATTATGATTTCATATCTATATTATATATTGATTTATATATATTAGGTGCAATAAGACACCAATAATAATTTATTAATCTTGAGGATTAGGGTTCCCTTGATTTATTTATTATTTAAGATTGATGTGAATGTAATTTTAAACTATTATGAGTTAAAATATTCAATTTTATTATTATTTATTTCAGCCGTATGCTGATTATTATTATTCAAAATATTATTATGAGCTTTTTTGATTAATTTATTGTATATTTATATGATTACTATTAATATTATATCACAAATGAATGTAAATACCATTTCAACTAAACATAAATATTAAAAATTTAATTATATTATTGATCATTTATTCACTATTAAACTTGTTTGTTATTCTGTTGAAATGTAACATTATGGATTGTATCATGTAGGTGACTTATTGTAATAGCAAAAATCATATGATTCATGTTGTTATTTGTAATAGTTTCATTTACAATATTAACTAAAAAAAAAGGTCATGATTTTTGGTGGGCAGTTAGACTCCAGTTTTGTTTCCTGCTTTTTTATTTGTAAAAATAAAAATTTTCACTTTTTTCTTTAATTTTCACTCTTTCTTTTTACTCTTTATAAATTCTCACTTTTTTGTTACTCTTATAAAATGAATTTGTCTAATGCTTTATTGTTAGTCAGTCTTGTTCCATCCTTCAAAGACTCTACATGTGTTTATTATGAATGTATAATTAATTAATATAATAATGTTATATATATGAATTACAAATTCAAAGATTATAATGAAAATAATTTATATTACAAAATGAAATAAAGAAATTTATTTGAATGAACCAATGAATAATAAAATATTTAGAATAATTAAACCTAACCGAGGTATTGAATTAAGGCGGCATATTATTTGACACCATAATGTGTTTCTTTCTTGATAGGATGCATTTATTTGTTATTTCATTCTATGTTCTAATCTTTATTATAACTGTGACAGATGGAAATCACTTAATACAAGAGGCACAAATAAGTTGCTTTCTTTAAAAGAAATAGTTTCTATTTTTAGCCAGCCTGGTAAAGGTACATTTATTGGGTGGATGATCACATTTTGGTGAACTTGGCATACTGATCTGCAGTTGTATGTTTGACTTAGTGAAGAAAGCCATGGGAAGCCACTCCTCATGTTTCCTTGTAAGCTTGGAGTGGGATGCTTATTATTATGGAAAATTGCTATGTCTAGTTTGGGACGGACTTGTGTCTTGGGTTAGATCATCTGTAACTTATTTTGTTTATGAAAGCACATTATAATATTACACTCTACTAAAAATGTTCTATTAACATGGGAGATGAAGTAATTTTAATTACAGGTCACGTTTTCAAGTTTGATCTGCTAAATGGAACAACATTCTAAAGATAATACTTCCTTCAATAAGGCTTTCCAGATTTCTAATCAATTTCATTGTTTGTTGGTTATATTGTTCATATAGCAGTTGTTGAATATACATTAGGAATTTGGATCTATATTTTCTTGTATCACTAATAAACAATCCTCTGTTATTCTCTTAACCTTTATATACTTTATGACTGTTGGCTAACAATCATATCTTCATTAATGAGTTTACTAGGGATCTTCTTTTTGTCTAATAAAAGTGCATGGACATTGTCCCACTGTAGGTTAGATTGGTCTTATTGCTGACAGAGTTCTTCCAGTTTTTAAGTTATAAACTTAAACATTTTTTTGTCAATAGTAAACCTAAGAGTTTGGTATGATTGACTTCTCTCACATTCTTAAAACAGATTTTCTTAGTTTGAATGCGTTGTTCCAGAGTAAATAGGTAAAATTTCCATAATATTTTTTGTTGTTAAAATTAAAAAAAAAATTTTTTTGTTTTTCAGATATCGCACAATAAAACACAAATTAATCATCATATGGGTTCAGATCATGAACATTCATTACTTGAAGATGAGTGGAAAAATAACAAATGGATTCGACCAGCAAAACATGAAATACCATGTCGTAATTATTTATCAGAGTTTGCGTTAACTCTGATATTTCCTTTAGTAATTATGATTAAACTTGTTTTATTACTCTCGGTCATACTTTGTTTTCATCATGAAGGCATGTTAGTATCAGCTGTTATTGTTGTTTTATTAGATAATAAGATTCATTTTTGTTTTCATTCTTATTTCTTAATTTTATTAATTTATAGTTTTTGTCTGTATAAAATCTTTATAAAATGGAAAAAAATATATCATATCATCTGTAAAAAGCAACTGCTGGCCTATTGGTTATTTTATTTGTAGAAAAATCATATCCGTGTTATAAAATCCATAATCCACAAAGTTTTTTAAAATTTGTGTAAAATTTATGTATGTTCTGTAAATCTTTAAAATTTCTTATATTTTACTCAATAACTAAAGTTATAAAAAGTAACTAAAGTGTAAAGATGTCAAATAGTAGTTATATGTGTACATGTAAATGAAGATAAATCAGAAAACTTTACTGAGGATGGGCTTATGCCCGAAAGCACTCTAATGTAAAGGATATATATATATAAACATTTTTTAGCCAATCCACCAAATACAGAATTAAAGAAACATTCTTACCTTTTTTTACTTTATTTCCTTTACATTAGAGTGCTTTTGGGCATAAGCCCATCCTCAGTAAAGTTTTCTGATTTATTTTCATTTACATGTACACATATAACTACTATTCAACACCTTTACACTTTGGTTACTTTATATATATATATATATATATATATATATATATATATATATATAAAACATTAAAATGGACTTTACATTTAATTGGTCTCGTTTTGTGTGTGTTTCTAGTAAATAATGGGTGGAACTTACTCTTGATTGTAAAGATGTTTGAAATTTTTTATTGAGCCATAACCACCATTCATTTGGTAGGTAGAATACATAGTTTTGTAATAAACATTTTTTTTTCATTCATTTATTAAAAATGATCCCTAACTTTTAAAAAAAAATTAATCCCTTATGTTTTAAGCTTATGTGAAATATATGGTAATTTTTTATGTTAAAATAAATTATGTCTTATCAGTTTTGAACATAGAATCTTCCATATGAATAAATTAATAAGCAAAGTATAAAGTGGATTGAAGAATTTATAATTAATATGATTTGATTTTCACAAAATTATTTTAAAAATAACAAATGTTGTTTTGGGACACAGGAACTTCACACAGTGTATTCTGTTTGTAACACCTGAGGAAGCTATTGTGATTTTTTAAAAAACCAAATTCACATTTGTTTATTTTCTTTTGTTACGGATTTTCATTAAGAAACAGCTTCATCCATCAATTATTTAAAGAATTTATTTTTAATTAGTCACGCTCGTCAAAGCAATCTTTTTTGTGATATATTACTATATGAATGCCAATTCATTACTTCATAAATGATTAAAATTTTTGGTGCTAGGAAGTAATAATAGTGTAAAATGTAAATATGTTTTATACCGACATTTTTCAGAAAAATTCATTTTTCTTGCAAGTGTTTATGTATTTATAATTTGAGAATTGCAAAAGTTAATGTCAGTTCACGTATTTAGTCCATAATGATCAATCTTCTGTGCAGTATCATATTGTATTCTATTAAAATTATTTCAGATTTCATTGTTCTTAAGATTTGTGTATTTTTTTTACTTTCCCATTTTATTTCTTTTATTACTTTCTTTTATTTATTTTGAACCTTTCACTAATTAAAATTTATTTCATGCAGGATAGATGAACCTTCTAATGAATTCTTTGATTCAATATTTAATATCTGTGAAGAATTTTGGAGGTATGATTATAATGTATTAAAGTTTATTGCAAAGAAGCTTTTTTTTGCTTGGTTTTATTGTGTGGTTTTTTAATGTTTTTTCTACTTATCTGATGTATATAAATTAATTTTTTTCTTTTATAAGGCATAAGTTATAAATCATAACTAATTTTTAGTTTATAATAATAATTTATCTAAATTTTTTATGAGATCATTCTGTAGTTATTTTGGTACTGTACATTTTAAGATAGTTTTTGGAGATGTAAAGGTTTATAATTATATTTAATGTAATAATTGATAGGTGTTAATATCCAAAGTCAAAGCCATTTGTATTTGTTTATATCTCCGGTGTTGAAATTTTACTTTAGTTTCTTCTTATTACTTCCTTGTACAAAGTAAAGGAAGTATTGTAATCATGAACAATTTTGGTTTTCAGATTTCAACAGAAATATTCATTTTGATCATCCCTGAATCTATTTTGACTAGTTTCGGCATGACGACAGTACATACGTATGTATGTACCTCGCATAACTCAAAAACAATTAACCATAGAATGTTGAAATTTTATATTTAGGACTGTTGTAACATTTAGTTGTGCACCTCCTCTTTTGATTGCAAACGACTAAACCAAAAATGTGTGTGGAGTCAGACCTCTGAATAAAACAGGGTTTCAATTTTGAAACATTTGGAATTAGAATTTTTTCTTTACTGCGGTAATAAGCCCTCATTGAGAGCTTTTCAACGATACATCACAAGTGTACTTATTTTCAGGGTTCCATAGTTATATAACCAAATAACATTTTAATTAATGAAATATTTGGATCTTTCAAGGGGAAGGCACATTGGTTCGAATCCGACTTCATATATATATTTAAAAAAAGTTTTTTTTTTTTTAAATTAAATATTTTTTTTTTATTAATAATTATTAACCTCTGATGTAGAAAAAAATTAACAAAAAATAATAATTCAATAATAATAATACAAAAAAATATGAAAAAAAATCAGAAGTTATTAGTGAAATAAAATTTTATGTACTTTTCATTTTTGATTTAATTAAAAAATGATTGCAATCAGAGGTTAATAATTATTAACAAGTCAATTTAAATTAAAAACAAAGTTAAAAAAAGATATATGTATATGAAGTCAGATTCGAACTGATGTGTTCATGGTTATGGATCTGACACATTCTCACTTACACCACATATCTGCTTGAGCGACGTGAAACAAAATTAGTATATAAACTAATATAAAATGCTAAGGAAAATTACATAAATACAGTAGAATGTTATGTTGTTTTACCAAAGTTTGTTTTATTTTGTAAACCTTGATAGATTGACTTTTTTGTTTGAATATTAAGTGCAGTAGAATTAATAAATAATATTGCGAACATTAAAACTTGGGGAAATAAAGCGCATACATAAGTGATTGCAATTGCATCTTCAAGAGATATTTTTGTTTATGAAGAAATAAAAAGTGATGACATGAATAAAAAGAAAGACTTTAAGGGAATTACAACATAGATGTGATGATTCAGGGCTATTGAATAAAAATCATTTCTTTATTACAAAAAATACTTCAACAATGACAATGATTCAGTGTCTGTAAGGCCTGTATTCATACTATATACAATGGTGGACCAAACATTGTTTTTTATTCTGCAGTTTTATCTAAAAGTTTGATGTCATTCTTTTGAAACCAAAGGATAGATGAGATGTGAGACCTACTGAAAATTCACACTGTAATAACAAGTGTTATAAATTCAGAATAATTATCCAAAGACAAAAACCCTACTACACCACACTTATTTTAAACACAGTAAAAATATGTTAAAAATGTAAACTGAAAATTTAGTAACCTTTTCCAGTTTTGTTTTTGTTTTCATTGAATGTAATGGAAAAAAAAAATATATATAATGATGATGATGATGAAATATATGTGTGAATAGGTAACACTTACTTGGTTCAACATTTCTCTTGTATAAATACATAATTTTTTTTATTTATGTATTTGTTTCAGTCTATTTTATAATAAATATCGCTATAAAATTTAGTAACCTTCTCCTTGTTTTCATTTTGTTGATGGTTACATCATAATAATTTAAAAAACATAGTATTAGATAGATATAAGACTTACATTTATTTAAATATAATAAAGGAACTTTTACTCTATATTAATATTTCAGGTAAGAATATTGAATAAATAGTTGAGTTGTATAAATATTTGAATTAATAAAAACTAATATTCTAGCGATTGTGTAACTGTCCATTTTATTAAAGAATTGGAGGTTCGTATCTCATTTTCAAATGAAATAAGTTTAAATGAAGTGCAGCAAAAAATGTGTATATGTAATTTAATAGGCATACAAGGAAGTCATGGTATCCACATAAATTTTTTTTATAACTTTTGTGGTTCAACAATAATATTTATTTTAGTTATGAATAACTTTAAGATGTTAGATTTATTAATTTTTATGAATTCTTTCTTCTCTGTATGTGCTTAGTAAGATTCAAAACATTTTTCTAGTTTTCATCAACACTGATTCCTTGAAATTTCCTTAGTTTGTCCCTCTCCCCTTAAAAAAAAAGTTTCCTCTTCATTCTTGTCATGGCACACTAAAAAGTGGAGATGTAGTCTCTCTTCAAAAATATCTTTATTTGCTTCAGTTATTTTATTTTTCAGTGTTTTAATAATTTTGTCGGCTTTGAGCTGCATATGAGAGTAAGGCTTTTTGAACTATACCTATATAAATTTGAATCTTGAGAACTGTTTTATCTGTTTATTATTCTGAAATTTCATTATCTATTTGCTATAACAGTTTGTTATGACATATACTATGACAATGAATCAGTAATATTAAAACTAATTATTTTTACGTTTTCTTTAACAAGAGTAAAATTTTCTGGTGTTTAGAAACTGAAATAGCACACATCAAGTGAATTGGTGATAGAGTAATCTACCAATTCAGATGGGTGTATTTTTTAAAACTTCAACCCCCTCAGGAGGACCCTTCAATGTTTCAGTCTAAACTTTCTGAAAGATATCCTCTCTAATTTTTAATGGAGTACCCAAATCAGATCTCAAAGTAAGGAGGGTAAATAGTCTGAATTCACCCGAACTGAATTTGTAGATTGCTTGGCATAAATTAACAAAGATGATTTATATTTTTAATGTAGTTGTAATTTTTGGTTTTCAACTTTTAATACATTCTTACTTTTTCTTCTTATTCTGAGTTTTCTGTTAGACAATAGATATTTATTAAATTTTATCTGATCACTATTCTACATTCATTACTGCTGCTCTTCTTCTTTACCCCTCTTACTACTGTTGTCTTTAACAATTTTAATTCATCACCATTCTTTGGGTCGTATCTTTTTATTGCTGTTCAGCATTGTAAATGCTGCTGAAAATAGAAATTTCATTTAGAGTTTACATTATTAAACTTCATGAAATAACTCTATCTTTCTGCTGTTATTTATGTTGTTTTCAACCATTAGTCTTTTCTTGTTTAGGTAAGGTAGATTTCATTTTATTTTAATTAATTGTTTCTTGAACCATTTGTTTAGATGATTGCAATTATATTTAATTTGTAGGCACTTATAATGAAGTAAAGACAAATTTGATTCATATGTAATTATGGTGTTGAAAGTGTGTAAAACAATTTTAATATTTAATTTTTTATCTTCTTAATTTAATTTTTTTTATCTTCTTAATGTGTGCTATATTTTACTTTACTATCTTTTCTTTGTTTGGAGATAAATCATGTGTTTATTAATTATTATTTTTTTTGTTGAAAATTCATATTTGAAGACGTGGTTTTGTTTGGTAGACTAATCATGAAGATAATGAATTGTTTTGTTTTTGTAGTGAAAATTATATTAAAATAAAAACATGTTTGTGCTCTAATTTCAAGACATTTTTCTTGAATTTCATCAGAAAATTTTATGAAATTGATCTTTGTTGCTTTTATGATTTTTATATGATGTTTGATAGTATATATTATTCAAACAATATATACGAGGTTTGTTCAGAGAATAACCGACCTTTATTTTTTTTAATCTTTATTATTAATTTTACAGATTATTGGTCCTTGTCCTGTTCAAAGTATTCTTCTCCCCTATTCACACGCTTTTCCCAGTGGTGTTTCCATTTCACAAAGCAGTTCTGGATAGCTTCATTTGAAATGGCCTTTAAGGTCTATGACGAATTTGCTTTAATGCCATTAACAGTCTCAAAACAGTGTCCTTTCATCACTGATTTTAATTTCAGAAATAAGAAAAAATCACAAGGAGCCAGGTCTGGCGCGTAGGGAGACTGTGGGAGGACAGCCATCTGATTTTTGGCACAAAATTGACAAAGCTGAGTGTGCAGGTGCATTGTCGTGGTGAAGGAACCATGAGCTGTCTTGCCTTAACTCTGGTCTCTTTTTGCAGATTTTAATATGTAACCATTGTAAAACACCTTGATAGTACACACGGTTCACTGTTTCACCTTGAGGCAAGAATTCAAAATGCACATTTTCATTAAAATCGAAAAAAACAGAGAGCATCACTTTGACATTGGATCGAGACTTGACATGCTTTCTTGGGGTGTGGAGATCCTTTGCCACCATTGTGATGGTTGAACTTTTGTCTCATTGTCGCAGCCATAAACCCAGCTTTTATCTCCCATTATAATCATTTGCATGAATGTTTCATCGTCATTGGCTTGTTCAAGAGGTTGCCGACAAACATCCTTTCGATGTTCTTTCTGCTGTTCAGTCATCAAATAAGAAACAAACTTTCCTGCAACTTGATGCAGGAAAGTTTTGATGCATGTCCAATTTTTCAGTCAAAGTATCATGGCATGATCCAATTAAGATGCGAACCTCTTCTGCAAGTTCTGTGGCAGTCAATTGGCAATTAGCACATACCATATCGTTGATTTTCTGACATGGGTGTCATCAGTTGAAATCGAAGGCCTTCTGGTCTAGGGTCATCTTCAGCTGACTGATGACCATTTTTAATTCATGTGAAAACGGTCGTAACATTGCATACAACCCAAAGAATCATCTCCATAAGCTTGTTTCAAAAGTTGACATGTTCCTGTGAAAGTTTTTCCCAGTTTCATGTAAAATTTTACATTGTTGCTTCTAAAAATCACTTATTACAAAAATCTCTACTAATACTTAAACACGTTACACTCAAATAACAATAATATGAAAACTAAATGAGATATCAATAATCCAAGAATATGTGGTTATAGAGAAGGTTATGTAGTAAGCAATGCTGGCAACTGCACGTCACTAAATACCTCTATTGACATGTTTTCAATAATGTTTGGTTATTTTCTGAACAGACCTCATATACTGTTTATTTTCATTTACACTAGAACTGTAACTATTATTGTATCATTATAACTCGTATTCAAGATTTGTAATTATACTGTTTGACACTTGTGTTGGCTAACTGAAGAAAAATTTATCTTAACGGTTATTGTGAAGTATTTCTGCTTCATTGTCAAGGTTTCATTTTAGTTGACAACGAAATTTACAGCCTTTGAGATGACCTCCATATAATACTAGTGATTATTCATTTATTATAACTTTTAAATGGCTGTATAGATTTCATTGGATTGTTTTAGAAGGAAGTAAAATAAAAGTTCATAATCAAGTCTAGTTGAGACTTAAGCATTGCTGATTTAAAAAATAAATCAGATTGTTGGATTTTGTCTTATAAATATTGGGAATGAATTCTTAAAGACAACTAAGATTAATTTTCCCCTTAATTTATTAACAAAACAAAATGAGAACTGAAACAAAATAGGTAAAAGATATTTATTAAAAGGCTGACTATCTTTTGTAAATAAAGGTATAACCTAGATACTATTTACATTATATAAATGTACTTATTTTACAAGGTTATTTGGATTCAGTTCCTATTTTCTCATTGTGATTAGCAGCAGATGATGACAATAAAATAGAACGTGAAGTTGATGGAATACTGCTTGAAGCCTTTTTTTTAAATAGTGTTCACATATTCACTTGTTTATAATAACTTCTAGGTGGAAAAAAAAACACTAAAAAAGTCTAGAAAATAAAATATGAAAATTCATTACTTTTGTACTGGTTATTATAGCTAGCAGATTTTACGAACTTATTTAATACCTTTACAGCCTCATTCCAACTGTTATTAGTTGTGGTATCCTCTTTCTCATTATTCTTCAGTTCTTTTACTGCTTGTGACAACACAATTTGATTAATAACCTTACTTTATGATTGGGTCATCTTTTTCTACTATAGTCTGATCAAAAATATCACCTCTTAGAGTGTAGAATGGATTGTTATCTGTTTGTTATTGTTGTTTCTAAAACTGTTCTTAATTATAAAAAAGAAAAGTATTAAGTTTCAATGGAAATTAGAATTTATACTAGTACATTTATTTATTACTTTCTTAATTATGTAGTTATACTTTATACTATATGAGATACTGATCTAGCCAAATTTGGCCTGTCAGGGTTTCATGATTCACTTAACAAAAAACACAATTTTAGCATTGAAAAATTTGGAAGGATATGTATGAGTGTTAGTCTTAGTTTTTGCTTTACATCCAAACTGGATGGATTGATATGGATGAAATTTGACATCTGATTTCTGCATATGAGCCTCTGGTGCCATTTAATTTTGGTTATAGTTAGTCAAGGGAAGATATGGTTACCATAGGTCTTGTATTCTAAAATTTTACTCTGTGAGTAGCATAATATTTTTATTTTATTCTTTAATTGTATACTTACATATGTTAAATGTTCCACTTCATTTTTCTCTTAAGTGTTAGTCATTCAAGAGTAATGCCCTTAGTATAGATGCATCTTTTATTTATAGTACTTAAGATCTTAGTATTTGGCTATTACTTATCAGTTGTGTTAGTGATTGATAATGAAAAAAAGTGTGGAATTTGAGTCCAGGATCATTTTTAATGAAGAAGTTTACTTGTGTAAATTGTTTTTGAATATTTTATTACAGGCATATTTTAAGTAACCTTAATTGTTTTTAGTATTTAAATATGAGGCACAGTTCACAAAATAAAGGCCGATTGTAACAAAATGAGTACAGTTAAAAAAATGAAAAATTTATTAATCGTTTTCAAGTACTTACATTTACTTTATTTTTGTGCATAATCACCATTTTTTCCAAAGATTTTTGATATTTTGAAACAAGCTTCTTCAAATCCAAAGCACAAAATTCCGCTGCTTATGGTTGTAGCCACTTTTGCACCAAGATTTTCAACTCTTCACTTTCCTTGAATCATTGAGACAGAAGCCAGTTTTTGAGGTGTAAGAAGAGATGATAGTCACCGAGTGTGAGGTCAGGACTCTTATTGGGATGATATAAAATCCCCATCTGAATTTTTGAAGTGTTTTTTTGTGCATACATTCATGTGTGGACATGGCTGCATGCACTTATCGTGAAGAAGAACAATTCCTGATCACAGCATTTCCCATTGTTGGTTTTGAGTTGCACAATGCATTTTAGAAAGTGTTTCACAATAAACTTTTGTGTGATGGATGTTCCAGATTCCATGAAATCGATGAAAAACACACACTTTTGGTTACAAAATAAAGTTGCCATGATTTTCTTCAAGCCATGAGAATGGGCTTGTTTTTTTGGTTTAGGTGAGCTGGAATGATGTCATTGCATGAATTGTTGTTTTGTCTCAGCATTATGAAATCCACATTTCATCAGCAGTGACAATATGGGAAAAAAATTTGTCTCCCTTGTTAAAGGAGTTAAGAAAAGCACATGCATATGTCATTCTGTAACCTTTGGGAGCACTTGCAATATATTTGGTACCCAATGTTTACATAGTTTACTATCGTAAACTGTGTACACATTGGGTACCTAAAGTGGTGTCAGTCACGATTCTCAACAATGTTGTCTTTGAAACTTCTTGAAATTCTAGAGAAAGATTGCTAATCATAAAGTGAACATTTTCTCTCAGTTTTGCAGTCACACGTTCAGTGAGTTCATCAATCCTGACGCCAAGCTTGCCGCTTCTTTGTTTGTTGTGAACATTTGAACAGACTTCCTTAAACTCATACTACTGCCTACTTTTCCTTTACGCATTGCGGTAGGACCATTGACATAATTGATCGTGAATTTCAACAGCATTATGTCCTCTTGCGTTATCTAATCATTGATTGACATTCTCAACTGGCAGGATTTGTTATTAGCACACTCATTTTAACACACTGTCTCGCAAAGGCAGAGAACAATTAACTGATGGCAGTATGGTGGTTACATTACAGACCACTTAAAGCTAGTGTGCATGCATGGACCAATCATTGTTTCCAGTCACTATAACTCATTGGCCTTTACTTTTGAACTATGCCTCATATTTAAAATTTTTAAAAAACAGTTTGAAAGAATTTTTTTTTTTAAATTAAGCAACTAACAATGTAAGTGCTGATTTTAGATGTGTGTTTCGTGTTTATTACTCATATTTTCTGTTTGTCTGGGTTGATTTCTGCTCATGTTTATTTTCTGTAACTTGTGTTGATTATGTTTTCTATTTTGATGGTTAGCAGTAAGGTGATAAAAGTATTTTGCTGGACGTACAAATCTTTCATTAAATTAAATGTATGTATAATTAGTATTATTTTTTAAACAGAAGTAAAAGGAATGAAGATACACCAGATGTGTTAATGGTACAATATGAAGCTGTACATAGAGCTACTCACACCCTTCGCTCTTTATCAAACCAACGTAATTCTGATGGAACACCTAAGGAAAGCCCACGGTATGTTTCCTATAATATTTTATTTAAATTTACATTCTTTTTAATCATTACATGTAATTTAAATGTATGTAATTCCAAGTAGTGGTAATTCAAAATCTAAGGCTGTGCTATAAATTTGAGTAAGTATATAGTGATATGGAATCCTATTTGGTAATTTTTTAAGAACCATTTATATTATTTTCATTGATAATACCATAATACAATTCAATTGGTTTAAATCCTTACTTGAATTGTTTATAATACATGTACTAAAAAATGACAAAAATGTTATTTGGCTGGAAAAAATTCCATATTAATCATTTTATATATTCTACCCTCTTAAAAAACAATTGGCGATTCTGTAGTTTAAATTGTATTACAGTTCATTGTTAACTATTGAACTTATTCTGATGAAAAAAAGTTTTTATTTTATAATAGTAAAATCAAAAATTATCAATTTGTGATCCAAATTGATAATAATAGTCCATTACATTGTATATGCCCAAACTAACTAAAAAATTCTGATGTGGATCTGTGTTGAACTTATGAATGTAATCATATATGAGTAAATGATCGGATGCTTTTTTTTCAGTTAAATAATTAATTATTTTTTTAAATAAGTTTTAGTTGAGAATCAAAACTAAAGATGGTTTGAGTAAAAGTCGGACATTTCTCAATTGGTACAGTATTTCATGATTGTACAGAGCATGGTACTCATTTTGATTTTTAAAAATATTTGTTCTACACCTAAATTTTGTGCCAAACAACATATTGCAGTTGATTTTTTTTTCATAGAGATATTTTGAGATGTTTTGCTCAATATAATCATATTAAAAGTTTAATTTTATATCCAATGAAATATATATTTTTAATGTTATTGAGATGTAAGTAATATATACAGTAGTATGAAAAAACTTAAAAGATTGATACCATACAATCTACAGTTATATTATTTTGCAAATAACTTATTAATATTATTTTGAATAATTTATAAAATAGAATTGATGTTGTGTTTAAATTATTAAAAAGCCATGGGGTAATCATATACTGTATAGTATGCATCTCTGGATTTTTTGTACAAATGCATATGTTATTTTTGTACACTTCAACTGGTTTATGCACTGCTCACATGTTTGGCTCAAAGTAAGTTGTACTGGTATATCATACATACCCTTTGAAATACACATTTTATACATTTTCAGTATTTCAAATAATATATACTTCATATTTAAAAATATCATTCAGGTACTGGGCAGTAAAATTTACATATATGAAACATAATTTTAAATAAAGTAACAAAATATTAAAAGAATATGTTTTAATGTAATAGATATAGAATTTAATATCAACTGAAGACGTGGGATACCATATAAACTAATTATTGGAAATTAATATAGTAAGTTTAACTTATCTAATTACTTTGTTTTAGTGGATTATATTTCATATAATATTAAATTTTATTAACACAATAGTGTCAATATATTGATGAGTTATTTAAATATAAATATGTGTGTGTGTGTATGTGTTTGTGTGCACACTTGCACTTGCAAAATTATTTACTTGTTTCAGGATATTTTATAGTGATGTTTGTTGTGTAATTTTATTGGTGACTGTAACCTGGTTGTTAAAAAACGTGGTAATGGTTAAGTGGATGTCATACATCTCCTAACCTATATTAATAATAGATTTTACCATAGAAGTCATTGACTCAAAACTTTGGTTTATAACAAAAATTTTTGAAGTGTTTAAGTTATTAGAAATTGAGAAATGATGATGTTAGTTTTATGGCTGTAAAAATCAATTAGATGTGATAAAAAGAATGCCATATTATTCTGTATAGTTTCCAAACACATGTTTGTATATTTTATTGATATTAATAATGATAATCAGTTTGAAAGAATGGATAATTTAGAACTTAATATCATATTTAATTTGTTACTTACTTGTTTAAGCAAACTTCCACCGTAAACAGTAAGTATATTACCTTTTTCCTTTATTTTTTCAGGAAAAACATATTTTTAGTGTTAATTTATTTCTTTTCTTTAACTAGATGTTAAACATGGTTTTTTTTCTTTTTTGTTGTATCAAATTATTAAAGAAATCCGTAATATTATTAAAAGAAATTATTATTTTTAAATTTTAATCTTGATATAGCTTTATCTGCATTGCTATAATGTGTAAGAATACATAAGGCATGAGAAATTCTATCATGATACTAGATTACACCACAGAAAAAATAAATACTTGACAGACTTCTGTTCTCGGAAAGAACAAATTGCAGACTCTCTAACACTCTGATAATTTGTAGAGTTCAAATTATTGAATGAAGATTATATGTCTTAGAGACAACTGTTGCCAACTGATTAAAATTTAAAACTGATGGAAATACATTACAATTTTAATTCATTATTTCCTAAAATTATTTTTTTAGCTGCTTGAGGAAGAGGCAAAAGAGATTTTCTTTTCTGGCATATCAGAATTATTGTGGTTTTTTATTGTGACGCTGTGATTGTAATAATTTAAAAACCAACTTTCATATTTCTCCAGCTAATTATTTTAATATTTAAAAATTAAAAGTTTTAGAAATTACTAATCTAGTATTTCTTGTCCATTTTAGACTATCTTCAGAAAGAACAACTGGTGTTCGACCAAGTCCTCCTCCTTATATGGGCCCTAAGTTAGGGTGAGTATCATTTATTTTTGGTATCAATATGTTTTGTTACTAATTCTGAGGTATCTTGTTACTCTGCTGATATAAGAGGTCAGTAAAAACTTTCATTGAATCAATGATCCTATAAATGAAAAGTCAGGCATTCTCAAATTTCAGTGAATAAAATCTTAGACTACGTATCATTAAATCTATATATATGGGCAATTATTACATTTTGTATCTACACTTATATAATATTGTTGGTGTTTAAGTACATAATGTATCTTAAAATTTGCTTTTATTGTGATTATAAAAATTTCATTTTTATGTAATTTATTTTAATTAATATTTAAGAGAAACTTTCTGAAAATAAGTAATAGATCTTTGAAGTAGAAGTCAATCTAGCAAAGGGTGATTTTGCAATTGATACAATATGGGAAGCCATTTTTGGAATTTATCAATACAATTAGTTAAAAGTCTTGCACAGATTGTATGAGTTTCATATTGCATAAATGACTTATTATTAGTTAAAAATTTGTTTTATAATTTCTAAAAACAAATTTCCTCTTATCTTTGGAAATATTTATCAACAGAGTTAGTAAATATTGAGTAATAATAACATTCACTGATAAATTATTGTGTATTAAATAAAATAAAATCATGAAGAAATACAAATGCTTTTTCTTATAAAATTGGTTATACAAATTGTCTTTTTAGTACAAATCCATGCAGCTGTTAAACACACACTAAAACCACACCTAAAAGTTGCTTGATTGTTTGAAATGCTGAAGCGTATCCCACTTGATATCTTTATTATTTTGTTTCTGAAATTAGAGATGATCATTTTATTTTAAATACATATTTTTTTAACACAATGAATAACTTTTATATGCATTTAGACAGTTAGAAAAGGTTATTTCTAACTTCTTTTTTGACATTATAATTTTAAACTTTGTATGATGGAAGAATGCTTTGCATCGAATGAATACTATGGACTTATAATGGATGTTTCATGATGGGTGATACTGAACTGAATGAGTTACAGGAGGAATAAGCTGATATGACAACCTTACTGGCAAGTCATTATCAAGGTATCAAGCTAGGCTTACTAAGGAATCCCTGATGTACGAAATGGTTTCTTATTACCTTTTATGAATCAAATTTATTGATAAATAAATGAGATCATAGATCATTAGATCTGGAGATCATTAGATCTGCAAGTGATATTTTCACTGTGTTCATTACTGGGACTGGCTATGTTTTTTACTTATAGAAAAAAACAGCTCTTACTTGTCTCTTGTGCCTGCTATGCCTTAGATACATTGTAGCTATAAGAAAACTAAAATAGAGTGTAAAACAGCAATTTAATGTACCTCCCTCTGAAGCAGTGCATTATGTACATTGCTTCTATGGTTACGGAATGTGAATGGATGTATTATATTGTACAATTAAGTAATGCTTATTTTAGGTGTTTAAAGGAGAGCTGTGACAATTATTTATTTAGAGGAAATCATTTAGTGCTTTTGGTGAGTTAACTAAATAAAAATTTATGGGGTTGCATTGAAAGAATTAAAAGTTTGAGCTCCAATATACATAACACTTCATACCTCTCTCACTGTAATATTCCCCCCACTTCTTCCATTTAGGTCCAGTCTTATCAAGCATATTTTAGATTAAAATACAATGCTGTTGTATTCACATGCTGAAAATAAAAAAGAATTCTGGTAAAAAATATATGGAAATTCTCGAAATAAAAAAAATATTTTAGGATGGCACTTTTCCGGAAGCATGTTTATATCTAAATGATACAGATTCTGGAATTTCTGGTTGAATGAAGAGGCAGTCATTTTCACGGAATGAACAGTAAGAGGTTTTGCTTTAACGTGATTTATATATGTTTATGTATTTATACAAACAAATAATAATTGGGAATATAGTCTTCTAATCACAATTTTAATTTATCTTTAAAGTGAAAATGAAAAGATAAATAAAATTTACCTTAAGTATCACACACAATAAACTAATCATTTAACTACAATAGTGCATATATTGTGTGTATGTATATATATATATATATATGTAGTTGTTTTCAGACTGTGTTAACAGGTGAATGTGAAGAATAATCAGTTATGTTATAACCAGGCATAGCGCCTTTTTTTATAGATTCTACTAATTTCATTCATAATTACATACAGCGGTTGCTTTTATGTTTTTTAACATCTTCCATTTTGACTATTAATTGATTGCAACTTGTTCACCTACCTATGTTTTTTTTTTTGTCTTCAGTCATTTGACTGGTTTGATGCAGCTCTCCAAGATTCCCTATCTAGTAGTGCTAGTCGTTTCATTTCAGTATACTCTCTACATCCTACATCCCTAACAATTTGTTTTACATATTCCAAACGTGGCCTGCCTACACAATTTTTTCCTTCTACCTGTCCTTCCAATATTAAAGCGACTATTCCAGGATGCCTTAGTATGTGGCCTATAAGTCTGTCTTAACTATATTTTTCCAAATGCTTCTTTCTTCATCTATTTACCGCAATACCTCTTCATTTGTCACTTTATCCACCCATCTGATTTTTAACATTCTCCTATAGCACCACATTTCAAAAGCTTCTAATCATTTCTTCTCAGATACTCCAATTGCCCAAGTTTCACTTCCATATAAAGCGACACTCCAAACATATACTTTCAAAAATCTTTTCCTGACATTTAAATTAATTTTTGATGTAAACAAATTATATTTCTTACTGAAGGCTCATTTCGCTTGTGCTATTCATTATTTTATATCGCTCCTGCTTCGTCCATCTTTAATAATTCTACTTCCCAAATAACAAAATTCTTCTACTTCCATAATCTTTTCTCCAACTATTTTCACATTTAGTGGTCCATCTTTGTTATTTCTACTACATTTCATTACTTTTGTTTTGTTCTTGTTTATTTTCATGCGATAGTTCTTGCGTAGGACTTCATCTATGCCGTTTCATTGTTTCTTCTAAATCCTTTTTCCTCTTGGCTAGAATTACTATATCATCAGCAAATCGTAGCATCTTTATCTTTTCACCTTGTACTGTTACTTCGAATCTAAATTGTTCTTTAACATCATTAACTGCTAGTTCCATGTAAAGATTAAAAAGTAACGGAGATAGGGAACATCCTTGTCAGACTCCCTTTCTTATTACGGCTTCTTTCTTATGCTCTTCAATTATTACTGTTGCTGTTTGGTTCCTGTACATGTTAGCAATTGTTCTTCTATCTCTGTATTTGAACCCTAATTTTTTTTAAATGTTGAACATTTTATTCCAGTCTACGTTATCGAATGCCTTTTCTAGGTCTATAAACGCCAAGTATGTTGGTTTGTTTTTCTTTAATCTTCCTTCTACTATTAATCTGAGGCCTAAAATTGCTTCCCTTGTCCCTATACTTTTCCTGAAACCAAATTAGTCTTCTCCTAACACTTCTTCCACTCTCCTCTCAATTCTTCTGTATAGAATTCTAGTTAAGATTTTTGATGCAAGACTAGTTAAACTAATTGTTCTATATTCTTCACATTTATCTGCCCCTGCTTTCTTTGGTATCATGACTATAACACTTTTTTTGAAGTCTGACGGAAATTCCCCTTTTTCATAAATATTACACACCAGTTTGTATAATCTATCAATCGCTTCCTCACCTGCACTGCGCACTAATTCTACAGGTATTCCGTCTATTCCAGGAGCCTTTCTGCCATTTAAATCTTTTAATGTTCTCTTAAATTCAGATCTCAATATTGTTTCTCCCATTTCATCCTCCTGAACTTCCTCTATAACACCATTTTCTAATTCATTTCCTCCGTATAACTCTTCAATATATTCCACCCATCTATCGACTTTACCTTTCGTATTATATATTGGTGTACCATCTTTGTTTAACACATTATTAGATTTTAATTTATGTACCCCAAAATTTTCCTTAACTTTCCTGTATGCTCCGTTTATTTTACCAATGTTCATTTCTCTTTCCACTTCTGAACACTTTTCTTTAATCCACTCTTCTTTCGCCTGTTTGCACTTCCTGTTTATAGCATTTCTTAATTGCCGATAGTTCCTTCTACTTTCTTCATCACTAGCCTTCTTATATTTTCTACGTTCATCCATCAGCTGCAGTATATCGTCTGAAACCCAAGGTTTTCTACCGGTTCTCTTTATTCCGCCTAAGTTTGCTTCTGCTGATTTAAGAATTTCCTTTTTAACATTCTCCCATTCTTCTTCTACATTTTCTACCTTATCTTTTTTACTCAGACCTCTTGCGATGTCCTTCTCAAAAATCTTTACCTCCTCTTCCTCAAGTTTCTCTAAATTCCACCGATTCATCTGACACCTTTTCTTCAAGTTTTTAAACCCCAATCTACATTTCATTATTACCAAATTATGGTCGCTATCAATGTCTGCTCCAGGGTAAGTTTTTGCAGTCAACGAGTTGATTTCTAAATCTTTGCTTAACCATGATATAATCTATCTGATACCTTGCAGTGTCGCCTGGCTTTTTCCAAGTGTATATTCTTCTATTATGATTTTTAAATTGGGTGTTGGCAATTACTAAATTAAACTTCGTGCAAAACTCTATAAGTCTGTTCCCTCTTTCATTCCTTTTGCCCAGCCCGTATTCACCCACTATATTTCCTTCCTTGCCTTTTCCAACGCTTGCATTCCAATCTCCAACTATTATTAAATTTTCATCTCCTTTTACGTGTTTAATTGCTTCATCAATCTCTTCGTATACACACTCTACCTCATCATCATCATGGGCGCTTGTAGGCATATAGACGTTAACAATCGTTGTCGGTTTAGGTTTTGATTTTATCCTTATTACAATGATTCTATCGCTATGCGTTTTGAAATACTCTACTCTATCTTGTTGTTCTTCCCTATCTTCTTGTTCATTATGAAACCTACTCCTGCCTGCCCATTATTTGAGGCTGAGTTAATTATTCTAAAATCGCCTGACCAAAAGTCGCCTTCGTCTTCCCACTGAACCTCACTAATTCCTACTACATCCACATTTACCCTATCCATTTCCCTTTTTAAATTTTCTAGCCTACCAACCTTTTTTAAACTTCTAACATTCCACGCTCCGACTCATAGAATATTATTTTTTAATTTTCTGGTGACCCCTTCCTTAGTAGTCCCCACCCGGAGATCCGAATGGGGGACTAGTTTACCTCCGGAATATTTTACCAAGGAAGGCATCATTGCTATATGAAAATGCAAGGAGCCACATTTCTTGGAAAAAAGCAGCTGTAGTTTTGCATTGCTTTCAGCTGCGCAGTACTCAGAGGACTGAGTGATGTTGATATGGCCGTTTAAGTGATTCTGACTCACGCCCCTAACAACTACTGAAAGAGCTGCTGCCTTCTTTCAGGAATCATTCCTTAGTCTGGCTCTCAACAGATACCTCTCCGATATGGTTGCACCTTCGATCCAGCTACTCTGTATCCCTGAGCACTCAAGCCCCCTCACCAACGGCAAGGTCTCATGATTCATAGAGGAGGCACCTATCTATATTTAACCATTCTACTAATTTATCCATAATGTAATTATCATTTAGCTCTTTTATTAAAAAGCAAAGTTTTGATGTCCTTATCTATCTTTGACTTTTGGATGAATTGTTTACTTGTTCTGACAAAACTAAATTTTTTTCCGCTAGAGGGGGGGGAAAGCTCTTCCAGCTGCTACCTGCCCACAACAGATGGCAGAGTCAAAAACACCTCCTCCTGGTGCAACATGCCTTGATACCTGTCTGTTATTACTCAGGGGTATGCTGTACTACCTGTGTGGGCTTCAATCACTGGTTCAGAAAGTCCTAGGCACTCAACAGTAGTGGCAACCCTTGGAGGCCCTCAGCTACCTCCTCGCCCAGGCTGTCTCATCCCCAACCAATCCAGTAGCAATCATTGTTGATAACTCTTTCTGTTATTTTTGCTTGAAGATTGGCCTGGCTTATGATGGAAATTGCCTTCCAATTAATTTCATTGCCGAGCAGTTTATTCAGTAGGTTTGCGGGACAAATCCTTTCAGTGATTACATTACAATCGGTTTACCTGGAGCTCTTATTATAACAGATCTATCTTATTTGTTGTAACAGATTCTTATTTTGGAATTAGAAAAATGTTTTAAAATACTTTTGTTATATAATGTTGTGCTTTTTGATAAGAGAAACATGGGTAATAAGAAAACCAGAGAATAAAAAATGAAATTTTAATATGTAGTGTTACAGGAGGGATTTAAAAAAATTAAAATTTATATTTTAATGAATACAAAGTGAAGAGGTTTTAAGATGAGTTGGAGAAGAGATAGGAAGTTGGCAACACTATTTTTATTATTATGGTAGAGGGTAAAATTGACCTGGTTGAACACCAGGAATAAGTTATAGTATTGTAAAAATCTAGTAATTACTCCTTACTTGATTATTTATAATTTGGTTTTTGTTTTTCCCCCATACAGATCTCGCGTGGATTTCTGACAGTATTTGGAAGAAGAGCCAAAGACATGGTATTGTTAATAAAAATACCACATTTTGGCTCGTTCATTTCTAAATTGAATTCTGCACAGTATGAAGAAGAAGCTGCATAAACATATTTGGTATCATTTCTAGTAATATGAAGTTAAAAATATAACACATTTTATAGGTTATTTTTGGTTATATAGGCCTACCTTACATTTTTATATTTCTGCTAGAGTTTAGTTTGAGAAATCAAAATTTTTGATGTGTAATATTTAAGTTGTGGCTTGAACAAATGATAATTGTTTTAGCCCATTGTAAGGTATTTTTTAATGCATGTAATTTTTGTTGATCACAAGTACCTCATTGTCCAGTATTTGTGTTTCCATTGGCCATTATCATGACGTATATCTTATAAGCTTTTTCCTCTTCTACCTATGTCTGTCCAATCATTGATAAAACTGTTCTTAGCAGTCAGTCTAAAGTCATGGTAAATTTTAACTTTTTTTTACCATCTATCTGAAACCTATACCTTACAGAAAGGGATTTGAGGGAGAATAAAACACCACTGTAAATGCTTGTACAAGACATTTGTGTTAAGTTTTGGTTGGTTGTATCATGACTGTAACATTTACATAACATACTATTTGAAAAAAATTTAATGTAGCAGTCCTACATAATAGTTAAAATTTACCACTGTTGCACATTTAAACAGGTTTCAGGTTTAAACACATAAGATTCCAAACACTTTACACAGAAATGTTAATCCTTAAACTGTCTAGTCTAGTCACATGATGAAAAAATATTTTTAGACCTATTGAACTGGTTTGCAAATGGAAGTCAACGTAAGTAAATCAATGTTCTTTCATTAAATTTGATGTACAACTATACAATTTGTTTCTTCGGTCAGTTGCAACTTGACTGTGAAAAAGCTAGAGTTTCATATTTATTTATAATAATATTTCAGTAATCATTTCATTATCAAGCCAGTTCTCCCTACTACATAAATGCAAATTGTCCCAAGCTTACAGTTAGGCCTTGAAAGCCTTCCTTGATATGTTATCAAGCATTTATAACAAAAATATTCTTGTATATCCAGTAACAACTGTTCAAAAATTTTTTGGTCTGAAACATTTGTTCTGTTCCTGATGAGGATAATCCATAGCAGAAATGAATACAAGAGATATCTATAAATGAAATTACAAAAAATGTTTATTATATTTAGATAAGATAAACAAAAAAATTATTAGTGTATTAAAGACTTAAGGAAACAATACTAATTTTATAACTAGAAACATCCATTCTTAAAATTGCTAAATAATGTGAATACTGCTTGAACTATTTGATACAATTGAGCAATATTTCAAGAAAAATTAATTCATATCTAATCAGTAATAACAAGAAACTATCCATCATCCTTTTAAATGTACCTGAGAGGTGGAAAATGTTCCATTTCTTTTGTTCCCTCAGTAATGGTTAGAAATTTCCCTCTGGTCCTAGGTACCTGTGTTTTGGTTTAAGGTTAATGTTGCATATTTTTTTATTCATTTGTCTATTAGAATTTTTATTAGTAGTTAAAATAATTTAGTATAATTTAATAGAATTATTGGAATTTATTTATTTAATATAGTATAACTTCTGTGATTAATTGTACAAAAGAAATTACTAATTTTTTTTTTACATTGAGAATTTTAATAATTTAAATTATTTGTGAAATTGTTTATTGTATGTTGTTTTATAAACATAACTTAAAAGAAAAATCAAAAAATTAAAGCTAAATAACCATAGTGAACAATTTTATTGAGTGTTCCCAAAAGTGTTAAAAATTCATCTGATCTTTGTAATTAATGTTTGTGTAGGATTATTTTTTTTATATGAAATGAAATTGTATGAAAAAATGGAGAAACTTATCACTAGAGATATAAAAAATGTAAGATTACTTTCCAGTATGATGCATTTTATCCACTTACTACAATTTTACTCTTGATAATTAATTAATGAATATCAGATTAGAAATAGTTTTTGTTGGCATTGTAATTAGTCTTTATGAAATATGCCGAAAATTAGTTTGAATTATCTGTTATACACAAGGGTTAAATTATTTTATTTGTAAGAGATATAATTGTTGTTAGCTGTATTTATTTTTATTATAAATCGTATACTTCATAATTATCAGTATTATAAAATACTTATATATATTTGATTATTTATGTATAAAAAACCCATTGACGTAAATTATTAGGGTTATCTAGTCAAATAACTAGTCATTTAGGAACTTTTTAATTATTTATTAACTTATTAAATAGGTAAAAATTTATAATTCTAGTCAAACCTGGTTTTATATTAGTATTTATTGTTCTTATATCTTTACATTTCAAACTATCAAAAATCCAATATTGAATTTGACCTGTCTCATATAATTTATATCTGTACTTCTATGTTTTGTAAAGCAAACTGATATACTGCATTTCCTTTATGAAAAATGAAATAAAGTAAAAAAAAATTAAATGATCACTATATTTTAATAAATTAAAACATTAATTATTTACTGTTAATTTGCGATGTTCATACCAAACATTGTAACCTTTTTGTAAATAAAGTATTAACAAATGATCAAACTTGAACTGAAGGTAATGAAGTACAAATATTAAAGAAGATTGTAATATATTTCATATAATTTGAAAATGGTGATGAGAATGGAAAAGAATATTTAGAAAATGATAACTGTGAAAAATGGAAAAATTCACAAAATAAATTTTCTTTGGTGAGAAATTGGAAAATGCTAGTGAGAGTTATGAATGAGATAGATTTTATCCACATTTGGCCTTCAAGTTTATGCTTACGTTGGATTAGGAGGTTTGTTAAATCGGTTTCAGCATCACCCTGAATTATTTTGATGAAGTAACTTTTGTTAAAATCATCCAGGAGTGATATTTTTAAAAAATATAGCAAAAAATAAAGATTAATTCAGATAATTTTCCTTTAGTCAAGAAAGTAAACTTTTTTTGTAGCATATTTAAAAGCATGTTTTTAGTCCTTCTAAAACTTCTTTTAGTAATACTCTTGTTGCGCAGTATTTCTAAAAATTTTGTAAATTATTTTTAGAAATTACATCATTTTAAACAAAGATGGAAAGTTTTTATACTTAATATTAAGGATACATATATATTTTTCTGTTTAATTTGTTTTTTAATTTTGATGATATATTAAGTGTTATTTGTTAGTTTATTTTTAGAAGTCTTAAAAAAGATTGAAAATTTGAACTTACTATCCCTGATAGTTTGAATTGTTGATGTTTCTACTGTAATAAACAAATTTAAAAAATTAATATAATTAAAATTTTTTTTTAAATGTGCCATATGCTTTTTATAATTCTTGAAAAAAAAACCAGTTAGTTTACTAATCATTTGAATTAAATTTTAAATTTATATATTAATAAAATTCACCCCTTGTTTCATGTAGTTTATGTGGTCCATTTAGTAGTAGCAAGTTCATCCTATACTGTTACGCATGTACTAAATACTATATTTTTATGTAAATAGAATTGTAGAGTAATTAATACTTAAAAAATAAAAATTCTTTTTTATTAATGTAGTTGATAATCAACCATATTACTACTAATATATACATTACTATATTTAGATTACTATTAATGTACATACTGATGTGGTGTACATTACTACTAATGTAGTTAAATATTAATAACTTATGAGAAAAACATAAATATGTATTGTAAAATGGTTGTATTAATAATGTAGTAATCATATTTGTAAGTGTAGCTTCAATAATTTGCATATGATTTTAAATTTTTGGTGCTTACTGAGAATCATTAAATCTTTATTTAAAAATAATAACGTAGATCACATGAAAATAATTTTAATTTTAATTTTATTTTGAAATAATGAGTTTTGTAGAAGTTATACAGTTGTAAGTATTTAAAAATTACTCACTAATCTATATGGCTATTAACTACTTTATTAACTAATATATATAAATCCAGCTGCTCCCATTTTGGTACTAATGTTGTTTTTATAATGTTATTATATACGTTGGTGTTTTTCTAATACTATCAAATTATGTGCCATATTTTTAATCACTACTTAATATTATAAATATTTGTAAAATCAATTTAATGTGTATTTGTTATGAAAGAAACCTTGCCTTTGAAAGCAATCTTATAAGTATTGAATGAAAAAAAAATTTTTACATCCTACTAAATCTTTTACTTACGTTCCTGAGTATTTTATTGTTTTAAGGATCGTGCAATATCAGCTTTTTATAACTGTATTAGTAAGTTGTATTAAAAAATTAGTGTCAGCTTTCTATGTTCCAAAAGATGCAGTCGCTTCCATATGAATTGACTGCATTTTTTGTAACTGCATAGTAAAACAGATATATGAGGTGTGGTAAAAAAATAACAAGAATTTTAATTTTTATGAAAAAGAATTTAATTATTTTTCTTTACTGATATTCCCTGCATCAAAGTAGCCCCTCAGAGATGAGACATTTGCCAGGTTTTCTTCCAATCCTCACAACATTTGTGGAATGATTTTTTTTTGATATAGTCTTAAACAATTTTGCTTCAATAGCAATTCTTTCTTTATTTCATCTTTTGGAAATCATTGTTCTCTTAATCAATGGAAAGAGTAAAAAGTCACAGGGTTCTGTATCTGTAGAATACAGAGATTGGCATCAGCATGATGTTATTTTTGGCTAAATAATCATGAAGTAATAGTAATATGTGAGCTGGAGTGTTTCATAATGCAAATCCAAGAATTATTTGTTCATATTTCTGGCTGTTTTCTTGGGATTGTCTTATGGCATAAAATTGCCTGTTTGTTGGTTTAACAACCTTGTGGTAAGAATTCATAATGAATGACATCATTGTAATAAAAAAAATAAATAAATAAAAAAAAATTAGGAAAAGCTTTACATTCTATCAAACTTGGCATGGTTTTTTAAGTATTGATTGTTTAGGATCTCAATATCATTACCATATACCCATGTTTCATTATTTGTTATGTCAGATTTGAGTCATCAGAAATGTCAGCCAAGAATTAACTTGCAATGTAGCTTTTATTAAAAACTCATTGTTTTGGAACAAATTTTATTGCTCCTTATTTCATATAAATTGTCATCCAAATTATTTTATATGAGGCATAAGAGATTCCTAATCTTAGCTGAATTGATTATTGACCACAGTGTCCTTATTTTGTTGATATTTTTATTGGTTGTTGATGTTTTAGGACATCCAATCCATTTGTCTTCTTCATGGCCTTATTAAAATTAATGTACCATTCATAAACATTTGTGGTGACATAACAACCCTTGTCAATAGTCTTTGCTTTCATCTTCACTTCACTGCATGTATTCCTTTTTTAACACAAAATTTCATGCAGATCCTTGTAACATAATTTTCAGATAAAATAAATCACCACTCGTTATAAAATAAATCACCACTCGTTATAAAATACGTCCCAATTACTATGCTGCCAAATTAGAATTTTGTAATATGGTTGAAAGTATTTATATACATTATAGACAGTGCTGCTATTGCATGGAGAGACAAACTCAGTTGAAAAGACATAGCACGCAGAATTAAAAATAATTCTCATTATTTTTAAATCACACATTGTATTGAACAAGAAATTCTTTATATGATACCTGTACTGTATCCATGCTTACATGAATCAATTACTCTTCTAATAATCAGCAGAGGTTGCTGCCTGCTTTAAAGAAAGAAAATTCTTCCTTCCTTCATAAAAGTTTTACTGCCTTATTTTTAATGGAAACCAAGTACCATAATAGATTTGTTAAAGTCTATCATTCACTGGTAAAGTAGTTTTCTACCTTTATTGAGAACTAAGATAGCAGATATTTTAAAATGGCCACCATATTTAATTGATCATTAAATAGAATTCCTTAAATATTTAAACAATTAAAAATCTTACATTTTTAAATATTTCTTCTGTAGATATTTCTAATATCTATTGAAATTATAGAAATTTAAAATAAATTACCTGGAAAACAAGGTTCCCTATTTGTAATTTGCCATAATTAGTGTATATCTTCTTCAAATAAATTGAAACTAGAATAATAAAAAAAAGAAGAAAACACAGACTTAATATGGTACAGATTCAGTATTCTCCATAAAGTGATTTATGAACGGTTAGTTGAATGGTTAGATATAATTTGTCAAAGTCTATTTTTCTTTCATAAGACATATATACAGTTAAGTAGTTATTTGTATTTCATCTTAATTATATTGATATAATTCTAACTATAGGTGGTTCCCAAAATTAAGTATATATACTCTATATAATGCATGATAGTTTTCCAGTTATTAAACTGAATGTATTTAGCGTGTTACAATGTATCTCACAATTACACTGTATGTAAAGTGTATTGAAGTGTTTCTCACAATTACACTGAATGTATTCAGGCAGTTGTGAAGTGATAGAAATATAATGTAAAAAGAGGTTTATTTTTTGTATTGGTTTTTTTAATTTAATGATTTAGTTGCCAAGTTAATTTAAAGTATTAACTGACCATGTAATGGTTTCAGTGTAAAATAGCTTTACTTTTATTAAAAGAAATTACTTAGAAAATTTATCAGTTGAGTGTTAAATACTTGTCATAAAAACTTACCAGTTTATTGACATAAAAAAGTTAATCAGCTGACTGGTAAGTAATTTATTTGTGGAACTGTAAATATAAATTTGTGCAGAACAAAAAAAATTATGCATTAAATAAAACTCACTTAAGGTAAATGAATATATAAAATAAACACAGCTACTTTAATGTGACTTTGGACAAGTTTATAAAAATAGATATAATCAGCTGTGCACAGCTATCAGAATTACTTATCATATTAACAAGAATATTATGTTAACATAAAATTTAAAAACTTTAAAAGAAACTTTCGTTAGATTTAATATAAAAATCAGAGCCATGGTTAGTGGCAAATAAATAGATAGCGGAGATGTTAAAAGAATGGCTAGGGATTAGCCTCCTGTAGGAATTAATAAACATACCTCTAAGAAGAAACCGTTTTGTTTATTAAAATTTATATATTTTTTTTGAAGACTTCTATAATTTTATAGTTGTTTGTTAATGTAAAATTGTCAATAAATAATTTTTTTTGCAATTTCTTTCTTATTTTAATAACACTCTCTTTCAATAATACTGTATTTACTCATGTGCAATGCTCATTTTTGTTCTTAAAAATAGATATGAAATTTATGGGTGCACATGATATGCGGAGATTTCCAACCTGAGGGGCCAACTTCTGTACTTAACATTGTACTATATATTGTGGGAGTATTGTACTATACATTGGAGTAACAAACAAATTGTAGTATTTATTCTAATTACTTTTGATTTCACATCAATAACTTAATGTTGAGTTACTTCTGTTATGCAGGCTATATTGTAATTGCCTGTTTAAATAAATTTTTGCCATAAGCATTTTTTCTTATCTCCTCATTTCTGATCATTATAACATTCATTGTTATTCATAATCCTGCATTTTTATATATAACAAGTCGTCTCATCTAAATACATAACAATATTCATTTTGTTTTAGTCAAGTGAAGGTAGATTGTGTGTTCAGTGTATACATATACTAAGTTTTTCTAGTTTGTACTTTAAGCGAGCTTGTAAAAAAAACTTTTCCATTTATTTACGGTTGGTGGAAAATTAAAAGTTATTCACTTAGCTGAGGAAATCAGTAATTGTGCAGCAGGCCATAAATATGATATTCTGAGATTGTGTATAAGAGACAAGAAAGAAAAAGAAACTCATGGATAGAAATAGCGCTACATGGCAGAATTTGGAAGTTTCTTCAAGTAGAAGAGTAGTTGTTTTTTTATATTCAACACATATGTGAGCATATGTGTGTAACAGAAATGGCACAGTTAAAAGCTGCGCAAATTGTGAGGAAACTTCAAATAACGAATTTTAAAGCAAGTCAACGGTATGGACTATCAGTGTATATACTGTAGTGTTTAATGACAATTTAATTTTAAAGTACATATTTTAGTATTTAATTGTACAAAAAATAATAAAAATAAATTGAAAATTTTACATGCCAACTTTTTTCCCAAAAACTACATTATTTTTCGGCTGCACGTCTTACACGATGGTGCATTGTGTGCGAGTAAATACGTTATTTATTTTTATATTTATATTGTTTTATCTTGTTAATTTTTATTATAGATTTATAATTATGCATTGGAATTTATTTATATTGTTGTCATTTTCTGCTTTGGAATATTTTTCACAATATTAATTATTTTAAAATTGTAATTTATTATAGTTATAAAAAAAAAATTTTGTCAAATTGTCACGTTCTTTTTCTCCTACACTTTCACATCCCTTACCTTATTCTTTATGTTTTTAAGTTTTTTACTTGTTTATTCTTTCTTATTTGACAAAGAAATTTTTTATTGATAAAATGAAAAGTTTTTATTATACCACCTTGTGAAAAACTGAAAAATTTATTACAATCATTGAATAGCAATCTGTTGTCAGTGTGGGTTTTAACAACTGTATTTTGTTCAGTTTACCTAAAATATCAGAAGTTATTAATGAAATAAAATTTTATGTCCTTTTTACATAAAAAAAAATATGTATATGTAATTTAATAAGTGTACAACAAGTCATGTGGCGTCCACATCAGATTTTTTTTTGTGTATTGATTTATATCAATTTTAGCTGGATTAAGTTTATTTCCAATTTAGCAGAATAAATTTACAACAAATTTATTTAAAGTGTTTTTACTCCAGTTATTTGAACTTTATTTCAGTTTTCTTAGAAAATACAGATATACTCCCGAGACAATTTACAGCCATTATATTTGTTTCCCAATCTTGGAAAATTTTGTATCTGGAGTAGAGATCAGAATAAAATGTACCCAGATCCATTTTATATAATGCTTTTGCTTCAAATGCCCAGGAATACACTCCATGAGAAGGATTAAAACTTTATGAATAATTTTGTACATACCAGAAGATTAATAATTGTCCTGTTAAAAAATTAATTTGATTTCTTATTCATAACTACAATTGCTTATTTGTTGTTTATTTTATTTTATTTTTTTTATAAATTATTGATTAGTAAATAAATTAATTGTTAAATACAATGTACATTGCAAAAAGTTTTTTCTCATAACTATGAAGAAGATTTAAATGGAGTCATTAGTGATAAGAATGTTGTAATTATTATCATTACAACTTATAAGAAGACTATAATAATCAGCCTCTTTAATGCTCCATATTTAAGCTATAAGATATTTAAAAATTTCTTTCCAATCTCAACTAAAAATTAAAGTTTTGATGTCCTGCTTTAAAAAAGACATTAAAGATAATTGTTAACTTGCTAGTTATAGCAAGTATAACTACCAGGCACATCATTTATTGTCAATTTTCTTCTTTGAAAAAATGTGTGTAATCAAACCCATTGGATTTGAGTTAAAAGTTAGGTAAGTTAGAAGACATTTTATTAATAACTTGATTAATAATCTCTCTTAGAATCAGGTTACATCAATATAGGCATGTACCTAATTACTAATTATTGTTTATTAATTTCTTATAAAGTTTAATATGAATACATAATATGTAAAATAGGACAGGACCGTAGTCTGAGACAAAAATATATTAAGATTGTATGATAACAACATAAATAAAAATTATTCCTTGCAAATAACTGAGAAAAAATGCACTCATCAAAGTGTTAGTTTATATGTATAATTGGTGTGATGTAATATTGTAGCCATGTTGATACACCTGTGTTGTGTGTTAATTTCCCTAAGTAACTATTTTTCTTTGAAAAGGAGCATAGCTTTAATAGTGTGAAATGTTTATATATTTTTTCATTTCAGTATTCTATTATTTTGACTTAAGTTATAAAAGCTACACATAAAGTGATGCATTGATGATGTTACATTCTTTCCAACAACATAAGTTTGAAAAAAATGTTTCACAGATATAATTATATAGAAGTTTTCTCAACACAATTTTAAAGTATTTTTCTTAACTATGTTCAAAGCTATCTTTAATCTAACAATAAATCAGTCAAGTTTTGCCATTAGGAAATTTTTATAATTTTCTGTCTTCATCAGATATTATATGGAATGTCTTGAATTTACTATACAGAATTTACATATAATTTATGTCAGAATTTACTATACAGAATATCTTGACAGATGTTGGCAATAGTTAAAGAGATGATTCAGGACATCTAAATAAACAAAAATGTTCATGTGAACACATGTCCTATATGCTTCATTTTCCCTCTGTTTGCCATTTTTTGTTTTTTCAGTAATAATTTATATCTTAAGAACAGACTGAAACATATTAATGAAATTTGTTATATATGTAGCCAACAACATCTATAAAATAAGTGAAAATTCCAAAATGGCAGACTTTTTAAAGTTTTCAAGTTCAGCCATATATCAGCAGTTTATCAACCAATATGAAGATATGAGGTACCATTTTGTTCACAATAAAAAATTTAACATTTTTATTTAATAAAATATACAATAAAACTAATATTTACAGCAGTTTTAATGATTAAAAGATTTAAGTGATCACCATTTTGTAATTTTCAAACTTACTTATTTTTTAGAAAATGTTGTTCATTAAAACATTTGAATTTATATATTGGATACCGCTGTTCTTTGGTGGTTGGGTTTCAATTAACCACACATCTCATGAATGGTCAACTGAGACTGTAAAAGACTACACTTCATTTACATTCGTATATGTCATCCTAATTTATCCTTTGAAGTAATACCTTAAGGTGGTTCTAGAGACTAAACAGAAAAAGAAAGGAGATTATCATTACCTAACCAAACATAACCTACGATTGCCTTGCTTGCTAACCTTGTTTAATTAACATTAAATAAACACATTGTATATGTTATTTTCCAATATTGGAGGCGAAAATAGTGTGGTTTTATGGAACTATGAATGTTTATGACAAGCACTGCACATGATGGATATTGCCAGTGATTTGAATATTAATAAGTAAATGTAAAATAAATATTGTGTCCAGTTCTCATCTTAGACGAAGTGTTAGTTAGATCTTAGCTTTTTCCTGATGTTTCTATATATGGGTAAATGCAGTTGGGTTTGTGTTGGAATTTATTTATTCTCTAAGTAACTGCGAATACTAGATCTAATTACAGTTACTATCAATGAGAGATACTTTTTTTTAGAGGGTGAAAGATGCCAAAACTGACTGGAGTTTGAACTCAAAACCATGTAGGTGAAACCAAATGATCTGCTTTCATGTAGCTTGTATTAAAGTGCAACCAAATCATCCACCCTTTGATTCAGTGTTCTCTAACCCGCATCTTAATATCAGGAGTAGCTGAGTTCTACTGCTTTGCTAGGCATCATAGCTCAGCGCCTATTTTTAACTCTAAATTACAATTACTTCCAGGTTTTACTGTTTCTCCATGTTATTACCACCCTCCCTGACGGCCTTCTCTTGTAAATTACTGTTTTCGTCTTTTTTGATATCATAAAAAGAACACAAATCTAGTTTTATTATGAGAAAAGTTTTATAATATTATAAGTAGTATGAATCCTGATGCTATATTTTATACGGACGGTTAATTCTGTTGGTTGCGCTTTTGTGATTGGCAATAGAACATACATGTTTGGCCTTCCCAGCATCTTCAGTATTTTCAGTGCAGAACTGTATGCTATTAATAAGGCCTTATAATTTGCCCAACATTTCGACACATACTTGTCTGTTCATATTGCATGAGTGCCTTACAGGCAATTAGTGACGTGTACTCCAGACACCATGTTGTCTGTGAGATTCATTGTGTTATTTCTTGAAAGATTCAATATAACAACTATGAGCTTCTGCCAGATGCCCCACCTTATTAGAATTTCAGGCAATGAACATGCTGATAGTGTGGCAAAAGAGGCTTCTTCCACTAATCATGTTTCTAATGATCTTGTCTGTTTTCTGAAGAGAGTGGTCCGTGATGAGTAGCAAAGTGAATGGAAGAGGAATGCTGCCATCAACAATAAACTTTATCCTGTTAAGAATACAGTGTCAATGTGGAGCTCCTTGTGCAGTTATAACTGTCGAGAGGAGATTATTTGCTGTTTGTGAGTAGGGTACACGAGCCTCACTCATGGATATCTTGTGACTCAGACTGATGCACCCGTTTGTGTTCATTGAAATATTTCTGTTTTAGCATATGCCATAGGCATTTTCCATTTATGCTGTGTTTTTATATTACTGGGTTTTAGTTTTTAATTTAATTTTTAACATTTATTTACTACATGAGTAGTGTCTGGCTGCTGATGACGACACTTAATTGTGTGCCCAGGAAAAAAAAATTTAGATGAAAGGATTATTATTATTGAAATAGTAAAAAAAGTGTTGATTTTATCTCTAGGAAAACATAGTATTAAGTAAATTATGAATGAATGCTGTAAATTCCTTAATTCAGACCATCACCAAATAATACACACCGATAGGTAGCACTAACATTACTTTAAAATAAGAAAAATATCTTAACCTGGATTAACTGTTTTGTTTGACTTACCAAAACCATAAAAAACTTTTTTCATTTAGATTAACTGGAAATCACACTAGTGAAAACAAATTGATGTTTTTTACCCAAGACAATGTGTCTTAAGTAAATTCAAAAGAACTGTTTATATAATTTTTCACAAGGTTAGCTGAATTTGAAGTCATGTAGAGCATTTCCACAAGTTTTTCTACTTGAAAAAACTAGCAATACATATATCTGTTTAATTTAAGTAAATGTATTACCAGACAAACTGTACCGTGTGTAGGAATTCATTGTGTATTTATCTCTAATAGCCAGAATATATTTAACATACAGCTTTTTAAGTACACACAACAAAGTTTGGCAAAGTAGTATATTAATGTAATAAATAATAATAAACAAATGCATTCATTTACACAGTATGAAAATGATAGCCATTTTTCAGAATAACAACTGTCTCATACCAGGCTGATTAAGAATAACAAGGATCTCGTGCCAGCTTACTGTTGAAAGTAAGAGGGAAGTAATTACAAATTACCTGCTTTATTAAGCCAAACATATATGATTGCATATCATCATATCAAGGCTACTGAAATGCAGGTAATATTTAACCCAACACTGATAACTTCATTCTGTTCAACTCAGGGGTGGTCTGTTTAGTAAACATCATTATTCTCATAGAAAGCAAGTCAGATTGGTACCCTTATTTTACCCGAGATGCTTTGCATGTGTAAGTCAATAAAATGCTCATGAATCATTAAAAACAATTTTTGAATTACAACATTTAAATCTACATCTATACTATTATATAAATAGGGGAAGGATTTTTGTTTGTTCGGGATAAACAAAACTACTTAATCACAACCTAATTTTTACCCACGTTTCTTGGCATAACTGGAAAGGCGTTTAGATATATTTCATCTCGAAAAATCTCTAAAAATTAATATACATATATAATATATACATACATATACAGTGTCCCACGAAGAGGTATACACTTTTGATTTAGTATCGCTCGCCAATTCGCCCACCATTTGTATTAAAACTTTGCAGACCTTTTAAGGAAGGTTCTAAAAATGTTCTGTGAAAATTTCAACGTTCAGTGATTTATAGAAACAAAATGGCGGCTTTCAAATACAAATCAGTTTCAAATAAACCACATTTTTTATTTATTACAAAGTAGCTGGTAAAATTGACTAAAAACAGATGATGTGTTGTTAAACAGCTGTTAAAACTGAATAAAACAAGTTAATAATTAATAATTAGTTATAAACATGACTAATTATCTAATTGTCTTTAATTATTCTAGTTCTAATTATCATCTGGTTTTACCAGCTATTTTGTAACAAATAAAAAATGCGGTTTATCTGAAATTAATTTTTTTTAAAAAGTCGCCATTTTGTTTCTATAAATCGTAGAAGGTTGAAATTTTCACAGAACATTTTTAGAACCTCCCTTACAGGTTTGTAAAGTTTCAAGAAACGGTCTGGGAATGGGCGAGTGATACTGAATCAAAAGCGTTTACCGTTTCGTGGGGCACACGATATATATATATATAGTGTGGAAGTATACTGGTTGAAGCACAAATTTTAATGAACTGTGAGTATCACTGTGTGAGCTGGGTTTGAACTGAATGATTCAAATTAATTGGATGTTGAATAATATTACAAAAATAATAGAATTAATTTTACGTTAAATAAAATAATATTAATTAAATTTAAAAAAATTCTGTTAAACAATAATGGGCTTCCAGTGGTGACTGGGTGTGAGGTGAGAGTGGTGAGGTATGCGAGCACCTAGTGGGAGGCTAGATCAATCATCACTATCAACTAACAAAAAACGGGGTTCCTCTGGGGCGCTGTTTTGGAAGGTGCAATGGGGTGCTCTTATAATATCTCTGCAAATAATCGTCCGATTTTCAAAATTCAAACGGAGTATTTGTTAGTAGGTTGAAAGCTAACTTTTGCATGCATTAGGTACACTCTCTATCTAACAGATCGTGGTTATTCGGAAATGTATATATATATATATATATATAATATGTTTGTTTGTTATCGCATCACGCGAGAATCAACCGACCGATTACTTTCAAATTTGCAGGATACATTCGTGTTATCCCAGGAAAGGTTTTACACCATTGACTGAGGCCCTAGCTCTCTTGAAGGTTAAGATATTAAAAATATTCATTATTTCTTCGCCCCCAAGGAGGGTGAAGTAATGAATTAAAAATAAAAATTAAGGAAAAAATAGATTAATCCTTTTACTTCATTATTATATTTCTGCCACCACGGCAAACAATAAGTTATACATTTTTAATCGTTAAAGGTGTGTGTACTTTAGTTACTGTTATTCTGTTTTTTCTAATTTAGTTTCTTTTTCAGGTTTCTATAATCCTGAATACTATAGCTATTATTTTCACAACCATGAGGATAACGTACAGTGCGGAGTTTTAGAGGGTGGCGCCCTCTGGGTAGATGGGAATGGCGACCAAAGCAAGCTCTGCGGTGTTCTGGGTGCTGGTCCCCCTGGAAAATCGGGTTCGGTGAGCGAAGCAAGTTCTGCGGCCATGGGGTAGGCCTCGAGGAACCTCTGAATTGACTCCGGGATTCGCCTGGGCGATCTTAGCCCGAAGGACCAGGTTCTGGCTAGACGGGCCGCCTAGTTATTAAATAACTCCTAATTGTAGGTAGATATAAAGGAATTAAAAAATAAATAAAATTTACTTTTACAAATAATAAAAAATCCTAACATCATTTGGAAAATAAAAATAAAACTGAAAGAATAATACATACAATTAGCTCAAGTTAAAGCTAAAAAATAATTACTTGCTGTGATCAGTCCACATTGGAAGAAAAACGTTAGCTTATATTATGTCACTAATTTTCGTATAGACTGGCCGGTCAACTTTTTTTTATACTGACTATGATTGCTTATTAGTCGAAATGCTCATCTAGTTACATAAATCTCGAGATTTATTTTATACGTCGATTGTTGATAATATATATTACGTCGATGTTTATAATATACGTCGATTGATAAGTTAATATATATATATTTGTCGAACCGATGAACAAATACAATAAATTTCATTATTTAATAATAATACTTACTACGAAATTCGTAGATTACTGTACAGTTAAGTTGGCCACGTATGCATTTTGTCTTTGTTAATCAGCTTGGATCAAACACTGCAGTTTATTCAGGTAAGCTCATTTTGATTCGTTAACGTATGGATTTATTTACGTATGTCTAGGAGTTTGAATTTAGATCATAGCGGTCAGGGTTGAGAGTTGAACCTGTAAATTACCAAATCAGAGAACTTGTTTAATTTTCTCTGTCATACTATTTTATATTATTTTACGGTTATTTATTTTATAAATTAAAAAAAAATAATAAAAATCCTATTAAAAAAAAATAATAATGGTGTTTCAGATGATGCTATACAATTCATCCTAGTTGATTATCGGTTCTAAAGTTAATGTGCATTTAAAATACATTATTATTATTATAAGTGTGCGTGTGTATGTCGATTAGTTTCAGTTCGTTAAAGAATGATATATTTATTCGTGCGGAAAGCTGCTACATTCGGATCAGTTATCCATTTTTATTGCATAGCATAAAAGATAACTGGAAAGAAGAAATCCGAGCAAAAATTTGAAGAATAGAGAAAGAAATATATTGAAGAAATAAAAAAAAATAATAAAAAGAATAGAAGAAAAAAAGATATTGAATTGCATGGTATCAATGCATTGAGCATCAGATATAGCGAACAGAGAACACAGGCAATAAGCAGCAACAACACAGCGGGGACAAAGAGCATAGAGTATGTATTATGTAGTCAGTTGTCTTACCTTTTGTGGAGAGGCATAACAGTGTGGGTTGTCCTCCGGCTGTTGCAGTTGTATGTGTGTGCTTGTGTTTGTGTGTCGGTGGGCAGACAGCTCGAGCTCTCAGACGATTGACTCCAACAAACAACCGAGCTGTGTGGTGAGGCATAGGTAGATCTCGGCTTAGTCAGTTGAAGTCCAGTCCGCGAGTGGGTTCTCCAGCGAGCGGTCGTTTGTCATCCGGGAGCCTTTTCTCGTGCTGGATTTTACTTAGCCCTGCATTATAGTCACCTGGATATATTACGTCCGGTAAGTAAATAAATAAAAATTTTTATTTTCTTTGTTTAATCGTTTAATTATACGTATGTTTTAGGTTAATTTCTTACTCTAAAATTAAAATTCTTTTATTATTTTTTTAATTTTATTTGTTGGGCAATGACCTAACTTCCCACTCTTGACAAAAACGTGTTTCTACTAAATTACACGGCGTGAATTTTTCTCATCTGAATAGTTTATTGCTACATCATTACGTTAGTTTAATTTTGTATTTAAACGAAAAGTTAACGTATTACATTTTTATATTTAACATTATATAAAACAGATAATTCAATAATATTTATCATAATGATGTTTTAATTATCGTATAACGTTTATCTTAATATTTATTGAATATCTGTTTTATCATGTGATACCAACAATAATATCATTAGAGTCGTGACGTACCTTACAAATAATATTGCGATAAAATAACTTGCTGACAACGTGCGTTAACAGTTTATTGCAAGCCATGTAGAAACTACCAAATCAATAAAAACAAGATAGATTTTTATGTAAAAATGAGTATTATTTTACGTATTCTTTATTAATTAAAGCCGAAAATTGATTTACTGGAGTTAATTCATTATATGAAATTCTGTTTTATTAATTATACTAAAAAGAATTTCGGGTAAATAAAGTATCGACTACACGTAGTTTATTATTTTTGTCGTATTTACGATAACTTTAAGTTTAAAGTTCGGTTTACTTAGAAGCTTTGTAGTAGATTATCGTATGCTGTAAAATACAATTTATTTCCATATCGATGAAATTATACAATCTTTTTTGGAGTTTTAAATATTAGTTACAAATTTTTAATTTTTTTTTATCATTCCTGAGTTAAAAATATATAAAACAAGACATTTCTTAAATTTTAATGTCTTATTTCGTATTACGGAATTAAAATAGTATAACTTATATTTTTAGGGGATTATACCGAAGGTTCTTAGGTTCAAATCCTAGTAAAGGTTAGTTGGTTTTATAAGGATATGAATACTAGACGGTGGATACCGGTATACTTTGGTGGTTGGGTTTCAATTAACCACACGACTCAAGAATAGTCGGCATGAGCCTGTACAAGACTACACCTCATTTACATGTCATACATATCATTTTCATATCTCATTGTGAAGGGGGGGGGGGGTTGCTTATTGTTCATTAGTTTAGAAAAACTAATCCTATTGTCGATTTATTCTTAATAGATATATGATCCTTTTTATTGAAAATTAAAATATAAAAGATTAAAAATAACATATCTATTAAAAAAAAATTAACCTTTAAAACAAAATAAAAATAACGATTTTTCTTTTATGCGGACAATATCCTTAAAATTAGTATCATAATAAATAACATCTGATATAAAAGTCAGTTTTGTATAACAGCTGTGCTATGTAGAAGTTAAAGCGTTTAACGCTGGACTTCAGTCTATGAAATTTTGTTTCATATGTCTCGATAAAAACTGAAAAAAATACAGAAAAGTACAAGGATCACTTGCTTTTTATTTTTTTTGCATTTTTTAATAATATACTTTAAATCAGAAGTGATTATTTAAAAAATAAGAGTACATCCCTGTTTTGATAAGCTTAATTTAAAAATCTACATCGTAATTAAAATTAATCATTATTTAAAGGAACGAAATTGTAATTGAAATAAAAATATTTTCGATAAATGGAAAACCGAGGATTCAAAATCTCCAAAGTTTGGCGATAATTTGAAAATGATTTTGGTAAATTTGAGTTAGATTTTAAAAAATAGTCCAATAATAGGGATTTAGTTTTCATTAAGTTTATCTTTATTATTTTTTCAGCAACGAAATGAAAATGCGTTCATTAACAATAAAAAAAAAGGTTAATAAGGCAAACGATTATTTTTTACCATTATTATAAAACTTTCAAACTTATCAAAAAAGATATAAACTACTAGTATGAACTAAGTATTCTACATCATTAAGAAAAACTTTTCTATTTTTAAGTTAACTAACTGATTTATCTTATGTTACATGTAGAATGATGTTCTAGAATACTAATTTTAATTTTAAAAAATTGACTATTGTTAAATCAATATTAAAAAATATTCGGTGTGAATGAACGATTTGATGAATTTTTTGTTGGGCTTGATATATAGGGTAAATTGAAAATCAAATGCAAGTTTTCTGCGATTTCTACTGCTTAATCTTCAACTTAAATATTTAATTATTTTAAATTCTATAGCTTTATATGTACATAAATCCTTAGGTAGAGTTATTATTTTCATATTAAGTGGTTGAACGATTATTTATTTGTATATTGAGTATTACTATAAATAAAAATTAATTATTCCTTAATTACTATCCATTTACTATTGATTATTAAATGAATTATTCTTAATCTTTTTTGTTGTTTAAGCGCTTTCGTAGGGATTTTTTCTATATATTATATATTTAAATAAAAAATATTGTAATAAAAACGTATCTGAAAAATTAAAATATAGAGAGGTATGTTTTACCATGAATTTGAGATTTTAAATATGTTTTTATTATAGTATTTAATATTTGAATATATTCAGATGAAGCAGAATATACATTTAACGATTTAATTGTGAATAGAAATAAGTGTTGTATTCGCATTTTGTTTGGAGTATTTGATTAATACGCGTTCATTTAAAATTGCTAAATTTGCTGGTAAACTGTGCGCTGCTGTTTTTCCATGACGTCACTGTCAATTTGCATGCGCAACGCCAGCTGACTTCTTACTGTATGTTCACGGACCTGTTCTTGCAGGTAAGGTAGTATAAATTACGGCGCGACGCCGTGTCAGGAGATTGTGGTTGTTAGTCAAGTGCGTTTGGTTTGTGCAGTGTAATATACATAAAACTGTTATGTATAAGCATTTCTTGAGTTAAATTCTCTGCTATTAATCTACTGTAATAATTTTAAGAAGGAATTAAATTTAAAAATATTTTGATTGAAGTAGGTAAGGCTTAAAAAAAATTTTTTATGCGTAGACGTTTAATTCACCAATCTTCATTTATTTTATGAATTTAAACATTTATTTTATTGTTTCGTTTGCATATTTGTTGAGAAGGATTCCTCTCTTTCGTTCTTTTCCACGAAATTTTCACGCTAATAAGTGACTTACGGCAAAGTCCTTTAGCAAAAACAGCAGCATTAAGAACTTTTAGTATAGAGAAAATAATAATTTCATGAATTGTTTATGAGATTTTCATTTCTTTATCTATAATTTACCATTTTGTATGATTTTAATTGATTGGAATGCTTTGTTACCGTTGTACTTTTATAATTTTTATTTAATTAGCGACATTGTCTTACAATGAAACAAAATACAAAAGTAATCAACAATAATTTTGGTAGGCTGAGCTCACAAAAATAATAATAAATAATAAAATAACCACATAATTTTGAGGAAATTTGAATTTAAACGTATTAATCCCGAAAATATAATGTGGTTTTTTATTTTTGGTTACACATTTAGACCGCCGCTTTTTCAAGAATGGATAAATGTTGTTTATCCATTAGCTTCTTTTATAATTTTTTTTGAAGTGCCATCACCTGCTACGATCACTGGCCTCTAATGTCAACAATATACAATGAAACTTCATTTAATATTATCTAACATCGTTGATTTAAGGAAATTTATTTGTTAACGTGTCAACGGCCTCAAAATTTTATGCTTTATATTCTTAAATTTCCAGAATAACTTTTCCTAAGGGTTCTAGGCGTTGTAGAACCATCAGTTTGTAAAGAATCCAGTTTATCATTTCACCAAGAATTCAATCTGTTCTTTTCTACATAAAAGTGAAATCTTTTTTTTCCTTCAGGAGGCGTTTAAAAAACTATATTAATAAAATTAGTTTACTGGCAGTATTTACCTTAGGCGTAGTAACATAAGTAGTTTAAATTTTTAATTTTCTATGAAATATTTTGTAAGTAGGGATTAAAAAAATAGAATCGATTTATTGTTTCTTGAATTTCAGTTGGTTTGTTACATATCAATTTGAATTATTCCCAGAGTTTAACTCAAACCACCAGAAGTACCTTTATAATTTTAAAATGAAACAAAACTCTTGTTTTATTGATAATTGTAACTACTCGTATAAAAATAGTTTCTTACAAAAAGATCTTTCAGTATTCTATAAAGAGCTCATGAACTGTATTCGTCAAATTTAAGAAAACACAGCTCATAGATGCATAATAATTTTACCTAAGGAGTCTGATTAGTACGACTACTGGTAACAGTGTAGCGGAGGGGATAGTGTACCGTCATAAGTAGCAAGAAGCCAATCGTTGGTTCACTAAACCATCCTCGCCCTGCTCGTCAACTGAATTTTTAAACTTGTGACGACTGTCTAATATTCGTATTATTTTTAAAGATATAGATTTTTGTTTTCAATGGATCGTTATATTTTTCAACAGTTTTGTGATTCTTAATCCAGTTGATAAATATCTCTTAATACGTAAAAATAAACACTTTAATGTTCTTACGAAAACTTGCTAATTATTCTAGAGAAAACGTTTAATTGTTATAAAATAATGGTAATATGTATTTATTTCAACAGAATTTATTTTTGGATTCGGTTTTACCTTCATTTTTTACGGAATACGCTTTTTTCATTCGTCTATTATTTTTCTATTTTTTATTATCCAGTATGTTTAACATTATTTATTATTATTGTTTTGTTCCTGTACAGAAATATTATCCACTTTCACTTGGCAAAGTGGCCGATAACAATAAAATTAATTTAAAAAAATGGCTGGCCAAGTACTGTGTGCATTACTCTTCCGGCTACTAATAATAGAAATTAAAAGAGTTAGAGCCAAAAAAAAAAAGAAGAAAAAAAAGAGAATTATATTCTTTAGAGGTGGGGAATAAATTTTAAGAAAAACGTTTTCTAAAAATACTCAAATACAGGTTAAGTTTAACAAATTTTCTTAAGTAAAGTTTTTTCTAAATCTAACACCCTGTTCAATAAAGGCTAACTAAGAAAAATAAAATTTTCAAAAACTTTTCTGCATTTTAGGTCTAAGGTCTATAATTAACAAAAAAAATTAGACATTTCTTGATAGCTCTATATATGAAATATAAACTTTTAGAAAAATATTTAAAACAAAGGGGAATAAAACGAAAGAACAAAAAAAAATATTTCAGTTTTATGAGGTGGTGATTGACTTTAAAAAAAATTGAATTATTTATAAATGCATTGTAGATGAGAAGTTTTCTTTAATAAAGTTTTCTCTAATATACCTTTGAAGAAAGTCTAAATCTGTTTTTTCGTTATATCCCTCCACTCCATTAACAAATTAATATGATCAATACCCCATTTATAGAAATATTTGAGTCAAATTTGAAGAAAATCGGGGTTTGATCAATCTTGAAATATAAGACCAAAAGCTGTGGGACACATATACGATCATACATATATGTTTTTTTTTTCGGTTTAAATGAACAACTAATTAAGACCCTAAAACGTAAAGATTTGTAAATAATCCGATACCACATTTTTTATATCATCATACTTTCCCCTTTAATATTCTAGCTACATTCGCGGGAATGTAAAAAGCACGAATCGCATATGCGAGCAGACCACTCAGCGATGAAGCTTTAAAAGTTAGGAAATTCTCTTGAATTTATAAATTAATTTTTTAGTAGTATATATTCCAAGAGGTCCTTCTTAGTCATATGGGAATGAAAGATATACTGTCAGAGATGTCGAATGTGTTAGTTGTTTTTGTATTGAAACAAATTTCCTGTGTATTTACTCCTATGTCAGTACTGTAATCTTAATGGTTATTTGCAGGACTAACTAGGGGCATCTAAAAATGGCATAGTCATAATCAAGAATATAAGATATTCTATTTCAGTTTTACTTTTCAGGAAAATGAGGTGGAAGTGGTTTTCCATTGTTTTCTTCACTTACCCGAATATACTACTGCAAATCAATAAGCCAAGCTCAATGAAGTATTGGTGATATTCAGCCCTACAAGTGATACTTTCAGTATCTTTATAATAACAGCAATAAACACCAGTACTTTCAGAGAAAGTAAACCTGATCAGTGACTGTAATAAATAATGTAAAGTAAAAAGTTTTTTTTATGGTAAACAATGCAGTGTGCACACTATCTTCCCTCCAGTAAAGGGGAGATTTTCTTTGAATTATTTATAAATTTTAATATTACGTATGTGATGCTAAAAATTTGTTACATACGTAAGACTCTCTAAAAACAAAAAAACTGTAAAATATGAATTTTATCAGTATATTTAAACTTGAGATAGGAAAGTAATGTATTCTCTTTTTTTTGAGATGGCGTTATTATTATACAATTCATCCGTTTCGTACGTTTTAAAACTTTTGAAAGGGTTCATCTTACGTATTATTAAATAAATCTAAAGTAATGTATATTACACTTGTACAGTACTGAATTACGAAATTTTTGGTTCTGGTACTATGTTACTTGCCAGTGACGTAACTCGGGTAAAAGGCGTTTCCGACGAATATTTTCAATTGCAATGAAATACGTTGGTACTAAATATGATATATTCCGAATTTAATCAAATCAGAAGCGAGTTCGTAATTATATATAATTACCAGCAAGAATGTAGAAGTATGTATGTAAATATATTACGCATACTTCTTATATATGTAAGGCAGTAGAGTAAAATTTTGCATATAAAAAATTAGTTAAATTTTATTTTTTCTTCTTGAAGTTTTTTTCTCTTTTATTATATAATCTCTTTGTAGTATACTGTATTATCCATACAGCGTGAGAGCATTATCACACCCTTTATTAAATGTACAGAAAATCGAATATTGTAGGAGTGCATATCAATCGCTTACTAAAAAGAGTGGGGGATATCATATCGTACTATTTGGATAATAATACAATATAGTTCTGGACTGTATTCTAACACAATGAGATCATACCGTATTTATTTAACTTAACGTATTTATTTTTAGTTCATACGCAGTTTGTAGAAAATTATATATTGTCTAGTCTTTATCTGACTACCAGGGAAAACTTAAGTGAATTAATTATTATTACCGGTATATTTTTTGTGCACATAATTTATTGTTATTAATTATAAGAATTATTACATATTATTATTACTATTATTTTTTTTATTTTATTTTACATAAAATTTAATAACTTTTATCGATTCTTTATAATGATATGACCTCATTCTTTAAACGGCTGCCGTATTTTATCCGCTTGTAAATAGTATTATATAAAAAGACTGTTACTTGACACAAAGGTTAAGACCTTTATATTATAAAAGAAAAAAAAATATATGTATAAGCACAGACTTATAGTACAATCGGTGGTATGCAGGTATAGTTTCTTATGCATGTGCTGATATTTATATTTTATAAGCAAACTTTGTATGCGATTAACTAGAATTTTACCTACAATTTTGTTTAATATCATATCGGGTTAAATTAACAGATCATATCATATTCTTTATATTTTATAAATTGTTATATTTTTATAGATTTTATAAATCTCTATATCCCGTATTGAAGTTAGATTATTATTTCAAAATTAAGGTCAAAATTCGCCTAAAAGTCTGTTAAACCTATCCGTATAGAAAATTGATGTTTTTACTTTTCTGGCATCATGGCTCTAATGGTTTTTTTTCATTTCTCGACGTTTCATGACTCAGGGAGCCTAAAAAACAGAAAAAAGTGGAGAGGAATGTTTGTATGTATGTATGTATCAGTATTGGCGTGTTTAAAGCTTATTACTTTTTGAATGGATGAACCGATTTTGATGAAATTTGGCTTTTGTAAACTCATGTATAAGGGGCAATTTCTTAGTAAAAGTTTGGGGTCAACTTTTACCCAAGGAAAGGAGTAGATAGTTTCTTTGGGGTTAATTTTCTCAAAATTTTGCAAACAAATCAAAATCAGAAGTGACTCACTTTATATTATGCTCAGTACATCTACCCATTTAAAAACAAATTGTCCACCAAATACTCCCCCTTCCACAAAATCTAAAAAACCTTTTTATTTATTGCATATTTTTAACCGAATTTCTTTTATGTCTTCCTTGGCAGTGTAACATTAGTGTAAACGATCCAAAAAAATACTTTATGGCAATATTGGGGTAGGGGAGCCGATCAAAGTTTAAAAATATTAATTTTTGGAATTTTTAAAAACTTTTTTCTGTTTATTTAAACTTTTAAGAATACTGCATTCAAATTTCATTATAATTTACCCCCCTCCAACCCATAACATAAATTTTAGGTAAACTTTTATTGGTTGTACCTTTTTTAGTGGAAATTTTTAGTTTCTTCCATTTTTAGATTTAGGACAAACAAAAAAAAATTCTTAGGAGGTCATTTTAGAAGTGAAGGAGCAGAAAAAACTTAAAAAATATCGATTTTTTAAAAAACGTTTTTCATGTATCATTATTTTTCCACTAAGAAAGAAATAAATAACCAATTTCAGGAAGTATAGCAACTTTGTAATGTCAGCTTTTTCTTTATGATGTTATAATATTTTTAATTAGAATATTTAATATAGTTTTTACAATTTGTTTTAAGAGATTTCAGCCAATTGCAATAAGTATGATTTAATACTTTCTTTCAAACTCTCTGATAAACCTATTCTAAGACATTCCGTTAAAATAATTGCAAGAAACAAAACTTACTGATAAAATGTTTAGTTATATAAATCTGGTAAAAAGTGTTAATGATAATTTCTAACATATGTAGGATTTGAGGTTGGGTCTTAAAACAACCAGTATTACTGTTTTTAAGCTGTATGATATTAATAATGAACTCTGGAACGGTTGAGGAAAAATTCAAATTAATCATTAGGCATAATAATCTTGTAAAAATTTCGAGTTTTGATTTATCTAAATTCATAAAAAATTATCGGTGTTTCTTTTCTTATTGTGTTTCCCGATTTACTTCTTAACTAGCCGCCGGTCAGGGTTCGCTTCGCTCGCCCTTTCCACATAGCCAGAAAGTGGATTTTACAAATTTTCATTAAAGAAAAAAGTTAACCAATTTACGTCATTATTCACTATTTCGTTTTTCTTTTTTTATCTTTTTGATATTTTTTAATTTGGTTCGTTTTTTTAATTTTTTATGTAACTGTGTGATACTTCTTGGTGTTTTCTTTTTATATTATGGTTTTAATCAATGTTCTTTTAACTCATCAGTGCTTTTAATTGTTTATATACTTGAATTTACTGTATAAGATATGCATTTATAATTCTTGAGAAGTTTCAATTGAAACCCCTCTTTGTATGTCATTTGTTTATTGTAGTCAGATTTACTTATAGTTCCGGTTAATTGGGACCGATTGTAAATAAAAATAATTTTAACTGAAAAAAATTTTACTCCATTATATTTCGAAAATTAAAAAGATTATTATTTTTCTTTAATGAATACTCTTAATATATTAACCATCATCAAGAATATCGTAATAATTCTAATTGGAGATAATGACCAAGCCTCTAAGATATAAATCTGCAAAGTTTTATTAAAATCTGTTCAGTAGTTATTTTAAATAAATTTTGTATCCTGTTTTGTGCGAGATCACGTTATGATGGTTATATATGTTACCGTATGAATAATAAATAAAGGAACTATCCCGAAATTGTTCTGGGTGGCTTAAGGAAAACCATGGTAACAGCTTGATCAGAACAGAATCAAAAAATACATAATTAATTATTTAAAAAAATCAGATAGCGTTATAGTCCATATTAATAATTTAAAATATAGTAAACAATGAAATAACATTATAGTACGAGTAGACACTAAAAGTTACAAATTATATAAAATAAATCACAATTCAGAAGGCATTAGTGAAAATTATTTGAACACGTGTATATGTAGTTATCAGAGGTACTGAAATTTCAGGAGTTTAAAAAATTATTTTTAATTAGTATTACTTAAAATTTAATCGAAAGCATATTATTTATTATTCCTGTAAAAAAATCTCTTTAATTTTATTTTAAATAAATTTGTGGGAAGATTAAATGGCTAATTTATTAAATGGCTTTTTTATAAGCCGAGGTAATGTGCTGAGTTACATGAAAACATTTCTATTGTTTGATATGATAGAGGTGGATATTGTTATTTGTAAGAAAATGTGACTTTTCTTTTTAGCAAAGATGGAATATTCTGAAATATAAACAGATGGGAAAATGATCATATCCGGTTTAATAAATAATCTACGTTTTCCACGTCCATAGTCGCCAAACAATAATTTGACAGTCTATTCTTGTAACTTGAAAACTCGTTCTGTTTTTATTGAAGGAGCCCCAAAAGGATGATGTTATACTTCAAATAGAATATACGTGACCGGCCTTCGTGGCGCGAGTGGTAGCGTCTCGGCCTTTTATCCGGTGGTCCCGCGTTCGAATCCCGGCATGCTATCTTCACACACTGTAAGATTGTCATTTCATCCCATATCTTCTGAAGCAATACTTAATAATGGTCCCGAAGGCTAAAAAAAAAAAAAATTATGAATGACGACAAGCTTAGGATTTATTAAAAAGTTTTAAAGCAAATTGTAACCAAAAACCTTACGAAGGTAGGTGTAGAAATGTCGGGGCAAAGGTTTCCATAACTTTCCCAGCTTTGCCCTTAATAGATTTTTATCTCAAATACCCCGTACGGTTTTTAAATATTAATAACTAATTTTATGCAACATTTAGAGTACAGTTGGGGAAAAAATCAAAATCTTCAGTATTAAAAGATTGGGCCTGATTTTATGTTCATCAAATGACATTTTGCCAAAAAAAAATTATGGAGTATTAAGAAAAATGTGGACACCACATGACTTCTTTGTACGCCTATTAAATTACATATACACATTTTTTAAAATGAAGTACATAAAATTTTATTTCATTAATAACTTCTGATATTTCTTATACGTTTTTTTATATTATTTTTGAATTATTATTTATCATAAAAGTTTTTTTTTTTACAATCAGAGGTTAATAATTATTAATAAATAAATATATTTAGATTAAAAGTAAAAAAAAAAAGAAATTAGATGAAGTCTGATTCGAACCGATGTGCCTTCCTCTTGTAAGACCCAAATATTTCATTAATTAAAATTTTATTTGGCTGTAACTGTGGAACTGATGAAAATAAGTACCACTTATCGTATAGCTGAAAAGCTGTCAGTGAGGCTTATTACTACAGTTAGTAGAGTCCAAAATCCAATTTTTTTGGATTTTGGGCTTTTTTGGACACTTTTGGTCAAGTCAATAGGAATCAAAAGGGGAAGTGCACAACTAGATAATACAAAAGTCCTAAATCCAAAATTTCAATGTCCTAGGGCAAATCGTTTTTGAGTTATGCGAGATACGTACATACGTCACGCCGAAATTAGTCAAAATGGATTCAAAGATGGTCAAAATGGATATTTCTGTTGAAATCTGAAAATCAAAATTGTTCGCGATCACAATACTTCCTTTACTTCGTAAAAGAAAGTAAAAGTTGAGAAAAAATCAAAATATTATGGGTCCCGCTTAATCCCCTTGACCAAATTACGTTTTCATCATCAAAATTATACTGTATTTGGAGTATAATTGCCTAAAAAAAATATTTAATAAAGAAATTTGGTTCCCACTTGATCCCTTGCTTGCCAGCTACCTCAAACAACTAACCTTAAAAATACCTTAAAAAAATTCCTTAGGCGTGGCATTTTTCACACTCTAAAAAATCCATTTATTATCTAGTAACTGTAAGAGAGCGTAAACCTGTTATTACTATGTAAATAAAAAAATCAATAACACTTTTAATTACAGCCACAACTTAAAAAACAAAGTATTAGTAATTATAAGAAATTTAAAGTTGTTAGTTGTCTACTAGAAGATTACTTCTTTTTTTTTTTTAAAGTTCCTATGTTGTCAACATAATACTAGATGCAATTGGATCAGTTGGATTTTCAATCATGAAAATTCAAGTTTAAAATAATTTATATGTTAAATACGGGTCCTATTCAGCCCTCTTGTATTTCGGGGTTTAAAATTTATTTATTGGATTCATTATTTACTTAAATGGGTTGGACCAATTTGGTGAAATGTTATTTAATAAATCTAAAAAAACTTAGTTTACTAAAAAAAATGTTGGTAGCATGATATCCATTTTTATGGGGTCAAAAATTATGTTAAAGCTGGAGTGTGTATATGTATATATATATATATATATATATAGCGAAATATTTGTGGCAAATTTCCAATTTTTGATCAACGGGTTTTCGAGATACGAGGAAAAAAATGTTTAGTTAAGATAATGTTGACTAGCTCCCACCCCTAAATCCAATTAACTTAAAAATTTGGAATTTTAAATAATTTAAGAAGTACTTTCATATTAGTAAAACTCAATTTTCTTCAAAAATTACAAAAAAACTAAATATGACAAAAACTATCCTTCTTTTTTTTTTAAACCCAAATTTTTTGTCCAAACCGTAATGCTCTCAATGCCCCTTAAACAGAAATATTTTGAACCATTTTCGAAGAATCTCTGTTGAACCAGTCCGTAGATATTAATCAAAATACAGTCTAGTACATGTACTACGTACGCATATTCCGTAAATTTTAATAACTGTTTTGTGTTTTTTGGATTGGATTTTGAAACGTGGACATTTTCAAAAATTTCGAAACCCAAAATTCTGGCCCATCGTTATAATTTCCCTTTGTAGCTATGCTGCTGCAACAACAGTAGAGTTATTGTTGGGAAAGTAAAAATATATATCGCACGTAAGATTCAATTAAGAGGAAAAAACAGTTTCGGAAAAATGATATTAAAACATGTTTATTTTAAATAAATAGGTTAAACAATTTTAATGTGAGTTTATGTCACAGCTTTTAAAAATATAAAGATATCTATTTTAACCAGAACAGAACTAATTCTGCTTGCTATTTATATCTGTAGAATAACATTGTCATTGCTGTATTACTTTTGATACTTTATCAATGTGTCACAATTAATGCGGATTGCCAGGTTTATCAGAGGGAAAAAGGAGTGAAAACCATTTCAGTATAACGGGAAGTTTGTTCTCACCATTGCTTTCTTCACAGAGTCGATAATTGTCTAAGGAAACAACAGTTTTTAAAATCGATCTTGAGATTAATAATAGAAGTCAAATTTATTTTAAAATTATGTATTTTGCTAGCAGAAGGAAAGTATTTTTGTTAATCATTCAAAAACTGGGGTATAGGTTTCGTTTTGCATTTCTAAACTTTCCATGACCCAGGATCCTAAAAACAAAAAAAAAGGTGGAGTTAATTTTCGTACGTACGTAGGTGTATGTACATGCACTGGCGTGTTTGAAGCTTAATAACTTTTGACTGGTTAAACCAATTTTGATGAAATTTTGTACTTGTGCATGCACGCATGCTTATTTTACCATTTTTTTTTTAATTTGCTCCAAATTTCCCTCTTCCCCAAAAATTAAAAAAAGGTATTTTTTTATTTATTGCACGTCTTTAGCCGATTTTTTAAAAATGTCTTCCAAGACATAGTAGTAGTGCAAGCGACCCAAAAAATACTTTGGGGCAATATTGATGGTGGTGGAGCCGATAAAAGTTTAAAAATATAAATTTTTTGATTGTTTCAAAACTTTTTTTGGTTTTAACTTGTAATATTATTAAACTTTAAATAGTTTAGTTTAAAAAGTTTGAATACGATTAAAAGTTAAATAATAAACTTTTAGTAATACTACTACAATAAAATTTCACCATAATTTACCGTCACACCCAAAAAATAAATCTTAGGTAACGTTTTATTAGGTGTACATTTTTCAGTGATTTTTTTTTTTTTTTTTTAGTTTCTTCCAGTTAACTTAGTAGGCGCAGAAAAATCAAAAAAATTCTTGTTAGGTGATTTTGGAAGTCGGGGAGCGAAAAAGTAAAAAAAAAACGCCATTTTTTTAATTTTTAAAAATGTTGGCTTATTGATACATATAATGATAATTTTACAATGAAATTTACCCAACTCAAAAAATAAATTTTAGGTAACTTTTTTCACGTATAATTATTTTTCACAATACAAGAATAAATAACCAATGCCAGGGAAGTATTACAACTTGTCAGATTTTTATTCTCTTGTAACTGCTCAGTAGTAAGTAAAATATATTTTTCATATTATTTCATATTTTTCATACTAATAAATAAGGAAATAAATATTTTTAAAATATCGTTTAAAAACTTTGACCCAAAGTAAAGGAAGATTTTGATTGAGATACCAAAAATGGAAGTTTATTTAAAAATAAGTTAATGTAAAAAATTAAGCTAAAAATTTGTCAAGTTAAGAAAAAATTAAGTTCATTTAAAAGTATATTCAGATAATCTGCAACGTTTTTTTTTTTTACTAGTTTACAGAAAGTTTTGTGAATGTCTGTTCTAAGTACTATGTATATATATGTACGTAAGCATTTTTTCATGGTTTGTAATGAAAACAAAAATAAACACTGTATGATTCCTTCGACCGATATTTCTAAAAATGGTTGCCGATAATGTGAAGTGCTTTACATTTTTTTTATAAATTATTGCAATTTAAAAATTAAATTTTGATTTATAAAATGGGTAAAAATGTAGTATTCTCCCTGCATAAAAGAAAATATATACAATTTTTTTAATATGAAGAGATCGTATTTTAAAATTCTGTTAATGTTTTAAGTATGTCGAAAAGGATAGATTTAAATTCTTGTCAGGCTGATTTCTTTTTTTGTATACTTACGAGAATAAATTCCTGAAATTAATTATGGAAATATTTTTTTAATAAATTTTTTTAAACATAGAGACGTACTCATTTACATAAATATATATGCAGTAGCCTGTCTAAAAATACAGTAGTTGATTTTTAATTTTATACCTACACGCACACACGCGCACAAACACACATTTTTTATTACATATAAAATTCATTGACATAAGACTTCTCACTGTGTTAACGTTCCGCAATACAAAAGTCATCTAGTGGAACTGTGACGAATTTAAAAATAAGGAAGAGCGTTGAATTGGTAACGTGTATCGTGCATAATGCGGTTTGTTACAGGTGAAAACAGTAAAAAAAAGAAAAAAAATGTGAAAAATAAGATGAAGTCTTAGCTACAACAATTAATATTGTAGACAAGAGTAATGTCATTTCTACCATTCACCGATATGCTTTTCTTAATTCCGTTTTTCTTCCTTTTTTTTAATACACTTTCACGAATTTTGGTTAACATTCCTATTTATGTTTGAATTATTATTATGTTTATTCAAATGTTGTTGTCGTTTACATCAAAATAAGATATAATTTTAAATAGATTTAAATAAATTATCTATTTGATGTGTATTTAAATATTTTGATATCTATGTTAGTAAACAATATTTAATTTCAAACTATATTGTGATAAACATTTTAGAAAGTTAAGAAATGAAGAAAGTTATCAAAATCTATTGAAATTGACTAAAGAAGTTGTTAAATAGCTACGAGAAATATTTAAGAATCGTTTTAAAAAAAATAGTTGTGCATTTCGTTAGTTAACAATCATCATTAATAGATAAAGAAAAAATGGACAAAAAAGTTTTTGGAATGAAATCCAAGAACGAAACTTTAACTACTATTGTAAAAGAAGTAATAATAAAATGTAATCATAGTATTAACAAATCCTTTTTTATTATTTTTGTTCATTATGGTCGCCGGTAAGTTCATTCTTTGTAACAAACATATGTTATAAAAATCTTGAAATTTATCGATTACACAGAATTTATTACTTTTTTTATAGGATTCAGCTTTTGATTTCAAATTTTATTGTTAAAAAAAGACATGTTTTGTTTTTATTTAACACTCTTAAACATTTTATTACACTTTATACAGGCATATAAAAGTTTTAAACGACTTTCTTCGTGTTTGTATAGGACAAACTGGTAGAATTAATAAATAGCATGCTACTATCAGAATACGAATTTATTTGTTTTATTAAAATTAATCTTTATCAATTGTTTAAGAAGAGAAATCCGATTCTTTATGATATATATACATTTCTATAATACTAATATATACATTAAAAAATTAACCAATTATAACATTTATATAAAACCAATGTTCCCGAACGAATATTCTTATTATTATTACTCTTCTCTCAATTATTAATTAATTTCTAACAGTTATTATCTTTAACTTGTACTTTCGCTAAATTAATATAATTTATTTATCTCATGTTTTGGTGGTTTTATGGCATATTTTTTTTTCAGTTATTTAAAAAGTTAGTTTTCCGCTATTTTGGGATTTTACACCTGATTTACAAAATTGATATTTATTTATGTATTTTAGTTAACTTACGTTAGTGCGTTTGAACCAGCTTGAAGCTTACACCGTTATTACGTAATGACTATAACAAAATTTTAATTTTGGTGACCATTTTGAGATGAACTTGACGGCCGATCGCGACTATATATATATTTTTGTAATCTTCTAACGATGCTCAATCCGAACCGGAAATCAAAATCAAAATCCGAGACAGAAAGTGTTCATACACATACATACATATTGAATTCAATAAAGGAGTGAACGTATAAATATAATAAAACATTTCACTATGCTGGTCATATTACCAAAAATAAACCCATAATTACCGATCTCCGTAGGGGAGTATTAGCATCTCACCTTCTCAGGAGATTCCGGATTCTAGTCCCGGTTAGGCATGGCATTTTTTATGCTCTGCAATGTTTATCATTTATCAGTAACTATTATTGGGTCAGTTGTTTAAATAGATAAATAATTAATCCATTTTTAAATGAAGAAGATATTAGAGAAATCGATAAAAAAATACGAATTCATTACATTTGAAAATATTACAAATAATATTTAATAATAATAATAATATAATTTTATATACGAGCAAGTAAAATTTAATATATCATCTCTTTATTCAAGAAATATATTTTAAGGTTACCAAATAATAGATGCCATTATCTGCCAGTAGATTGAACCTAGTAGCAGCAGAATAATTCATTCTGTATTAGTGACTGATATATCTTGTAGTTTTTATATTTTTAATTATTTAAAAAAAAAAACATTCTGAAACTTCTCTATGAAATTACGACAAAAAAGGAAAAAAATAAGAAAAATTAATTTTAAAAAAAGTAGTGATAGAAAGTGCTAATCTGAACACGTAAAAACGGAGACACCAATTACAACACATCTCGTAATATATTTGCAAAAAAACTGTATACCTTAATTAACTGTACAACATGAATTAATATACTTTTGTATTCAACTCCCAAACAAACCTCTACATTTTAATTATACACACACACACACACACACACACACACACACACACACATATATATATATGTATTTATATATCCTCCACTAATATCCTTATAATCTTCCTATACTTGTATATCAACAGAGATCGGCCATTTTTATGCAATAAATAAGTTTTAAACTTTGTTAACTTTGTTAAATTGGCGACTTTTTGAAGAAAAGTACGGTATTACTTTCAGTAGATGAGGGAAATGGGGGGAGGGATGAAAATGAATTTTCTTTAAATTTTGAGGTATTAGGACACGAATATATCATTCACTTAAATTGTGGTTTTCTTATATATTTATATATTCATTTATAGACATACGTATAAAGTTTTGTGACTCGGAAATCTCCAAAAATACTTGATAAATTTCATTGAAATTTTAGATTTGTTGAACTAGTGTACCTATAGTTGTGCATGTGCAAATTTTATGAAAATTGGTTGAGTCGTTTTTGAGTTACGCTCAATTTAATTTCTAAAAAAAAATTGAGCGCAGAAGAAGCGTGGTTCATTATGATACTGCAAGTTTCTTTATCTGCAGTATTTATTATTAGCAATATTGTTCGGCTTATTCAGGAAGTGTTACTACTCTGCGATGATTAATGGGTATGTCATTTTTATTTAAGGGTTATGTTGACTGTGCAGTGGTGTATTTTTTAAATGCGTTTATGCAGTGAGTCACAGCGTCAAGTAAGTTGAAACTTGATGGTTATATTTGTTAATCGAACGTATCTAGTGCGTTGTACTCTGAAAATTAGTGGGTTTCTGACTGGGAAATGGTGAGGGCGTTGGAGTTATTAACTCATTACTGATTCTCTTGTTACAGTTTATTACATTTTTTTATTTTTTTAAATTTATATTTGTATGTAATTTTATTCTAATTTGCTTCTTATTTTTGTTGCTTACTTAAGCAACAAAAATTTTATTGCTTACTTAAAAAGCCTTTCAGATAAAAGGCAGAGATGCTACCACCTTACTACGAAGATCGGCAAACCAAATATAAGTCTTGTTTCATGCCATCTATATTACTGTATCTTATTTAGTACCAATGAAGAAAAATTACAATTAATGCATTTAATAAAATACTCTTTATGTGCCATATATTATCTTAAAAATAAAAATTGTCATCATTATTATTATTAAGATAATTGTATTCAGTTACTTTTCTTTAGGAAACAAAGATTAGATCTACATCGATGGGGTGTGTCAAATTTATTTGTAATTTCTTACTGTAGTCACTTGTATGGATATAAAAAAATAGGCATTTAAATAATTTTTATCGTTATAATGATCCTTTTTTATTATTTAAATAAATAACGTCAATAATAATAATAAATAATAATTTTGTGTCGGGAATGTAACATATTTAAAAATATGATTATAAATTTTATGAATAATAAATTTTATTTTGTATTTGAAGTAGATTTTATGTATATATATATATATATATATATGCACACACAATTTATTACATTCTATACAGATCTTGACATTGAAAAATTGGAATGTAATAATATTTTATTATATTGACAGTTATGTTACAAAAATGGAATCTATTATTTATACGATATGTTTTTCTTTAGTATCTTCAGGCAATCTGTTATAACCTATTGAAAAAAAATATACAAACTTTAAGTGTTAAAAAATAAAAAAAAAAACAGTTTTTTTTTTATAAATAAATAATTATTATGATACTTCGTAAAATGTGACTTTTTAGATTTCTTTGTAACGGAAAAAAAAGATTATACACGTTTATAGGAATGTTTAAATATGTAATAAAAATAATAAACATAAGTACATTTTGACTCTTAACCAAGATCCATTTTTATTTTATAAATATTTCAGATTTCTTTCAAAATGTTAAGAATAACAGAAAAATAAGTGTTTACTGATAAATGTTTGGAATTCAAAATAAGAACTCTTGCACTTAATTTAAATGTTTGTTTCTATCTACGCATGTGCAACGGTGAGGTATTAAATAATAAAATATATGGTTAGTAGATAAAAATTTCAAGTAATTGTGAAACTGCAGTCTACCTGCATTATATTTTGTTAATAAAATAACTGATTTTCAATTATTTGGCACATTTAAGAAGTAGTGTAAGTTTTCGTTTTTTACGCCTTAAAAAAAAATCCAAAAAATCTGATTATTTCAACTGTAAAATTAGCCTAATTTAATAATAATAACAATTATTGTTATTATTACTCTTTGTAATATATATAGTACTGGTATTTATATAAAATAAATATATAGAGTGAAAATAAATTATTCAGCCGACTTTAGGGGCTAATAGAAAATGAACAAAGGAATATAGCGCGCGTTGATTTTGTCAAACATGAGTGTAGATAATAAGGGTAGGTTCATTAGTAAAGGTTGAATGGACACGCCGGCGTGATGTAACGACAGGGAGGATCGTCAGTTGAGTATTGGCTACCGTGCAGAAGAAAGCAATATGCGTACTATGGTTTCATGAAAACTGATCTGTTACTACTGTTCGTAGACGTTTTCATTTAAAGTACGGCCTTCTAATAAAGACCCTATTAAACGTTGTTATCAGCAGTTTAAGGATTCAGGAAGTGTAGTACAGAAAAAAGGTACCGACACACCTTCCGCCTCCGAAGAAGTAGTGGATGTTGTAAGAGAAATTTTTCAAAGAAGTCCTGGTAAATCGATTCGTCGTACGGTTTAGAAGTGGAAATACCGCAACGACAATTTTGAAAGTTCTGCACAAGCGCTTTTATGAATACAAAATTCAGTCGGTTCATACAATTAAAGTTGACGATAAACCACGCCGTTATAATTTTGCATTGGATATTCTTGATAAAGTGGACGAAGATAATGTGTTTTTAGAAAAAGTAATCTTCTCTGACTAAGCTACCTATGTTTCTAGTCACGTTCACTGTCATAATTGCCAGATTTAGGGTAGCAAGAACCCTCATGCCGTTCGATAAACACAACATGACAACCTGAAAATTAACGTTTGGTGTGCGTTGACTGCTTATGAAGTGATAGGACCAATATTGTTCACAGTGTCAACGATTACTAGGGCTAATTATCTAGACGTGTTACTGGAGTATAATAGACTGAACATCGGCAATCCAACGTTTACTTCCAACATGATGGCGCACCACCACACTGGGGTTTACATGTAAGGGACTGCCTAGGTGAAATATTTCTTAAACGTTGGATTAGTCGTGATGGACCAATTTCCTGGCCATCTCAATTTCTTTTTTTTGCTTACACCCTGTTTTTGATAGGGTGTACGCAACGACGTTTGGAATAACTCCAGATATTCTTCATAATGTAAGGTCTGAAAATGAATATCGTCTAGACATTTCAAAAGGTACTCGTGAGGAACTTGGTAGAAATTAATAAGAGTTATAAATAAAACTGTTTCAAATTTCCTGTTCAACATGTAAATACATTGCTTTGTTTTTTTATTAACACCTAAAATATGCTGAATAATCTAAATGAACAGTCTGTGTACTCCTATTATTTTATTGTTGAAATTAAATTTTTTGAGAAACTTCAGTTTTACCTTCTTTTTTCCTGTTTTAGCCTCCAGAACTTGTACAGTCTCAGATCAACCATTCCTGAGATGTGTGGTTAATTGAAACCAAACCACTAAAGAACACCGGTATCCACGATCTAGTATTCAAACCCGAATTAAAGTAACTACCATTACTAGGATTGAACTTTAGGACTCTCTATACTTCGATTTGCAATGACGAGTTAACCACTAGACCAGCCCGGTGGGCTTCAGTTTTATCTTCGCGATAAGCTGTTATTAAAAGATTTGATTGCTTTCTTTTCTTCCTCTCCCTTTTTGAGGCGAACAAGAAAAATTTTCTCAGCGATATCTTACTGTCTAAGATGACCAATCATGCCGGGTTTCATGTTTTTAACTCCTCCGATCTCGCTACCCTATTTCAGTAATCCTCTTTTAATTTAAGAGAGATTTAAGCAAAACGGTTTTTCATAATTTTCTAAAAAATCCCATTAATGAATTTAATTTCCCAGCTACTGGGAAATATTTAAGTTACGATACCCGTTTCGTATGTGTGTTTGTAATAATGTTCGCTTAAAACTTAAAAATCGTTGGGCCGATTAAAAAATGCTTTTATCAATTGATTTAACATCGAGGGATGTTTCATATAAATTACTATCATAATTTATTCAGTATATGAACAATAAGGTTAAACAACAGCGTGTCATGTTTTATACAGCGTCTTTTTTCTTGTATTATGTTTTGATTCGATCACTAAACATATTTTTTAACACAAGGAATTTTTATCTGAAAAGAAAAAAGTTAGAAATATTTATAAAAAGGAAAAAATTGTTGTTTATTTAAAAACTGGTTAAACTGATTTCAATATTTAGCTACTTAAACATTTTCGTACCGTTCTTTTCATAGGTAAAGAAACGTGAACATGGTTTTTTAGCGTTACAATAGATTAATATTAAGGTTTCATCTGAATGCTAAGGTTTTAGTTGCATTTTATTACATTTCATATAAATCTAAATAAAGCAAAACAATTTCTTCTTCAGTGGTGTTATTTATTTCAATATTTATTTTCCATTACCTCAGTTTACGTCTATTTTACTATTTATACGAAATTAAGTTACATATGAAATACTTAACCTGTTTTAACGAAACTTGGGAGAATATTTTAAATTGAAGAAATAATAGATATGGTTAATATTTTAATCATATAATTGCTTGCTATCTAATTAAAACAAACTGTTAACATTGTGAACAGTCCCAGATTAATGAAAAATAAACTTTTCAAATTTTTCTCCTAAAAACGCAATTTACAAAATAAAAAACCTATTAAAACATAGAAGGTGTTTTTTCTCCTCTTTTGGTAAAATTATTTTTTCAGAATACAATTTATCGAAAAAGTCAACTGATAAAAATTAAACTATATGAATTGTATGTAATCTAAACAAATATACACCATTTTGTTCGGAATTAAATTCTCTTCAATTTTTGTTTAAACGTTTTATATGGTTTTTACTCAAATAAAACGTTATTTTACGTCAAACATTAAAAGCAGGGCTATTTACCCAAATTTGTTTACTTTCACCCCAGATTTCTCAAAAACTAGTGCATATATGGTTCTGGAACTTATTTTATTCAACTTTTTTAGAAAAAAACCCATAAGAAATCACTAATTTTCTCCCTTAATTATGTTCTAAAAAGTTCTGTACGACCTCATTTCAACGGTGTAGCTGAAATTTGAACGAAATCTTTCATTAGGCGTAACTCGCAAAGGTCATAGTGTATATGAATTTTGTTATTATTTTCACGAGTAGAAAGTCCCGGGAAAACTTGGTGGTACAATTTGTATATTTTTTAATTTCAATCAGGGATTCCTTTTCTCATGCTGCGAGTATAGGTTTGTCTACCTTCACGATCTGGATAAATTTTAGAAAAAAAGTTTCAGTTGATAAAAAATTAAATAAAATAAAATTTGGAACAATTTTTTTTTGAATTTTGATTGAGGAGTTCCTTCGTCATCATTAACTTTTAAAAGCGAAGCCTGGTCGGATAGCTACATTTCATTATATATCACTGCTATCTTCAGGCCGCTGTATAAGGCGAATTCCCTAGACATGTTCTTTAAGAGTGCTGCTCTGCGAATCACTCTTAGTCTTTTCCTTACTATTTTTCCTTTTAATATACTTGTTATAAATTGATTATCCCGTAATATATGCTTGATCAATTTCATCTGTCTTTGTCCAGTCAGAATTAAAAGCGATCTGTTTTCATTCACCTCTTTTACAACTTATTCATTTTGTTTTCTATCCAGCTTTTCCTGGATAGTTTTCTCTAGATTTATTATATTTCCATCATCTTAATCCTCTTCCTTTCCCTTTTCTGAGAGCTAATATCTTACGTCCTTACATCAATACAACTCCGGAATAATGTTTTGTCAAATAATTATTTCCTGATCTGTAAGCTTATGTTAAGTTCATTAAAGATTCTTTTCCGGAAAATAAATAAATTTTGGAACCCATAGAAGTAACAGCGGGTAGCTCAACTTGTTTATATATATATTTATATATGTGCGTGTGTGTGTGTTCGGGGGGGGGGAGGGTGCGCACGCGCGCGTATGTAAATGTATTTTTGGGTTATTTTTATTCTCAAGCTGTTATGAAATGAATTGTTATTTATTTTACACGTGTTCCTTGTTATTTATTTTTTATTTACTTTCTGGAAGTAGGTTTAAATGTATTTCATATATTTTAGCCATTTAGACGTGTTTATAATATAAAAAATACAACCATGAATTATAGTCAGAATAAATAACGTTTCAACGTTTTGGTTAGTATCCATGATATTGTTATACAATATATAAATATATATATAAACTGTTATTTAAGCTATGAGAGACACACAATATATCTAAAGTGCATCAAACCAGTCAAGTTATTATTATAAAAGTAAATAAATAAAATTACAATATTTACAAATATAGAATTCTTGACACGTTTTATTGTAAAAGCAAACTGAAATTATTATGTATCAAACGTTCGACTACGTACGAGTATGTGTAACATGTGTTTATATACATAATGGTTATTCTATAACATAAATTGTTTGAAGAATATAAGTGAAAGGTATTGTTTGATAGATTATACTCTCTCTCACGCGTGTTCCGCCCTCTAATAATATGTACATAAAAAAAGTATATAAAAGGTACACTGCATTTATTTTCTGCCAACGTTTTATGTATTTATTAATATTCAAATATTATAAATCTGAATAAGACCACGTGTAAATCATAAAAAAATAGGATATGTATAAATAAAACTGTTTTTATTTCACGTATCCTATTTTTTTATATTTTAATAAAAAAAAACTTTCATGAAAGGGAAATTTGTTACTTTACACGCACGTTTTACTTTTAGTGTACTCTACATTATATTACTGTATGTGTTAAGTTAACAAATAAGATTCATTTATTTTCCTGGTGAGGACATTCACTTGTAAATCCATATTTCAAATCAGACTGGCCAAGGGCAATTGTTCTTGCTGTATTATGTTTGTAGGCTGAAATTGGCAAAAGCGCGTTATGATTAACCTTGCTTCTGACGAAATATGACGCAATAAGATTTATTATAAGAATATAATCTATATATTATAATTCATATTATTATTTTTTTATACATGTATATAAAAATGTCTTTTATTCATCGATTGATATTCATTTTTACTGTATTCTTAAGTAAGATAAAATTTATAAGGAAATTAAATGTTTTATGAATAAAAAACTTTGTATAAATGTATATTTGGCAATCTGCCCTAAATTCTTTTTAAAGAAAGACGTTTTGTTTCTTTTTTTAATAGATGATTCATAGAAAAATATTTTATTTATTCAATGTTTTCTGTAATTTTTTATTATAAATTTTAAAAGTTTCTTGCTCTTAACACACGTAAAATCAGGTAAAGGATGACGAATTTGGTATTTTTGTTATTCATATTTTTTCTGCTTGTTTTTATACATAAAATAACAGGTAAATCAGTAATTCTTCGAAAGTTAATCGTTTCTCTACTTCCTTATTTAATAAGCTGTTTCAAAATTGAAATTGTTATATCACAGAATGGTTGGGATTATTATAAATTTCATACAGTATAAAAGCATCCACTACTAGTATAAGCCAAGAAAACTCCCTTGAGAGAGAAAGAGAACCTGAAATTTAAATTACCTATACATATATAAAAGAAAATGTCGTGGGTCATTCATAATCAACGCCTAGCAAAAACTACTGAAGATAGATTGATGAAAATTTGTATACACGTTCTTCTTACAGTGCTAGTGCACACTAAGAAAGGATTTTTTGAAATTCTGAATCTAAAGGGTTAAAATTGAGTAACAATGAGATTTACTATTTTTTTAATTTCTCAGTAACAATCAGTAACATATCACCTTGAATTTTGGTGTGTGTAATTTTAATGTAAATATCTAAAAACAAATCTCTAGATTTCTTTAAATCTTACTATTAAATGTTACTATTTTTTTTTTTTAATTTCTCTCTTACAAATGAAGATATCAACTTTATTTTTGTTGTGTTTAATCTTCATGTAAATATTTAAAAGACAGTTTTTAGATTCTCTGAAATTCGACCTTGAAAGGGGCGTAGAAAGGTAAAAATATGTCAAACAATGTTTACAAATTTTCCAGTATAAAAAATGAGATATTCACTCGATTTGGGCTTGCAAATACTCTTAGATAATTACCAAAAATTCGTTTTAAGATTTTTTTAATTTTACTGTTTTAAGGGTCAAAAAACATAAATAGTTTTTAACATTTTTCCCGTTTTATACTACCGCTGTTAAATCAGTCTTTATGAGATTTGTTACCAAATCTCATAATGTTTGAAATAGCAGTAGCTGAATAATTGATATGGTAATTTATGTTTGTAATTCTGATTATTTATTTCACGAATGATGTCGCGACGGGAAATCTAAAAACCAATTAGTGAGTCTTGTTCTAACCAAACTGTTGCTCTGAAGAAATTACAATACACTGATAGTTTTTCTGAATTGAACTGGCTTTAATCTTTATTTATCATTATTATGACTGGCTGCGCCGGTCTAGTCATACAATACCTTGCACAGATTTTGCATTGTAATTGTACGTTTCTGCAATAGAATCATTAATGGCCTGAGTTTTATTTTTATAATAAAATAATTTCATCTTTTTATAAAACAATGTACTAAGACGATTACAAAACTTCTTTGGTAAAAGAATTTTTTAATGTTCTTAACATATTATATTAAATATAACATTAGAAATTTATACTTATAAGAAGAATAAAAATACACAAACACATAAATAATTTTTTGTTATTTTTAAAATTTTACTTTAAAAAAAACATTTGTTTTGGTGTGTTGTAATATAAGATTAATGCCTTAATATAAAATATTTTATCACTTTAGATGGCTATTGCTAGCTTTTAAATAGTTTTGTATATGAAGTATAAATTTTTGGAAAATATTTAAACCGAAAGGAAATCTAAATTTTAACAGGTTGAGTTGATCTTTTGAAAATTGGTTTTTGATTATTATCAAAAAACAATTTTCAAAAATGCATTGTAGATTATAGATCTATTTTAATAAAATATTCTCTAAAATGTCTCTGAAGAAAATCTAAATTGGGTTTCCTTCGTGATATCCCCCACCCCCTTAACGAATTTTGAAAAACAAATTATATTATAATGCCCCATATATAAAAATATTTGAACCGGATTTGAAGAAAATCGGTTCGGTCAATCCTGAGAAATAAGGCCAAAAGCCAGCAAGACATACGTATGCACGTACTTGTACATACATATGTTTGTTTGGTCTAGATGAACTTGTTGAACTCTAAAATTAAAATTTCACATCGCCTACTAAGTTACTATTTCCTGAAAAAATGCCTGTAAGAAAAGAAAGAAAAACTTCGTTTATTTTTTGTTCGTTTTTCATAATAATTCTAGGTAGATGTGTACAATTAGTAGACTGAATTTTTTTTTTAATAATTATTTTATTTAGCGCGTTTTTGTTTTATTTATAACTTTACCATTCAACCTACTAATCATCTAGATACGATACTGTGACAGGTTTTTTGTTTTTTAGAAAGATTCTACTACTTAAATAGAAATTTGAATGTTAATGAATGATAACGTACATGCGTGTAACGACTGTATATGCTAATCCCGATGCATTCCTGCTGAGCACATTTTTCACTTATATCTTGAAAACGATTTATTTTTCGAAAAAATCACAAGAGGCAAAATATATTACCTTTTTATTATTATTGAAATACCATCATTAACATTTGAAAATAGCGTAATCTTTTAATTTTGTCCTGCAGTGTAGCGCCCCCTTTTTGGTTAAGACAATTTAAGACAGCCTATGTTACGTCCAGACCGAATAAATGCTACTACCCACAAAATTAGTTGTAATTGGTTGGATCTTTGAACCTACAGACGGGAACAAACAAAGATATAACAGTTAAACATATTACCACTCCTATGTACGAGTACGTTTTCGGGTAGAAAATTTGAGGCTTTACTTGGCACAAAACGTTAATAAATAATAATAGCATCATAGTTCATTTATCTTGAAAAGTTTGAAATTGAGGTTAAAAATTTATTTAAAAGATTGAATTATAGATAGTCGTAAATGAACAGCATTCTATTAATCTGTAAAAGATAACAAACAAAATTAACAAATTTGTCTTTGTGCTAAATATAATAAATATATACAATTCTGTCTTCATAAAAATGTTTAAAGAAAAGTCATTACAAATATGAAGTCTAAAAAACAATATATTTAATTACCGTAATAAAGGCATCCTAATTAAAAATATTATATTTTAATTAATTCTTTTTTAATAATCAATTATAATTATTATTGTTAAATTTATCTAAATTCTTTTTATTTAAATTGTTCAATTTATTCTTTAATCCATGAGGTAATTTAGCAATTTTAATTTGATAAATTAATGTAATAATGAAATTATTTTATACTTAATAAATTAAAAAAATATTCTTTTTTGTTCAATTAATTGTTATTTTATTCCTACTAAATAATAATTTTAAGTGGATTGGTGAGCTGTAAATCGCTCTTTGCATGCAATATAATTTTTTTTTAATTGAAGTGTTCAACGTAACTAATAATCAATGTTTAAGTAATGGTTTTTTTTATATATGTATATAATTTTAGTATAAATATAATATAGGTTATTTAAGTTTGTGATAAGATCAATCGGTTTTTTTATAAGATGTAAAGAAATTTCTATTCTTATTATTATAACAACTTTTTTTCTTAAAAGTGTACTTGGATCATATTGATCCGAGCGCATATGTTTCTCCACGCGTCATTAAAGTTTAAGTAAAATTTTTCATTTTTTTAAAAATTTAAATCTTAAATTTATTTACGATTTTAAGTTTTTCTTTGTAGTAAAATTTAAATTTATGTAAGGTAGAACTAACTGTAATGTGAACGACTTCAGTAGATCAAAATATAATAATTTATCTTTACCGCTACTGATTATTGAAATATTGTATCTTAGATCTTATTAAACAAAGTATAGCTAGTAAAAACATAGTACATAAGTCTTAGATTTTAATGATTAGAGTAAATTTATGATTGTGTTCTAATTTTAAATTAATTTCTTTTTTATTATTATAATTTTTATTTTATCTTATTTTCTTAACTACTTTACATAAAGTTAACTAACTTATTTATGTACTTGTTATTTATTTAGTTAGTAAGTAAGAATATTGACGTGTCACCATATTTATAGCAAAACAGTTAGTTAACAAAAGTTGTTTTACATTAAACCATTGGTAAAAAAAAAAATCAAAAAATCAACCGCTATACAATTCTTGCTGCTTATTTAAGTAAGTCTTCCCACACGGCAACATTCCTTAAACTAAATACAAGTTATATAGGTACTTGCCAGATTATAATCAACGATGTCTTTTTATAAATGTTAAAGTAGAAGCGAATATTTATTTATTTATATGTGATTGCAGTAATTTAATAAAATTTTATTTAATGATGTAATAAAGTTTTACATCATTAAATTAAAATTTTACAACGTAAACTATTTTTACTATAATATTGTTTTAAACTATAATTATTATTAATGTTTTATTGTCTTATTATTATTGTCAGTTATAATTATATCAAATAATTATAATCTCGTTAAAACGGTTTAAATCATAATGTTCCTTTGTTTATAAGAATTATACAGGAATAGGCGTTTCAATCAATTTATAAAAATTAGATCAATTAATGTATGAATAAAAACATAATTGTAATAGTTTTTTCCTTGATGAATTAATTCACCACAAAAGCTTTGAAAAGGTTTTACATTGGGTGGAATATGAGAATGGAATTTTGTAACGTATGAAAAATACCATACCTGACCGGGATTCGAGCCCGGGAAGCTGTGACGCTACCATTCCTCCACGGAGATCGGCATGTAATAAAAATATGACTGTTATAATTACAACATTAATATATAATAAATTGATAAACTTTATAATTTTGTTTATCCGTTAACATTTACAATCGGTACCTCATAGGGGACCATAAGTAAATTTGATTAATGATAATCACCTGAAGGGAGATCCCGACGAAAACCCTCATTAAAGCATACAAAATTTCAACACTTCATATAAAAGAAAAGCACTTGTATACATGGTCCAAGTTATCTGTTTGGCCAAACTTTGTTTTCTGTTTGGTCTAAGTTTGGCTGTTCAGTATTTAAGATAGTACTAGAAATAAATCATAGGAAGAAAAAATAAAAACAATGTTATCAATACCAATTTACGAAAACAACACAATAAATAAAACAAATATTCGTCGGTATATAGATGTAATTTGTAGACTATCAAAGTGACATTCACTACATGGCAACAGTCATCCTGTGTTCCCACTCCTAGATTCCTTCTTCAGGTCACCACTCTGGTTATATCTCCTAGGTCTAGCACATGGAAACGTTTTAGCCATCTGATGTTCAGTAGATTTACTGCTAGATACTTTACGCGTTTGTCTAACTTCTATTTGTAACGCGAGCTAATGTTTTGAATCTCTTTGTAAACAGTAAGTAAATCTAGATAGTCATGAATTTCTCTTCCCCTAACAAACCACGGCGCCTCTGTTATGGTCCTCACCAATTTATTTTGGAACTTTGAATTACCTCAGTATTTCTGTTACTCTTCGTACCCCAAAGCTGGATTCCATATCCAGATAGGTTTAAAGATAACTCTGTAGAAGTTTGTTAGATAACGATAACTGTGAGTTTCTACCCCGATAACCACTTAAGTTCCCTATACGTGATGTTTTATTGTTTAATTTTATTTAAATTAAATTGTTATTACATCAAATTTAATTAATTTCTTAGCGAAATAATTTATTATTAATATATTAATGCGACGAAAATTTGCCTTATAAAGTTAAGGAAAACTTTATATACCACATACTAATCAAATTTCCATTAATACAAATATGTGAACAAATAAAACTTCCGGTGTCACGTGGTAAACAACCCTAATTACTGTACTAAAGTACCGTATGATATACAGTAGCATATTCTGGAATAATCTATTCATATATCTTCGAATAGGTAATGAAAATGCTTTTACAGTCTGTTCCGAATGATGTATCCAAATGATTGAAGAATTTCTGTTTTCTCAAACAACGGAGAAATCTGTAATAAACACAGACGAATGATTTCAACGGATGGGATGACCAATCACACGGCTAGATAATGCATTAAAAGCGATTGTTTAAAGACCAAGTTATTTTCAGATGTACCCGCGAGATTATCGTATTTTACAGTCCGAGTTTCTCTCGTGGGATTTTTTTTTTTGAGAATTAATTAAGTATTCAGTGATCCATTTTCCATCAAACATTGAAGAATTCAAAGAAAATATTTATCATGAAATTACCCCAATTCTTATGGATATCTTACGTCATGTAATGAAAAACATAAAAACTTGACTTCAAGAATATGTAAATCAAAATTGATGGCCAGCTTCAGGATAGTTCAGAATTTTGAATTTTTAAAAAACAATTAAATGTTAATAAATAAACTGAAAATTTGTAGTAAAAATTATATTTTTTAAAATACAAATAAGTATGAAAATTTAAAAAATATATTCAATTTATTGCCTTACCTATAATTTTAAAGCATTTTAATAATAAATTTATGCGTTATACATATCGAAATATGTTTTGTTTAATTTAAACAGTAAATATTTAAATTGTTCTGAGAAATATCGCGTATAGTTCATCTTTTTCTTAGTTGTTTCCTCAATAACATACTGAACTTATAGAGATACAGCCTTAGTCATACTGAAAATGATTCATCCCCACTAGCACACAATAGGCGAGAATGCACACGTTTTTAATGTTACAGCCGTTTATACATTAAGTTTTGCGGAACTACCTTTAATCCCGGAACGTGAGTGTAACGCACGCATTGCGAATGATCTTACTCATTCGCTACTGTTTGATGAACCAATTAGAAAATGTTTCATGACGTCACTCTATTTACCTCAGGATAGAATTAAGAAGTAAATAAGGTTCAGCCTATTTTCATGGTCAGTCGATTAACTGAAAATCACAATATTTTTTTTCTGACGATGTAATGTATTTTGCCATTTGAGTTTAAAGGTTAATAACTGCTTCATAATAACCGTAAATACCAAGGGTGATCTTACTTTACTCCCAAGTTTCTTTTCTAGTAATTTACACAATTAAATTTCATATGACATTTCAATTTCATATGACATTTTTTCAAATTAATAAATTAAAAAAAATTACCATTTTTTGATTCCCCACTCACGCACGTTTTTGGAGCAATGATTTTTCACGTATCTGTCATTTATTTCAATAACTTATTTTGGTTAGAAATAATTATCGATTAGGGAAAAAAAAAAAGACTAGAATTTTTTTAGGTTGTTATGAAGCGATTTATTAAATTACAAACTAATCGGAAGAAATAAAAGCTATCGATCGACTTATATAGTCTCTTATTTAGTTCAAATTTAAACAAAAAGTAAATAAATAAAAGTTAAGTTTGACTATGTTATTCAATAATGTTGTAATAATTAAAAAGATATGTTTAATTAATTAATTCAAAACAAGCCATTAAAAATCTACATAATATATATACAAAATTGTAAATAAATAATTCATATGTATTAATTATGATAATTAGTACAATAAAAATATATTGTGATTGGTTTTTATTTTTATGTTAGTTATAAATGTTTTAAAGAAATAAAGTTAAGAACATGTAATAAAAATTAAAGAGCATTAAAAAAAACACATCGACTTTCAAGGTAAATTGATTCCCAATATCTCAGGTAATTGTAGAGTTCACTATTCGTGTATATTCATTTTTTTTATTGCATATTAAAATAGATTTATGTTCAGTTTAAAATAATATTATACTTATTTTATTGACTTGCTTTTTAACCAACAGTATCGATACTGCATAACCAATGAATATATCGATACAATCGATAAGTAAATGTATATCGAAAAAAGTATATGCACAGTTATTAAGTAAATATTTTTTCTTTCTTTCAATGTAAAATTTCATATAACTTTTGAAATGTATGTATTGAGAGAAGAGAAAAGGATTTAAATTATAATCGATATACTGAATGAAATTATCCTGTTTGTGGACATATTAGGCTTTTAGAAGGCAGTTGTTTTAATTTTAAGCTATAAAGGGAAAGTATATAAATTGATCAAACATTTTTATATCGGGTTTTTTTACGAATTTTGATGTTTCACGACAACATAAATCAAAAAACTAAAAAAAAACAATTATTTAAATTTCCGGAAGAAGTACTACCCCTGAATTTTGATTAATATATTTGGACTGGCTAAACATAAATTCTTCGAAAATGGCTCAAAAAAAGGTTCTATATATTGATGGCATTAAATTTTGGAAAAAATTAAAAAAGGAGTAAAGTTATTTTTCGCCGTTTTGAATTTTATACTTTTTGTATGGTAGTCGCAAAATTGGATTAATTTATAATTTCCAAAATGTTTCCTTCCAAAACCTGTATTTAATGGGGGAAAATTTTTAATAAAAATTAAACAAATTCTGAAACAAATATTTATTATGGAATTCTCTACAGTTGGTTAATTAACAAAGAACTGTTACGGGTTATAATCTAAATGGTTAACAATATATAAGGAAATGAGATGAATGAAAATCCCTGAATGTCTTACGTCAAAGATCAGTTGAATTCTGTTTTGAGCATCATATCAATTCTTAGTAGCAATGGTATTACGTTTCACCTTGGGTGGAGCACTCTTTCCTTCAACGTCTTTGCAAGGATATGATAGAAGATATTCTTAAAAAAAATGTGTAGAAATAAAGTTTTCAAAAATATATTACGTATGTTTTAAAATGAAATATTTCGTAAAAATATAAAGAAAATACAGAAAAAAGTAATCTGTCTCTCATCAAGGAAACACACTTAAAAGAACTTTCAAATACAATTTAAACAGAATTAGTAATAATCTCATAAATTTTAAATTTACTTTTAAAGAACGAATTTAAATTTACAGTTTTCATAAAATCGAATATGTAGGATAAAATTTCCAAAAAAAATTTCTTATGGACGTAAAATAGTGGATATATTAATTTTAGTTTCCGAAACAATTAAGATTATAGAAGTATCGATACGAGTCATAAATCACTCACGAGAACGACTCATCTATTCTTAATAATAAAAATCATCTAAGGCCAGGCTCACTAAGGAAATATGGAGTGAAATGATTATGTTAAGCTCATTTGAAATATCGATGATATTCAGCTTTATAAAACACACTTTCCTTATGTTCATCTAAGGGACTAATTTATAATTAACATCATTACCTTCAGGAAAAGCAAACGTGATTGCTTAATTTTGTACGTCAGATACATTATAAGCGTCAAAGCAGTGGCAAATAAAGGAGGATATTATATTCATAATACTATTTTATAGTAAAACAGTGAATTAAATACAACGATTACAATTAACGGGTGATTAAAAAAGGATTTCACAACATTAAAAGCATATTAACATTTATTTATATAACTTATATATTCAGTTAATGTTTCATTTCCCAGAAAAACACATCAAGTTTTGACTCGTGTAGTTCATTAGTACCGGATTTGCCATCAGCGCTGTCATCCGTGTTGTTAAAAAATGGATACATTTATTGGTGCGGAACGTGCTCGCTGCGTGTTTTGGTTTCACGATTTGCAAATCATCAACTACAGTTCAACGTAATTTTCGTAGCGAGCACGGTTGGGAGCCTCCGAGTAAGCATATAATTTCTTGGCACCAAAACTTCATTCAGACTGGTGGTTCTGTTAAACGTACAAAATCAATAGAACAACTCAAAGAAAGCTTTGCGCGTAGTCCGAAGAAATCAACTCGACGTGTGTCACGTGAGACTGATATTCCAAAAACGATTATTTGGCGCGTATTATGTAAACGATTGCATTTTAAGCCATACAAACTTACCACGGTTCAGCACATTATAGATGACGTCAAAGTTGCTCGGCTGCAATTTTGTGTGGAAGTGATGGATAGAATTGCAGTCACCGTTACATTTTTAGACAATATAATTTTTGATGAGTGTTGGTGAGTAATGAGTCAGCATTTCACATTAGTGGGAAAGTGAACACCCATAACTACCGAATATGAGGTAGCGAAAACTCTCATGAAATGTTGTAGCACATTCGTGATAGCCCTTAGTCATTATTTTTTGTCTCCTATGCAAACAGACTGTATGGCCCGTTCTTCTGCCAGGAGGCAACCGTAAATGGTATCGTTTATCAGTATATCCTTCAAAATTTTTTAATTTGTTAGACGATGATGCCCAAGATGGACACCATTACTCATCAGAAAGACGGAACACCTCCTCACTATCACCTAGAAGTCCGAGATTTTCTTGATACTCGATTCCCAGGTCGGTGAATCGGTCGTGATGGTTCAATTATATATATGGCCACCCTATGGAATTGGTTTTTACCCCGGTAGATTTTTTCTTGTGGGGTTTCATTAAATATCAGGTTTATGCACCATCCTTGCCTGCTGATATTTTTGAGCTAATTTGAATTAACGTCGCAGCTGTAGAGGTTACGCCCGGACTTTCTGGCTACAGTCTGGAACGAAATAGATTTCAGGGGAAATGTATGTTATATTACAAATAGAAACCATATCGTAACCAAGTGAATGTTGGGTGACAAACTTGATGTGTTTTGCTATGAAATGACACCTCAACCGAATCTGTAAGTTTTGTCAATAAATTTTTATATTGTTTTAAGGTTGTGAAGTCCTTTTTTAATCATTAAATATATATATATATATATATATCAAATTTAAATACGATATAGGAAAATAATAATAATAAGCACATCAAAAATAAATATTAATATTTCTAAAAATAGTAGAAATAATTTTTGAAAAATAATAAACATCAAATGCAAAATATTAAGAGATATTGTCATATTCTGACCTATTATAATTAAATATAAATTGTTCAGTACGGAAAAGAAAGTTGTATTTAATGAGCTAAAAAAGAGGTAAAAAAAAACATCTGTGCAACATTTAAAAAATCTTGTTATTTTTTATTATATTTGAGAATTGAAATGTATTTAAAAAAAACTTATAGGAATTTTGATAAATTAAGTATTAAAAGATTCCTGTTTTTCCTGCAGCCAATTTAAACTTTTAAAAATTCGTTAAATTATATTATATAAAGTTAACGGTTTAGTTGAGTTTCAGAACATAGCTTTATTTGAAACTTAAATATTTTTTTTAAATTTCCAAAAATTGTTGTTTCAATCTTAGTAAAAATAGAATTTTTTATAATTGAACTTATTAAAATATTTACGTAATCTTATAATTTCAATTAACAGTGGGATGGAGAATAGATTTTGATATAAAAGACAATTTCTAGTATAGCTGGATTACCGTACTTCGTTGTCTTATATGAAAATTCCATTGCTTCACACTGTTTAGCAGGCGGTCTTTATTATTTATTGTATAGTTATGTGAAACGATTGTACTCTTTGAAAATTTACAATTATAACTTTAAAAAAATCATAGTATAAGTTATTTAAAGCTGCTTTTTTAAAAAACAACAGCGAATAAAATTTTTAAAACTAAATATTAAACAGCAGTACCTTTTAACGGAATTATTATTTAATGATTTTATATATCGTATTTTTATTTAATTAAATTAATCTGATGCTAAAATAAAAAAAAGTAAAATTCTTTTAATAAGTAGGCCATAAAAAGTAAACAATAAATAAAATTGGATACAAGTTTAAAAACATGAAATACTACTTTGTTTTTTGTTTTATTTTATTAACTACATAGAAGGGTGTTCGATTGTAAAGTATTGCGTTACTATAAAAGTAACGGTTATATAAGATAACGGTGATGAAGATAGGCTGTGCTGGCAATACATTGATTCTAATAATAACAGATACAATTATAGTAGAATTCTCTCCTTTTACTTTACGCATCATTTATGCTACATTATCTGACGTCACTAATAAAACCTCTTAGATGAGATGAAATGGAAGGAGGAAAGAAAGAGTTTATAACATTTCCTACGGTAGAAAGACAAGTATTGAAATACAATACAGAAAACAAATTTACTCTAATTTTATTTTTTAAATTAATACTGTTGACATATCGGTGTCAGTATTTTATGTAGATCCAGGATGTATGTCTGTATGCATGCAAATTTCCGTGCACTTTCTTATTTCACGAATCAAAAAGTTGGTAGCAAGAAAAAATGCAAAGATAAAGTAATTTTTATTTTTTTGGTAGTCGGGTTTTACTTTATTCTGTAATCTTCCATACATATAATAAAATGATAACTAGGGTCGTCCCAGTGCGCGCATCATGCAAAAACTGCTGGACAAATTTTGATAACGTTTTGCAGATTTATACCTTAAAGGCTTGGTCATTATCTCCAATTAGAATTATCACGATATTCTTAATTGGATTTAAGATATTAAAGAAATTCATTAAAGGAACACAAAAAAATCCTTTTACTTCATTATATTTCTGTTACGATGGTAACAGAAAAGGATCTCAAAGTTCAGATGTACATTTTTTTTTTAAATATTTACTTGCTTTATTTTAACTCGTAATTTTTTTTCAATATTTTTTCATGTTTGTCCTCAAATCTTGCATCCTTAATTTGACATACTTCCTGACATTGCCGATTAATGAAATTTTTCACAGTTACTAAGGTTGGGTGGCAATACACCTTTGCAAACAACCCCTCGTACGGGGGTAAATTAAGGGTGCTTGTGTAAATAATTGAAAAATCTGCAAAACGGCTATGCGGGATTTTAAATCCAAATAAACCTACTAATTAAACTTTTGTAACATATAATAATAATAATTTGATAAATGAATAACTAAAAGTATAAAGCAAGTTTTTAAAAATCTTTGTAATATTATTTAATATTTTATTATAAAAGTATTATTTTATTGCAATTAAATTAAATTAGGATATTTAGCGAACTTTTATGGGTTTTGGTTTTTTATTTTGGCTGTCGGTAATGGATTGTCAAAAGTTCAAAAAAATACGCCTTCAAGAAAGAGAAGTAACCTTTCTTATTATTTAAAGTCTTCTAAAAAAATAAGAGTATATCGGTCCTCTGAAACAGCTGAAGTGGCTGATTCTCTGTTAACTGCTGACCGAGAGCGCTATGCCCAGACTCGAGCTACAATAAATTTGCAATGCGGGTTGTAGTTAAATTCCTTACGAGTCATACTGATGTCATTGTAGAAGTAACATGGTCACATAAGGATAGAAATGGCTTTACCTCATAAAGATTAAATAAGCCGTTCATTGACATATTGGCGCCATAACAAAAGAATTCGTATTGGCATGCTTGGAAATGGAAAGGGGAACCGTAAGGCCCCCGCCCCCTTTTTTCTCACTAAGTGTATCCTTTAACCAACCTCAAATTTTACGATTAAGTTTACAAAAATACAGCAAGAAAATAAAGTCGTTATTATGGTAATCGATAATTATTGAAAGAATAATTTTCGAGTAATAGGACAATTACTAGTGGAAATATAATATTGGGAAAGTAATAATTATTATCATTATAATTAATTAATAATATTATTATAATATATTATATTATATAATAATATTAATATATTATATTATATTATATAATAATATTAATATATTATATTATATTAATAATAATAATATTATTATTAATATAATATAATATTGGGAAAATAAGATTGATTCTGTTGTGTTGGTTATTTCTTTGATGTAATGAACGGCAGAAAAGATAATGACGGGTAATATACACTGAAATATTGTAAATTTCATTAGAATTTTTTTTTTATGCTTGGCTTTTGCTATTGGATTTATCATTAGAAATGATAGTAACAGTTTTGAAAAAAATAAATTTTGCTGATTTTGTACGGAATTTAACAAACTGAATTTTGTAATCGAATCTAATTAATAAAATTAAAATAAAATGCAGAACGGAATTTTTAATCGCAGATGATTACGGTAGGTTTAGCCAAGGTAAAAAAATAATAATCTTATAATGAATGATACATTGTTTTAAAAACTAATTCCAGAGGCATCAGATAGTCCTGGCTTTTGACGAGAAGGTACTTTCAATATATCCTCATAATTTTCTTTTACCTCTTTTTTTATCTTTTCGTATTTTTCAAGTTTCTTTATAATAAGGTGTGCGAATGGAAAACGATAAAGGGTAACAATGTAAGATTAAATATTTAATAGTGTACTGAGAAGGTCATAATGCTAAACAGTGGTAAGATAACGATCTCCGAGAAAAAAATTAAGCTAAGTAAAATGTACGCAAGTGAAGATCTTACACGTAACCACTGAGAAATAGTCAGGGAAAGATGAGTGAGCTCCGGGGTAGGTTGCGTAAGAAGTACGAGGGATATCTCGTGTTAAGTTAACAGCAATGGCTCAACGGCAGAAAATTCCCCGCCATGACATTTCTCCTTCCCCACTGTTTAAGAGAGATAATTATCGCCAAACGGAAAATTTTATGAATAGTCTTTTCACGCATGTCATTCCGTTTAATAACAAGGAAACTTGCTATACAATTTAATAAAGATAGGAAATCGCGTTTGGCCGTAAATGCGTCATCAACAAAATCAGATGTATAGATTAAATGTTAAAAGGTTAATTTCAAATAAGATCTCGCTTTTGTCAATCACGGCATAATGAAAATAAGGAAAAGGCTACAAAAGTTTACAAAGCCAAACATTTAGATTATGCATCCACGACACTAATTAGTCAGTCATCCGATGAATTTCTAGCAAGGTACCATTGAAAGTTTCCTTCATTTTATTCCATGGTTTGCCTTGGACGGTTACATTTAATTGCTTTCTGGATCCTCTACAAATCAATATTTTAGTATGGTATTTGTTTCCTGATCCAGTATATACTCAATTTAATCGGACCCATTTCTTACGGGGGAGATCAAACTTGATGAAATTCTAGAATTTCATCATCTGAGAAATTAATTTGGTATCTCTTCAGCGCCAGTATTACATCTTTTGATTATTTCAACCTAACAAGGTTAATTTCTTACTGTTTCTATATTAATGAGATTTATCAGGATAACCCTTATAAAATAGTTAGGAGTATTAAAAATAAGAATACAGGGCTAAAGATAAAAATTCTTTAAATTCCTCTTATCGTTTCAATCTGTCGATTTAACATTTTTTAAATGAGGTTTTATCGGAATAGAAATAATAATTTCAACTTTATCATAGAAATAAAGGTTATTCTTTAATTATTTTATCTAATAATAAAAATATACTCTAGTTTGAGATGTTTTTAATTACATTTTATGATAAGTTAAACTACAGAAACTTAATACAAGATTAAATTTATACTAATTTTTATACATTTTTAACTTTTGTTCAAAAGTTCTATTACTAAACTTATTTTTTTATTTTTTTTTTCTGAATTTTTATGGGCATCGACTGCTAAGGTCATTAGCCCTCGTCACAATCTTTAAAAGAAACTACTATCACCATCTGGATCGTCATATATAAGGGTGTAAAGGGCCCTTACATTTTATTTAAAAGCACAAACTACACAAAACATTTAAGACATAAAGACAAGGACAATCACAAACACTTATGGGGTGTAAAGGGCCCCAATATTAAAATTTGAGATAGGTTCCCAAAAGACCATTAAATTAAAATTAAAATTAAAACTTATCCTACCATATCTTTCTTTCTTTCTTCTACGAGTCTGATTTATAGTTTGTTTAAGCACCCTCGGGGCGACCAGAACCGCCGTTGAGCAGTATATCAGTCGCGCCAGGGTGCCGTGGCAGTTGAATCCTTCTTATAAACAGGCTATAGGCATGCACAGCGTACACCTACAGCCTCGCGCCCTCAATCCACCCTTGAGGGTCCCCCATGCCATCATCGGACACACCCCGACTCACTGCTCTTGAATGCAGGTGAGCCAAAATGGCCTAGGCAAGAGGGCTACCTCCCGTCACTATACGTGCCACGTTTCGAGACTCCCTTATGTATATATTCATACATTTAAAATTAAAATTAAACTTATCAATACTAAACTTATTATTAGTGAATGGTAAGTAAATTCGTAAGCGTAATTTTCAGCTCTATCAATGAAGGAAGATTAAATTTTAAGCTTTTTTGAAAATGTTAGGAACGTTCAGAAATATTGTAACCAAATTTTAAAAACATTTTACTAGTGAAATTGAAATTTACAAAACAGACTCGTACATTTCAAATCTTGTTGTATGAAATTTAATAATTTTAAAAATAATTAATATAACAAAAAAAATATTTACCTTTATAAATATTCTTATCTCTTAGTTTTTTTTAATTATTAAATTCTGATTTAGTTTTATTAATTATCGATTATAAAGTCGAATAAATTTTCCATGAATTGTATGAAAGACGTAACTAATCAACTGTTAGAGTAGATGTAGGTCGATAGAAATATGTTCTAAATTAGATTCCAATAAATATATAGCCTGAATAGTTATGCAATGTAATTTTGTTAAATGTATTAATATAATAATAGTATTTGCATATATATATAACGCCTATATATAAATAATAAATCTACTTGAAAGTTGGCACAGATTTTATTGAACTTTTCCAGCATTTAGATAGAGGTCAGAATTTAATCTTTCCATATGTGATAAAGTTTGCAAATTATCTTTTTCTTTATTTCTCCTTATTTTTCGTAACAAAAGAAAAGTTGTAAAATTATATTGTAGAATAAGGTTTTTAATTAGTTGTAAAACCAGCACAAATTCAATAATATCTTTCGATACTGTGATTTATTACATCAGAAAAACGTAATTAAAAATACAATAAAAAGAGAAGAAATAAAAATCTAAATACTAATCTAAATTTTGGTAAGATATCAAAAATAGAATAAAATTTTGAAATATTTGAAACAAATATTTACTTGTAAAAGCATGTAAACATCTTTCCTCAATCTCTGTAGTAAATTAAGAATATTTCCATTCTGATTATGTTTGACTAGAAAAAAGACAAATAAATTAATAAAAGTAATATCAATAAATATTAATAAAGAAACATTAATAAATTATTAAGAAATCGTTATTTTTTATTTAAATATATTGATTTATTAATTATTAACCTGAGTACAAAAAACAAATTACCATAAATAATAATTCAATAATAACAATAAAAAAATATATGAAAAAATATCAGAAGTTATTAATGAAATAAAATTTTATGTATTTTTTAAAATAAAAATGTGATTTTTAAAAATAAATAGGCGTACAAGAAAGTCATGTGGTGTCCAAATCAGATTTTTTTTTTTACAATTTGTTAAAATTAAAAATAAAACGTCATCTTTTAATAGTTTAAATGTATATTTTCTTCTAATTACCACGTAGTAGTAGAAAAATGATTTCTCTCTGATAACATATCAATCAGAAAAAATTAATTAGAAGAAACGTTCAAGTCGATAGTTTATATTAAAAAAACAAGAAAAGTTCACGAAACTTTTGTTTTTATCTGTTGAGTATTGTTACTCCGTAACAACAAATATAAAATAAATGTTATTCTGCTTGATTCATAATAATACATTATATAGATCACGTCATTATAAGATAAATTATCAATATAAAAATAAATACGTGCATTTTTCCTTATTTCGTAATGTTTACGTTGCAATCTATTCAACTAGTGAACAATAAGCAATCCCTCCTCCCCCCCCGGCCAATGAGATGATGATATGAACGATATGTAAATGAAGTGTAGTCTTGTATATTTTCAGGCCGACCATTCCTGAGATCTGTGGCTAATTTAAACCTCAACCGTCAAAGTACACCGATATCCACTGTAAACTATAAAATAAAAAAAATATGTGACTAAAATCTATAACAATTACTTAATTAAAACATATGAAATAATATAAAAGTAAATAATTTAAATATTTAAAATTGCTACAAAGTAATTCACAGTTCAGAAGGAGCTAATGAAAATTATTTTGTGTAAATATTTTTTTACACGTTGAAAAGATGCAGAAAATTTATGTTTTTTAATTAGTAGTATTAAAAAATTAATGTAAAAAGTAATATTGTGTTCGTAAAATAAAATTTTTTAATCGTATTTTAAATAACTCATGGGAAGAATAATTTTTCAATCGGTTCGGTAATTTATTAAAAGTGACAGAAGTTAGGCCCTTTCTCATAAGTCAAAGTATTGTGTTAAGTATATGAAAAGAATTTCGTTGTCTGGTTTGGTATAGGGTAATATTGTTAATCTTAAGAACAAGTGCCTACAATTTAAAAAAAATGTATTAGAGTGCACATTATTAAATATAAACGCAAAGTTAAATTAACTAACACATTTAATTTTCTAATTATTGATCTGTACGATTCATACGTATAAGCGCAAGATAATGATCTGATAGCCCATCTTTGTATTTTAAGAACTTTTTATGAATGTGTTTAGGGGGTTCTAAAGGATGACATTATACTTTAGGCGGGAATATGTGTAAACATCAGATATTTAATAATGCTTGTGGTTTTATAAATTAATATAGACAAATATAGAAAATTGTTCTTATAATTAAGATGCATTCTTTTGAGAAAAATAACAGATTAAACAAAAATTCAAAGCAGTTTTCATAAATAGCCAAAGGTTTTTTTAATTAATGTAGACTTATAATATATTTATAAGCATGAGGAAATTTATTAAATTTTTTCAATTTTATTATTTCTAACATTATTTATGAATTATTTTTGTATTAAACATTTCTGTTTGGAAATATAGTATCGTTTCAGTAACTACACATCCAATCATCTGATTTTTAAAAAGAATTTAGTAGAAATAATCTCTCCTAACATACACTTGACCATAACAAATCTTTTGATCGTAGAAGAGACAGTTTCTAAAATATAAAGCTAAGAAGAATTTAAAACACACACACACACACACACACACACACACACACACACACACACACACACACACACACACACAAGCGCAAGGATAAATCAGAATTTTGTAATTAAAATTTTATTATTTATGTATTCAGAGGATTTCAAAGAAGAAAATACATATTTTGTTGGGAAGAATGGAAGTTTTTTTTATAGGTAGTAATCCTTTCATGGTTTGTATTCATAAAAAGAAAAAAAGGAAGAACGAATAGCATTGAGAATGTTGAAATGGAAGTTAAAATGGTAAGAGATTAAAAGATTCACCGAGAAAAAAGTGGTTAGATAAGTTTAAAAAGAGATATTATAAGCAAAGGTGTGGTAATTGAAATGATGATGAAAGAGTAATGAATGGTAGAACAAGATGATGATTTATAATTCACCTTTCGATCTAGAATATTGGCTAAATGGAAAAAGAGGAAGGAGAAGAAGAAGAAGAAGAAGGAACAATATTTTCCGTTTTTTTATCTATTACAACATCTGGGAAAGTAAAAGTAAAATTTAACAACTACCACATAACCTGTATAGCATAAAAAAAAATTAATAATAATAATAATAATGAAAAAATGAGAAACAATTAAAGATTTTTTTTATAGCAAAGAATTCGCTATTCGAATTTCGATATTCAGTAAAATTACTCGCATTTAAAAAGTATTCATTAATTATATTTTAAAACTATTTTATACCATTGATGTTTTTTGTGCTAAATAATTTAATTCATTTTATTATAAAAAAATTTAAACATAAATCCCATCAGCATTATTACCAACAACAATAAAAAAAAAAAAATAGTAATAATATATTTGTGTGACGTCGGATATATCAAAATGGAAAGAATGAATGAACGGGTGAGGAAAAAAGTGAAGTAACGTATGATTAAAAACGTTTGAATGAATAACAAGACGAGGCTTAGTAAAGGTCAAACTAAAGAAGAGAAACTGATATTACTAATAATAGTAGTCGTATTAATAAATATATATATATATATTAAAAATACGTAACTAACTGGTTTATTTGTATATTAATTTATATAAGATTTCATTTATAAATAGAACATATACATAAATTAATATAAATGATTAATCAAAAAATTAATTCATAATAAAAAAATTAGTTTTTCTACTTCATGTTATGTGACGTAATAATATTTAAAATAATTTTTGTAATTAAACAACTAAAAAGGAAATAAAAAAAATAATTTGGTTTCTTTCATTGCATTTAACCTCGTTTGTAAAAGAGTAAAAAAGAAAGGAAGTAAAAATAAAGATTTTAGACCAGAATTACACGGTAAAAATTAAAAAAAAAAAAAAGGTTAAAATTGTAATATTCACTAATAATATTTTTACTGAAATGAAATTTAATTTAGAAAAAAAAACTTGGGTTCATTTAAACTGAAATACTCTTAAATCTTAAAATTTGTATGCAATCAATTATACTTAAAATCTAAAAGTTATAATTTCGATTCTAAAATAATAGAAACAATCTAATAATCTGAAATATTCGTAGTAGATAAGGAGAAAATAGTATTGAAAATTATAAATAAATAAATAAAACTAGAGATAAATATTAAAAATTGTAAAATACAACTGCCAAAAAAAAAAACGAAAAAAACATTGCTCTTTAATATAGGTAATATATTACTAAGATAGAATAATTAAACAGCGTACAAGTGACAATTTTGTATATACGTATTATAAATGCTGAAAAATAATTTTCAGTATTTTATAAATTGAAAGGGACAATCAGGATATACAGAATATGTTAACTGCATGGATGAACTTTAACGATACAAATAAATGGTCAGATGGTTTGCCCTTTCTTCAGTTTTATTATAAAAATATTTTTATTCAGTGTTCACCATTAGTGCATACTAAATGCGTTGACTTTGATTAATCGCTTCCAATGTTGGAGAATAACATATGTAATTTGTATATTTAACGTTAATTAGACGAGGTTAGGATCGAAGGGAGCGTAGACTATGTTTGGCTTAAATTTAAACTTTCTTTTTTTACGACGTTTTCTCGTAATCTATCTACTATAGAGATTGGCATTGAGTGATTTTTTATTTTATTTTTAGTTATCGTTTCGACCCCCACAGAGCTTATCTATGTTTGTCGATATATACCAGCGAAGGTCCGAAGCAAATATTTCGGTCTTTCGCCAGTGTATTTGGTATGTGTCGACATTCGTCGGAGAATATTGATATTCTCTAATGTCGATCTTTCACGGTGGTAACATATACAATAGATTATCAAGTGTTATTTATTCTGTTTAATTTATCTATAAAAATTGTTTTTCAATTGAAACATTTTAATTCATTTATAAACATGTTATGTAAAATTTTTTATATAGATATTACCTACAAAATCTTTTAGCAGATTATATAAATATAATGTGAATTCATTGTTAATAAAAGAAATATATATTTTATTTATAGAACGATATTAAAAAAAAAAAATCAGTTAAATAAAATAATATTATTAAGAAAGAAATATATGATATTCACAAATTATAGAGGTTTTTTTTATTTAGTTGGTAAATTTATCAGAGATGAACATAATTTGGAAATATAAGAAAGCAAAATCGCAAAAGCAAAACCACTTTCATACAGAAAAGTATTATAATAATATTATATATACAGTTAGGTGTTAGAAATATATTTTTTCGTATGTTATTTTTAGCAGGAGAGAAAATGGAATTTCCAAAAAAATACGTAAAAAATGAATTTTTGATTGCTGAAGAATCCTGAAAATTATAAATATGGTTCAAATTTGAAGAGCTTTAAAACAAATTTGAGTACTGGAAATATTATAGTCGGCCAACTATATTTTTTTTAATGAATTTACGACAATTGAGAATGGTTGTAGAATAAATGAATGTAGATAAAAAATATATATATATATATAAAATTATTTTTATGCGTAATTTAATTTAATCAGTTTTAATTAGGTTAAATGTTGTCTCTCTAAGGAGAAACTAAAAAAATAATTGTTTTTATAACATAATCTAATAGTCAATGCTCATTCGTTACTTACCTCAATTGATTCTGAATAATAACAGTAACAAGGAAACCATTAAATATTTATTTTATAATTATCCTTCGTTTCAATTAATTTTCGTATTTTTAATTTATGACGACCAAGAAGTGTATTATTTAATTTCCTGTTAGATGATTGTGATTCAAGATTTTTAGAAAAGAGGTTTAGTTTATAGTTTTTTCTATGTATCACCAATGTGATAAATAAAATCTAGTGGTTTAGTAACATTTAAAAACAACGTGCTTAAATTGTTGAGTGAAAAAAGTGAAATATTTTTCTTAGAAAATATATGCTTGAAGTGTTTATAAAAGTTTAATTTTTTATCGTAAACTACAGAACAAAATTCAAGAAAATTATTTGAAAAATTTACGCTAAAAAAATTATACACATCTCATCAAGGCTTAATTAATATTTTCTAGCAATCTCTTTGCGAAGGTTTTTTTTCATATCTTCTTAAAAGTTATTTCACAAAATAAATTTTTTTTCATAGGAATAAAGTTTTTTGAAGGTTTATCCGTATCTTAAATAAAAAAATCATTAAAATATTATAATTTCATTTCTTTAAGTTAGCGCCGAAATAAGGATTAGTAAATTGTTAGCAATTGATCGCATATATGGATTGCTGAATTAAATGAAAAATTTATTTACTTAATTAACAAGATTCACAGATTAATAAGAAATATCACACACACACCACATAAATATATGTATAACAAGTTAAGAAAATATGGCAATCCTTACATAACTTTTTAACAGTTAATCATAAAAAAATGGAATTTAGTAAATGCTCTTACTTCGAAACTATCTGTTTTTTGGTATCAGATCACTACATCCCAATCACCCAAAAAGCCCCCATCGGTTGGAAGACAACTCATAAATTTCAAATCGAAAGGGTAGAGTTGTGACAAATCATTTTAAAGGACATTGAAAAATATTCTGATTTAAAAAGCTAGGGAGAACTAGAGCTAAACTGGTTTCCATTTTAAGCTAAATTACCTGTAAAATAATATTAAATGGCCGCCATTTTTTTGGTTAGAATTGTTGTAACCTGATGTTTTTAAGTCAAAATATTTGTTTTTTTTTAAATACCCTTTAAAATGATAGGTCACAACATACCCATTCCCTTTAATTTTTGTTATTCTTTCCCCTCCATGATAACCTCATGAATGCTTTGGTATAAGGTGGTCTCATACGAAAAAATAGATTGTTTCGATGTTGAAATATTTGCTAAATTCAGAGTCAGAGTTTGTCGTCAGAGTTGATATCTCAGGGTTCTGATAGTTTTTGTGGTTGATTTTTTGTAGTAGATAGGTATAAAGGTATCATTTAGGGCAAAGTTGTCTTCGGCCATGAAAACATTTGGGTTTAGGCCATTGGGTGGGTACATTGAGGTGCTTTTATAATATATACTATAAGATGGATCCGTAACAGCTTGTCTTATTTTCAGGATTCAAAAACGAGGAATATTTTTGTAGGTTGAAGGCTAATATTGCATGCATGAGGTACACTCTCGATCAACCAGTTTTCGGTTATTCGGAAACTCGCATCACGCGAGAAACCACCGACCGATTGCTTTCAAATTTACGGAATACATTTGTGTTATCCCAGTGAAGGTTTATATATATATATGAATGATTTATATTTATATATATGTTTTAAATTATGTAATGAAATACAATGTATAAAGATTTTGTGTGAGCAATAATCTACTAATTAAATTTTTAAATATAGATAATACAAGAATAATAACAATATTAATGATTATAATATTTTAGATAATTTCTAGCCTAAAAGTAGTTAAAACATTTTTTTAAGTTGGTTTTATTTTTTTTAAAGTTTATTTTCTATTTTTTGTTAACAATTATTAGCAGTTTAGTGAAATATATTTTTTCTTTTCATATCATAAAACGTCTTGCTGTTGTGAAATTTGTTTTTTAATTGATCAATTTTTTTTGTTTTTTTTATATTAAAAATAATATCCATAACTAAATTTAAGATAAATCGACAAATTATTTAATCAATAAATGTAATATTAACTGCATAAACTTCTAACAGAAAGTTAAATTATTAATTTTAGGTAATTGTTTTTTTTTCTCGATTCAGCGATCAAGAGGTTACGTTAATCACCATTTCAAAGTTCACTTTTCATACTTTCCTCTTAAATGTTTTTCATTTTCTTTCAGCCCAGTATTTATTCATCTTTTCAGAGAAGTTTTTCTTGCATTCCTCGTTCCATTTGAGTTTTTCAGTACCACTTTTTTCTTTCTCTGGAAAACCTTCATTCGCTTTAACAATAGTATCTTTAAATCTGTTCCTGTCGTCAAAAATTTTATTTGCGATTTGTAATTCTTTAAGATTCTTTCTAACTTCTTTAAACGAGCTAAAACTCGCTTTTAGATTTTCCATTTTATCAAAGATTTGTTTTGTTAACCTATCTTTGTTCATTCTAATTATATCACTCTTCACTTCTCTTCCTAATTAAATTTGATATTTTCTTGATTTTTTAAAAATATTTTTATATTTTAAATTATATTTCCTTGGATCTTATCTTGATATCGTTCTTATTGTAATGTTTTGGGTCGAGTATTTTTCTTGCAATTTGTCTTTCTATTATTTCAAGTTTATCTTTAATATAATCGATTTTTAATGTAGCTCAACTGTTTTTCGTAATTTCTATTAAAAACGATTTTCTTTATCTGTTTATTAAGTTCCGCGATTCTTTTCAAAGCTCAGATATTTTTCCAGTGGCTAAATTATAAATTCTCACTTCTACGTAAAACTTTAAATCAAATATTTTATTGGATAACTAATTATTTTATTGTATATATTATACTTTTTATAAGTTAAGGGCCTCCTAATTTGATTTATTCATGTTTTACACGTTTAATAGAGAAATCATGTTGTCAAAATTATGCTAATAATAATTTATATAACAAATTATAATTTATTTTATCCCTACATCATATTATATTTCTGTAATGAGACATGATTTTCAATACATATAACAAATCGTCGTTTAGTTTCGATAGCACGCAATGTTATGCTAATTACTTTCTATGCCCTTGAACGGTGAATGCTTTTGTCTGCTATTAAAGCCTACCTATCTTATATATTTGTATATACTATCTTGATCGGTACTTTTATTTATCATATACATTGTATCAATCTTTTAATAAAAAAATGTATATCAATTAAATTATCTAGCTGTAAAATTATCGTTTATTTAATACTAATACGTTCAACTGATATTTCTATCACAATCGCATGTTTTAAAATTAACATGGACTTACTGTTATTTATAAAAATGTATATGATGAAATAGGTATTTAAGAAAGAAATGATTTTTGCGAGTTTCTATTCCACCTAATGATAGTAAAAATAAATTAATAAAATATATTTTTAGAGAAACGTTTCGTTTTGAAATTAAATAATAAAAAAGCTGGCACAGTATTGCACGACTTTCCCGATTATTTAATAACAAAGATTAAAAGAGTTAGAAACAAATAATAAAAACAAAATATTTATTTTTTAGACGTGGAGAATAAATTTTAAGAATTTATTTCTAAAAATATTCATATATAGGCTAACCCTGAACAAATTTCCCTTTCCCTTTAATATGATATTGATTTATTTACTGTCATCTAATATAGGTAACAATAAAATTAATTTTAAATAATTTGGATTATTGAAATCTATTAGATTCAAATTCAACTGAAATATCTTTATCAGAAATTAAAAACCTTAAAAAGTAATATAACGCACAAAATAATGGTAAGAATTTAAATAAAATGTTTGAGTAATGCCGAACTCCATGGCGGAGTAGTAGCGTAGCTGAGACGCTACTACTCCGCAACTACTTTAAGGTATTACTTCAGAGGGTAAATGAGGATGATATGTATGAATGTAAATTAAGTGTAGTCTTGTACAGTCTCAGTTCGACCATTCCTGAGATGTGTGGTTAATTGATACCCAATCACCAAATAACACCGATATTCACGATCTAGTATTCAAATCCGTGTAAAAGTAACTGCCTTTACTAGGACTTGAGAGCTGGAATTCTCGACTTCCGAATCAGCTGATCTGGGAAGACACGTTCACTACTAGATCAACCCGGTAGGTTAGGTTATGATAATCTAACCAAACATAACCCGCCGGCCTCCGTGGCGCGAGTGTTAGCGTCTCGGCCTTTCATCCGAAGGTCTCGGGTTCGAATCCCGGTCAGATGTGACATTTTTCATACGGTACAATATTTTCATTCAATTTTTCTACGTGTAAGTTTATGTTGTGAATTAATAATAAAAAAAGAATAAATAAATATTGTTGGTATATTATACAGATAACATTCAAAGTACTAGCAAAAGTACATTCAGAATACTAGCAAAAGATCTTGTTTTAGCAATTATTCTATATTCTTTAAAAATCGTTCTTTCGGAGGGTTATATCATCAATTTATTTCTTAAATAATGCTAAATTTAATGGAGATTAAAATAATAAAATAAAGATTGCTAAAATTTTTTAACAGGTATTGAGTTTAATAATATTTATTGTTAAAATGTATATTAGAAAAAAGATAAAGCAATAGAACATTGTTTTATAAATACGGAAAAAAGGAATCTACCACGTCAAATGGGATAAAGTAATAAGAATACTAAAAGCTAATAATCAAATTAGGGAATGTATATTAAATATTACAGCAATATGGGCGATCTTATATAGGTCACAATTTAATCTTGATAATTATATAGCCATTTTTAAGAATAATAAACATACCATGCGATGTTTACAAAAAGAAAAGTGAGGAATGAAGTGTTTACTTTTTTCATTGAGCCAAATATACGGATGGCAAAATCCATCGACGTACATACATATATTTAGTTGTACAAGTGACACTTTCACTCTGTTCAATACAGGGACTGGTTGTTTGATGGAAATTTATCTCAGGTGCTTTACATTCATCATAGCCGCAGAAAGATTGGGAAGCTTGTTGTAAAGCAACAATATAACGTACCAATATCTGTTGTAAAATAACACGTTTTATACTATTGTTTTAACCAAGCATGGAGACTTTGAACTATAGAAAATTAATTAAAGGATTATTCCTTATTGAAAAAAAAGGTTACTAAAATAAAAAAGATTTAGTAATTGAATATTTTGACTCATGAAGTAAAGTAAATCAAGAATTTTGCATGCCACCTTCAACATGTTTTTATTATTTTTGTTGAAAATATTATGAAATTATTCTAGAAGATGAAAGGATTAGCGTAGAGGGGAAAGGAAAATAGATTGTATTAGATGATTTTGTAGATAATGAACAATAAATATCTAACGGTTGATTTTAAAATTAGAAAGCATTATTAAAGACTGTGACATGAAAATCAATGCAGGAAAACAAATGAAATGAGAATACGAGATAAGTCGATGATTTTCTGCACAAAATAAGGAAGAACTGAATACGTTCGTGAAGAATTTCTTATAGGAAGTTCCTAGTAATACTCCTGAGATTTATTCGGCATAACTTAAATGAAATATTTTTTAAATGAAAAATTTCTACGTACATGATTTAAAGAATTTTTTCGTTACTTTTATCATCATTTCGCTAATTTTTGTAGCATAGTGACATAAGACTTGATGGTACTGATATAAAGAGTATTTTCAACTAAAACTTAAACAAAAGACTTGTTGGAAATGGAGAATAAAATAATTGTACAGTTCCTGTATTCCAAACAGATGTTAAATAGCTTTTACTCGATAGTTGTCGCTCTAAATCGTTTAGTTATATTTATTTTTTTGTTATTATTATTATTATTATTATTAAGATGAATTTTTCTCCCTTTATTATTTTGTGGATAGCTTTTTTTTAATCAGGACTGGTTTAGTATGCTTATCATCATTTTAAATAAAAATAAAATTAATACATGCAACAATATTTAACTTTCAAAATAATTATGGAAAAATATTTTCATTAATAATGTTCAAAAAACTAATTAATCTTTGCTGATTTTTTTAAATTAAGGGTTGTAATAATTATTATTTTTATTTTGGTGCCGACTACAAAAAAGAAATTTAAGAAATAATCGACAAGTATTTTTTATTTTTCGATCAGTATTTCGGTTTTCAGTTTTCAGCTTTTTAAATTTATTTTATAAATTTACTAGTATAAATATATATACTTTTAACTTTTCTATTTTATTAATATGGTGGATTCCGAATAATCGGACCAGTACGATACAGTACCAGATACGATAACTGCCCAAATACAGCCAGAGGTTATGTTGAAAAACCTTTTTAGTTTTATTCTCATTAAATAAATCATTTTTCTGCAGTCATCTGTTTATTTAATTATTGAACTATCCTCGTATCAACCCGGCCTGTACCTGGAAATCTATTTGGAAAAACTAACAGTCAGATGGGATATGCTTTAGTATAAGGTATCGAATTAAGATAGGCGTGAATAATTTTTTCTCAAATATTTTGTAATAATTTTAATATTGATGAAATTTTAATTGGTTCTACATCAATATTAGAATATAATAATAAAAATGTAATATGTTAAATTCGTATTAGTTTGATCTACTAGAACTTACATTACTCTACGGTATTTAAGGAACATAAATTTTTATTGATCAGTAACAAGAAGTAGAATTAATTTATTTAAATAAATAATATTTTGCATCACTTTTTAATTTATGCGCGTTACGTAACGTTATGAAAAAAAAAGATGTAGTTCATTTCATTTCAGGATGTCCGGTGTCAGTGGAATTTCAGTTACCTTAGTTTGGCAAGACAATATGTTATGTAAGAATGAATTAAAAAGATTTTTACATTATAAAGGTTGTATATATTAAGAAATCCGGATTTATTCAATAAGTCGGTTAATAGAAAATACACAGATTTTCCAGAAATTTATTCCCAGAATTATCCCTATCAAAAGAAACATTAAAAGATGTACGGATCAAGGAAACAATAACCTTAAAAACCACCAAGTATTTATTAGAAATCTAGTGGCATAAACTCAAAACCAGCAGAATACTTCAGATTGGATGGTAAAATAAAAGGAAGAAGATGGATGTTTCTATCTATCCATAGAGGAATGAAACTTAAGGGAGGGATCAACAATCTAACTCAAAACCTCCAGGTTGCCTATTCTGGCCGCAGTTCCTTGAACGTTATGATGGTATTACACCAATCTATTACTACTGTAGGCTATCAACAATTAATTTTAACCAACTCAAAATATAATTCAACAGTTTGATATTCCTCCTTTTACGGAAAAGGCATCCAAGAGCAGACGTAGGTTTTTAAGGATATGGCTAATCTTCAGAATTATGTGGTGACTGGAAACATCCAACTGATATACAAACCGTTCAGCCATTAACTTAAATTGAAATTTCGTTTCAACGTGGTCAAAAAGTTTAATTTTTGTTTATAAACTCCTTCAACGGTCAACCTATCAAAAGTATTGTTAACACTGTTTCGTAATAAAAAAACCGAAGTCCCGTAATGTGTTTTATAATTTATTTTTACTATTTTTGTATGTAAATTGTTTTTACTGTAAATAAAGATTTATGTTAGTTATAATTAGTCAAAAAAGTGTTCTTACAAAGTGCACAGTCATTAATAATTATTGTTTAAGTTTTTGAAACCATAATTAAAAAAAAAAAAAAAAAAAAAAAAAACATTGCACAAAGTATTTTTGTTCTTATTTCATTAAATATCTAAATACGTTAACTAAATTTATCAACTGAAAAAATCATAAAATGGTTTTCCAGATAAAGAATCCAGTTTTCAATAAAAAAGCAGATTTTAATATTTGGTATATTAATAACTTTTAGTTTTCTTATTATTTGGTATTTACTAAAAGAAGGGTGAAAGTATGACGGTTGTGCAAAAACACACCTTTCCACCTTTTTGGTATTTGGATTTAAGATTTCATGAAACGATAAGAAATTTTAAAAAATGAGTTAATAAATTTTGTTCATTTGTATAAGTGTATGTTGGTTATTGAGTAACGACATCGGTTTGAGTTGAAAAATTGGGATTGTCGATCAAAAATCATAATAAATTTTGGCATAGAGATTTCTAAATATACCATACAATGATTTTATTAAAATTTGGAGTTGGGGATCTCAAATGAGAAAATAGACGGAGGAGGTTCATATCTCGGTTTGGGATTAGATTAATAAAAATTATAATTTTTAAATTTCTTCCTAAATGACTACGGAATTTAAAGATAATTGAAATTTTCAACTGAACGCATACATTTTCTGATAAAGTTTATCAACGGTGTTGCCCATCTTATATGTTCCCGGCGAATATAGCTAGAACAGCTATATTGAAGAGGAAGTATGATGATCACGTCAAAAAAGGGGTATCGAGTTTTTTTCAAATCAAACTAACTCATTTAGAACAAAAAAAAACATGTATGTATATGTGTTGCGCTGATTTTGGCCTTATATCTCAGGATTGACCAAACCGGTTTTCTTCAAATTTGGCTTAAATATTTCTATGTTGGGGCATTAAGCATATTAATTTTTTTCAAAATTTGGTAAGAGGATAGCGGGGAATAATAATTTCGATTTTCTTCAGAGGCATTTTAAAGAAAACTTTTTTAAAGCAAATTTGTTTCCTACAATGTACATAAAAATAATCCAAAGAATTTTTTTCAAAAGATTAACCACCCATCTCTTAAAATTTTTTTTGGCTCTAAACTTTTAATTTTAATTTTTAATATCCGGACATTTTTGCAATATTTTGACAGCTTTTTTATTACATTTTAATTAAAATAAAGATTAAAAACGAATATACTGATACAAATTCACTGCTTAAATCCCTGGGGAATGAAAGAAAAAACTCAAGGGTTTTTTAATGTAAATTATTACTTACCAATAAAGAGCTATTCTAATTGGTTTTTGAAATAAATTTAAAGATAAGGAAATGTTCCAAAGAATTTATAAAAAAAAGAAAAAAGTAATAATCTAAAAAACTGAACGGAGATTTTTTTTGCAAACAGCTTTTGGGTGTATTTTTAATGGTTTTTTTTTTTTTATAAATTAAACGATTATATTTTTGTTATTTTTTGTTTGCTTAAAACATAAAAAATGTTAATTAACTGATGCAAAAAATAAACATTTTATTTTTAAGGAAAAATATTTCTATTAACAAAAATTCTCAATAATTCCTGTCTAGTGAAGACTTACATAATAATGTCAATAAAAAATAATTATTTTATTAAAAAACAAAACAAAATTTTATTAATACAATTCTACATCGAAAAAATTTGTAACAAATTTTTTTAATAAAATAAGCAGATTCATTTAAATAGATAAGCAAATTTGTAAAATATATTAAAAAAAACAATATATATATATATATATAAATTTAAATAATAAAATATGTAACATTTAAACACAGTATAAAATTATACCAATGTAAAGATGTTTCTTTTATTACAGGTACTTAAGTACGTATTTCAAAAGGTCACATACAAATTACCTTGATGATGAAATGTAAAACTTAGGTATATTATCAAATGTAATAGAAAATTCATTTTTTATTTCAGTGACGTAATAATACGGTCTAAAATACCTAACTGAATGACTATCTATATAAATATATCTGTTGTAGTTACATACCTTTTTCTTGCTACACCTTAAATAATAATAATAGTAATAATGATAAAAATTTCATTAGGTAATACATTCAAATGCAGTATCTGTATTATTATATTTATAATATTATATTCCATATATCATTATTATTTCTTTTTTTTTTAAATAACTGAAACAATGCAGTAATTAGTATGCGTCTTTAAAATTTAAAATAGGTTGGTCTTTTCAACTTAGTTTAAACTTATATAAGCACAAATATTTGATAATAATTTTTGTTCTTTGCTGTATAATCATATGGTTATTTATTTATAATGATACATATTAGTTATTACACATATAAAGTTAATATATTTATATTAAGTTCATACATTTAAATAACATATTCATAATATATGGTTTTATATTTCATAATGCAATAATACATCTGTGTCTCATCGTGGGTACAGGAAATTATAGTAACCTTATAACTTATAAATGAACATTTTTATTCTTCTTAACCTCAGAAAATTTAACTCTTTTTTTGATTTTCCCTTCTCAAAAAATAGATAAATAAATAGGTACAGATGATCAAGAAGTATTACTTTGGTTATTTTCGAAGATTCTGTACGAATATCGATTTTATTTTTATGGATAGTAGTAAGAACTTTAAATTAATTTATTAATTGATATTGACAGCTACAGTCTAACACAAAGTTACGTTTTCATGTTTAAAAATTAATCTTTTAGTATACGAAAAATTTCACACGTAACTAGGATTTGAACCCAAAACGTTCGTATCATGAAAGACAAATTTTTCACAAGAGAGGTCTTTCCGGCCAGTTATCTTAATAATTTAAAGTATAAGTAACTAATAAAGAAATATTAAGATTGTCAATTTCTTTTTTGGATTCTTAAAATTTTATTTATTTTATTACGCGTTTCAACGTTTGTATTATCATCGTCAGGTTAAATTATGAATCGCTGGTTAAAATGATTGAATTTAATTATTGTAATGACTGGTATTAATTTAAAACGGTTGGATAAATAACAAAGAAAGTTGTAATAAGAGACCATACATTGATTTCCTACCCGTCTTTATCTTACATAACTAGTCAGGCAATCAACTACACCCATCATATACGACTCCCTTTGCAAAACGCGTGCATTGGACTCTCCATAAACTAGAGCCTCATCAGGCGGATTCCTGCTAGACCGAAAGGCTATAGCATCAAAAACCCTCAGTGGACGAACCGAAGGGGAATTGCATTGGGAGAAGGACGCAAATTCCTTGCTAATCTTGCAAGGAATAACCCTTTTTCCAGTTTAGCCTACGGAAATTACCGTTCAGGCATTACTTCAGCGGATGAATGAGGATGATATGTATGAGTGTACATGAAGTGTAGTCTTGTATAGCCTCAGTTCGACCATACCTGAGATGTGTGGTTAATTGAAACCCAACCACCAAAGAACACCGGTATCCACGATCTAGTATTCTCCAAGGAATAACCCGAATAAAAATATTTTTTACAAACACGGTGCACAAAGGATCGGAACGCAATAACAAACTCCAGTCATCTTAAAAACAAACTAAAAATCAATATATAACCGTCAGATAAATAGAAAGACCAATTAAAATTCGATTGATGTTCAGGCATTGCAATCAATAATGGAGGGGGGAGGGTAATCATCCCCCGATATCCTTTTACTCGGTTCCAAGAGTAAATTTCACTGTATTTTTTTGTTATTCAAATAAAATGTGCAACTTTGAAAAAAAATCAGGAAAATTAAAATCAATAAATATATCGTATTTATTTGCGTAATTTACGCACCTGAATTTTTAAACAATTTTTCTTAAATATTCAGTCAAATAAATATAATTTTCTCAATGATTCTAGTTTCATTATAAACCTATGAAAAAAATTTTTCTGACATAAATCATGCAACTACTTTTACATAAAAAGTGTTGGTAAAAACGGTGCATGAATTTCGCGAGTCAATACGGTATGTAGTTAGTTATAATATTGTTATTGTAAAGTAAAAGGACTAAATATTCACGTATAAATACTTTTGCTTTAATATTATAATGAAACTGGTATATACCGATTAAAAAAAATAAACTTAAAATATTTTCTTCCTTTGGATAAGAGATGCCACCGAAAAAATTTATTTTTTGTGTTAATTTATTATTAATACTTTATTTACTTTCTCCATAAATGTGATCTTTCTTTCTATTTATAACCAAAAGGCGGAAGATGCCCAGAACAAGAGTAGTCTTACCCTTGTCATGCAATTTATGTTAGCTATAACTGTAGCCGTCTTTTTACAAAGGAACATGTCTTTCTATGTAATGTTAATGTACGAATGCTGTTATTAAAAAAGATAAAATAACTTCAATATGGTATTTTTCTTAGTCGGCTAGTTATTATTCGTCGTATTTAAGATGACTGCCTGTGTTAGACAACGTATTAATTGGCTCCAGAATAATAAACAGCAACACCAGTCACTGAAGATTGCCGCAATCGTTGAACGATAAGTTTAAAAAATGTTATAAAAATGAATTGGGTTCTTTCTTGTAATTAAAAATGTTAAATTCTGCATCATTTTTATTATTAATATTATTTTATTTAATTTCGGCCTTCTATAACTAATCTGAGGGTTAAAATAGGCTCCTTTGTAAGCCATGCTCTTTTCTAAACGACTACCGATGTTAACCTAGTAAAACTTCCATTTTAGATGTTAACTACCGTAGATAGATTTTCATTGTAGCCGAATGATTTTGATTGATTATATTCAACAATGCTAACATTTCGTGTTAATATAGCTTAAACAAAATTTCATATTTATTATTTAATTTTAAGTGATGAAAATTATGAATTAAAACACCTTAATTTCACGTTTTTAAAAAGTAAATTTAAACACGTCTATTTCATTCAGAAAATTGAATGTTTTTAATTTAAAAAAAAACGAATAAACTTTTGTATTAACTAAATAAATAAATATTTACATAAATTTAAGAAATCTAGGCTATGAGTATTACAAAATACGCTTTTAATTTTTTTTCTTCATTAAAAAACAATGGTAGTTAATTTTTTTGTTGTTATTTTTTGATAATGTTTCAACACAAACCACACCCTTACTGTAAAGCTTTAAGAGCTCCTACATACAGTTGGTCAGGTGAGAACCGAACATAACCTGAACCCACACTTTTAATGCTATTGTATCTCATTTATGCATATATATTCATACATAAACATTTACTTTTACACTTATATATATATATATATATTTTAAGGCGCACGCACTTACTCGCCTATATTCACAACAACAAACATGTCCTGGCACTGCTTCAGATCTTGCAGACTCACGGAAATTGAATCATTCTTATTTTAGCACAAATTCAATAATAATAATGTCATATATATTATATAAACATTTAAATGAATTATAATAGAGTCCTCATTATTTATCTTTTTTTCTCTTCAAGTTTACTAATGGGGGGGAAATTACCGTTCAATAAAAAAAATTAAAGTAATTTAAAAGCTTAATATGAATTACCCATTTTTTAGCCTCTGGGACCACTGTTAGGTATTGCTTCAGAGTATTACATGAAATAGCATATTTTAGTGTGTGAAAATGCCATGTATGACCGGGATTCGAACCCAGGACTTACGGATGAAAGGCCGAGCTCTACCACTCGCGCCACGAAGGCCGGAAATATGAATTAATAAAAAATATAATAACGTCTGTTTATAATGAGTGGCTGGTTACAAAATAATTTTTCTCCTTGAAAATGATAACAAATTTTCGATTTAATTTTATTTTGATTAAAATATTTTGTGTTGAAAAAGGGCAAAAACTGAAGTCTTATTGTTAGATAAAATAAATTACCTTTCTAAAGAACGACTCAACCAATCATCATAAAACTTTCACACGCAAAACTTCAAATACGCTACTACAGCATATCTATATTTCAAATAAATTAAAGTAGTTGTTTTGGAGATTTTCAAGACACAAAATTTTATACGTAGACCTAAATATATATATATATATATATATATATATATATATATATATAATTATATAAGGAATTTCCAATTTAAATGAGTATATTCGTATTCCTCATACCTCAAAACGTAAAGAAAATTCGTTTTCACTCCTACTTTGCAACTTTTCTTCGAAAAGTCAGTAATAAATAATATACTGCATGTTTCCACAGAAATGAAATATCATTTTTTCACTATACATAATTCAAAACCTAGTAAATTTTAATGTATATTTTAGGATAGATTAGACGGCCTAGCTTTACTCGATCAGCTTACCAACTATTAAAGCTTATTTTTCAGCCATCGAACAGAAAAATTAGTTCCTGGACCGTCTACAAGCACCCTCCTACCAGATCTTACCTCTTAGTAATATATGGTTCTGCAGGACTTGTCATCTTTAGTATGAATCTGGTAGAATCAGATCTAAGATTATAGAAATTAAAATGGATAAGATGGTTAAAGGATAAAGAAAAGGAGTAATTGATGAGGATTGATGATCAACCCTAATAGAAACGAAAAAGTTTCATCTACAGGAAAATTTAATGCTCCTGCTAGGGTGTATGACCCCATACCGCTCATAATTTCTCCCATCTAAGTACAAGGGAATTCTTTTACTTAGATGGGGAACCAGATTGCTGATCAACGATGTTTGGTCGATAAGTTTAAATACATTTAGAAAAAACTTTTAATTTTTCTTCATTAAACTAAAAAACCAATTAAAACAAGAGAAGGTTTACTCAACATATAATTATGACATGTGAATTTATCTATCTGAATTATAAACTTTTCAGCCAGATCTGCTGGAATATCTAAATTATAAAATTTAAGCTATTATTACTCAGGTTACATCAAGTAATGATAAATTGGCTCCATCAACCACTCCTGAAAGTGTTAAGATCAATATAATTAAATATTCCTTAGTTTGGCCTTTTTATTCACCCATTATGGTGTTGCACTAAGATAAAACTATCAGCTTTTCAAAAGTTCAGTCGTAAACCTTACAAAAGTAAATTTTTACATTTGTCACGTCTGTGTAGAGATTAAACTATTAACTTTTCTTGAAGAAGCGTATAAATGATAGAGAGTTTTCAGTCGTACGTTCCATCTAGCATCTTTCAATTAAAAACATATCCTAAACTACTAAAATTGTTGATTATATTTAATAATTTTATATTATTCCCTGTCATCAATCAAAAGGGGATTGAGCCCAAGGTTTATTCCAATTTCAAAAAGCAAACATATTATCTTAAATTAGTCCTCTTTTTAATTAGATATGAAATTGGTCTTCTAGAAAATTCCACTTATACGTATGCTACGCCGACTTTATAATTTACCGTCCGAAGCCATCGTGATACGTTTTTAGGTGAGAATAGACTAACGTGCACGTAATGTCGACTTTGATAATATAAAATATGTTCCGATAGTCTAAAATATTTGAAGTTAGGCCTTTTTTTATCTAATAAATGCAGTCTGTGATATGTTTGCCACTACGAAACCCAAAAACCTTTTCTTTCTGTTACTTCAATTTGTCTTCATTTTTGTTAAGTCAACAATAAATAAATATTATTCTTATCTTTTCAAGCAGTTATGAAAAAACTTAAGTACTGAAAGATAGATATCTTGTTCTGCAGTAACTTGGTCGTATAATAAAAATGTGTAGTAATATTACGTTAACAGCAACCGGGTTAAATTGACTGATAAATTAAAGCTGTATCCATATATTTCATAGATAGACATACTAATTTATTAATAGACTTGAAGAAAATCTCATGATTATTAGAAAACATATATGTTATATTATAAATACTGTATGAACTTACTCAAGTAGATCTGAAGTAATGTGAAATTGAAGATAATTCATATTGCTTTTGGGTAAAATAATTTAAAATGTAATTACATTGTTTAACAAATAAAATGAATCGGTAATCTAAAACTGTAAAAATGAGACTACAATAAAAAAACATCGCTTTCGGTACACCGGAAGGCGGACGTAGATTTCAACGGTACTAAGTAGGGGATAAAAAAGATTTCCACCTTAAAGTTAAAAAAAACTTCAAATTTACTCAATACGACAATGGTTGCATGTGAAAAAAAGTTTCACGTGTTTAGAATACGGCAAACCCCATCTTCTTACAATTCCGGCAACATTTTGTCATCCCTTGCCGTAAGGGTTGGTCATATCAAAAATTGTTTCAGAAAAAGATTTAGGTAATGTTTAGAGGACTAAAGGCCAATTTAAACCGATTCGATACTATACCTATTAAGGGAGATATGATTTTTTTTTGCCTTCGAAAACCCATCTTTTCCACCTTCTGGGCCAATGGTTGGTGATATTAAAAAAAAACTTCGGTAATTTTTAGGCCCTTACCCAAAGAATAGTGGGAACTTTAAACGAATTAGATATTTTACTTAATAGGAAATTTATAGTGATATTTTTTTTTCGTAAAAGCCACCCATGGTCCGATTTTTCTCATTAACGAACTCGACCGAGATTTTGGGTCGTTATATTTTATGTATCAATTTGAAAGTGATTGGCGCAAAATTACGGCAGTTATTGTGTCCACAAGAAAGTGAACTTTTGAACTGAGGTTGGTTTTAGGGTGTGAGAGATGTAAACACGAAGATATGTCGAAATTTTTCGGAAGTCGAATTATGGTACCCATTAAAATAGGTAGCTTTCTTATGAAATCTTCCTAAAAATTACGAGAACGTTCAAGAACTTATTATATCAAAAAAATATATAAAAATGCGCATTTCAAGATATAAAAATCCATATTTGAGGTTTTTTTGCGTAAAAACCTCAAAAAATCATCTATAAGGAGTAAAAATAAAAAAAAACCTGTATTATTAAAATAAAACAAAAACTTGAAAAATCATAAACAATATAGAGTAAAAGGTTACCTAGATTAAACCAACTTTGAAACGGAAAACTTTAGAATACATAAAGGTTAACCAGGAATTAAAGGAAATGAATCGGAAGTAGGTCAAAGAAAATCTGTCACAACTGGATGCAGCTTTTATAGAAATCCAAAACATAATAACTTGATAGACTTCAGATCCCGGTCAAAAATAGTGCCGCTCATTAACTTCTGTCATTCCACAAAAATGGTAAGACCCGAGGTACTTTATATGACCGAACTCACAATCTTAAATCAGGCAAAAAATCTCTCTTCATCTTAAAAATAAGCAAAATTGATAACATATAAAGGAAAATACTAAGATCCAGAAAATCAAAAGATTGTTGGAACCTACGAAAAAATAATTAACTTTACCAGAAATAGACAATTTATCGAACGCGAATTGTCACTTGATGAAAATGTATGAAAACAAATTCAGAAAGGAAATCTTTGATTGATGAAACTAACAGAAAGACAATTACGAAGTGGTGCAAACAGGTTAAAAAATATCTAAAAGAAGCAAAAATAGAAACAAATGAAATAATAGGTAGAGACAAAAATTCAAAACATATGTCCAGAAGAATGGGACCAGCAAAAGCCAAAAGAACACTCACGCTAATTGAAAAAATACTGGGAACAAGAGAAAGAAATACCAGTAAACGAAACTATTTATCGTGATCCTACAAAGATCGGCATTTATTAAAAAAAAGTTGTAGCTAGTAGTTTATTTCTAACTTGAACTTCTCAAAGCAAATTTGTAATTTTTTTAAATTATTGTATTATCTACTATAAATTAAACAAAATTCTTCGTTATTATTTTGTAATTTATTTAAAAATTAACAGTTTTTAATGATAGTGAACCAAACTGATTATTTGTAAAGTTTTGAAATGTCATTTAATGCTTTCAGTAGCCGCATTTGGAATCAACTTCAGGGTGATTGATACTGATTTTTTTTCTCATCTGGCGTCACTTGATGTTTGGTTGGCGATTTTCTTGAGCTAAGAAAAATATTAGCAATATAACTGAATTGTATCTTTTTACTTATTATATAATTTTTTGATATTTTATAGTGTTGTAATGTATTAATTTGTGGTTCTTTTTTTATAATTGTATTTTGCAAAAGTTAATTGATATTGTTGGTAGTGGATTTAAGATTTGCATCTATGGGGAGGAGGTTGGTTACGGAGTAACCATATTGTTATGGAGTGGTTTTTCATGTTCATAATATCGCAGGCTGATAATGTTCAACCGCAGCACTACATCAGTGTTTTACTTTGTATTTTATTTTCATTAGTTATTTGTAACCAGTAATAATGATTGTTTTACAATTGAGATTTATATTGTAGATAATTTTCGTGTGAACGGTTCTGAAACGCTCTCTTAAATAAATTTTTTAAAATGTATGTTCAAAGCATATTTAACTAAGTTTAATTTTGTATTTTCCATTTAATTTTCGTTTTTTTTTTTTATAACTTCTACAAGATCTATCAAGATTGTTACAAATCAACTCCGAAAGCATCTCGTGCCTAACTTACTAGAGAAAGTAAGTATAGTAGTTTCCCATTTCTTTCTTCACTGAGCTAAATATACGGTTCCACGTAACATCCCAAACTCACTATAATGCAGATGATTCAATCTTACAAATGATATCTAGTGTATATCATTAATTTCAAAAAAAGAAACTCTGACTAGAACCGCTTGTACCTTGGGTATTTTACATAGCGTAACGCATCAAATGATTGTACCCTTTTCTATTATGAAAAAGCATAATAAGCATAAACAACATAATAATGCATTATTACTTCAACTTAGCAAAGAAATGCTATAACTTACTTCTGTTTTGTTTTTTTTCATAAAATTTATTTTCTCTTTTATTAGTATCCAGTTTATAATTTATTTAATTACATTTATGTAGTTATATATTTTTTCATATAAAAACTTCACTGAAAAATACATGTAAAACTAAAAAGATCATGTAAAACCTCACTAAAAATTCCACTGAAAGAATTTCCTTTAATCTGGAATTTTTATTAATTCAAATTACGGTCGAACTAGACTTCTTCCTAATATGGCATGGTATTAATTTATATGTACGTAATAACCATACATAGATATCATATAATTCAAAGAAATATCCATTTCCGTGAAATATGCAAATGAGATCGCTTTTATCTTCACTTGTTAGATTTTCTTGTAATTATTTCCAGTTTCTGAAAACAAAAAAAAAAAAAAACAAATAAATAAAGATAAATTATTAGAGAAAACAATTTTTTTATTAAATTAAAATAGTTTAAGCATGAGGTTATTTGATATTATATATATAAAAATTAATTAGGTATTATTTAGAGTAAAAAGCTAAGTAAAAAATCTTCTAAGTAATATTGTTTGATAATGTGATATTTTAAAATGAAGCTTTTTTTTTAATTTAATATAAAAAATAACCTTTTTGTAAAATGATTCTGTATTAAGATTAAAAATTGCGCAAATTCTTTTCAAGAATAAAATTAAATTAGATTAATGTATGAGCTACAGATAGCTTGAAAATGATTGGTCTTTTTACTACTTGTACATAACCTTAAGTTAAAAATGATGTAAGTAATGCGTTTAAATTACTTTGATGATGGAATAAGTGATAAGTAAATTGCTCCTGATTCTTTCATGGTCATTTTGTTATTTTAGCTTCGCTACTTGAGGAACTCTACTTAATTAAATTTGACCCCTTTTCTTTGTTATAAAATTAAACGTGTTTTATCCTTAATTTAAAAAAAAATTATTCTGATTAGGGTAACAATTTTTGTAGTTAGTTATTATTGGAAATATATTTATTTTTTAATACATATTTTGATCTTGAAAATATAATTGGTGGTTTTTTTAAAGTACAAAATAATATTAGAAGATATAAAACATTGCAATGTTATATCCGGTAATTCTGTGATTCCCGCCGGGTGTCGAGCTTCGTGAATCCTCCAAGGTAGTAATTAATTTTTTTTTTAACGACGAACAACGGTAATTTATTACTGTAATGTATTTTTTCTGAGAACAGGAAGTAAAAAATGATTTTAATAACAATTAATTAAGATAAAATATTTTTATAAAAAATACTTTCGTAAAACAGATACGAAATTAAGATCACGGACTATTTTAAACATCTTGGAGGAATAATAAATAAAAACGGAACAGAAAAATTAGTGATTGAGATCAAAAAATAAAAATTATAACTACTAAACTTTTACACAATAAATATTAAAAAAAAGAACCTTCCTATAAATGCAAAATTAAAGCACTGTAGCGCAGTTATTTAAAATTTAATATTTATAAATATTAAATTTTATAAAAAAATATTTTTTTTTAATAAATTTAATAATTGAAATTACGTCATGAAAAAAATTACATTTTCATGAACCAAAAGTTTTGAGGTACCGGTCACGTGGTCAGGCTTAATGAGATTGAAATATTTAAAATGAGATTAAAAATATATAAAATTTTTTTTTAAATAATTTTTTAAAATATTTATTTATTTTAAAAAGTAAAAAATAAAATTCATGTATAATAATCCATGAATTTTATTTTTTACTGAATACATTGAAGACCGATTGGATTCCAACTAAAAAATAACCATTTTTTAATCACCACTAATACGTATATGTTAACATTGTAATCGGCGAACGTAGATTGAAAGGCAAAATTTAAATGCCAACTATGATTAGTTAAATGCTCAGTCTGTTAAAAAAAAATTAAAATTAAACATATTAAATTTTCTGTAATGCTGTATATGGGTATACTATTAACACTTTATATTATATTAAACACTAAATATTTATTTCAATTTTAACATACTATTTATGGTCTTTTTGTTGCAGGTAATTTCATATTTTATAAGAATACATAATATTAATGGAAATTTCAAACACATCAGGTAAATGATAATATTTAATTTACCGTACAATATGTTTTATTGAAAGATACAAATTTATTATTTATTTACACGATTAACTTTTACCCGTACATAAAAATATGATTGCATTTAACTAAATGTACGTCATGTATGTAATTATTTAAGGTGAAATGAATTACATCCATTTTCTATAAAAAAACAGTTTCGCTCTGCACCGGGTAGAGTGAAACTTGGCTACGTATCAAACGTACTGCATCATACTAGTGTTGAATAGTAATATACTGTTGGAGAAATGTCAAGGAAGTTAGTCTTCTTAATCCTTTTTCTTTATTTCTGTTGGCGTTTAGGGTACTTAGTTTTAAATATAAATAATTTACCTTTTTTCCCACAGATATTATGTTATGAATTTCTTCCAGTAATAAATCGATTAAATGTTTGCATCTGTTATTGCTATTGTAAAGTAATTAAAAATCTTTTAGAATGGACTTTGTAAAGTTTAGAATCAGTTTGTGTTAGCTGTTTTTTTTTTTTAATTGGTCAACTTCAAGAATGATTATTTTTCCCTAGAATTTTTTTAATTTAGGAACATGATTATTAATTTTATTTGTTTCCTGATGTATTACAAAATTAATCTTCCTTAGCAGTTAAATATTTTTAGTAAGTAAATAATCTCTTGAGTTAATTGCTGTTCATATAAATTTTATTTGCTTTATTCGAAATTATAGCAATAAGTTTAGAATAGCTATTATATTTTTTTGTAGGCTATCGTTTGTTCAGTCATTTAAAACTTAAAGAATCCCGCATGAGATATCCTATTCACAGGATTAGTAATTCAACTCTCTGCGGTTAGAGATAAATCGTATGAAAAAGGTCCCTCACGTAATGTATAACAATATGCGGGTTCTTTGTTATACCTTTCGAAGCCAGCAGCGACGAATTACGCAGAATAATTACTCAAGTTAAAAGAATAAAGTTGGTAACACGGTTGCAAAATCTTTCCGATTGTATCTACTTCTAGTTGCTCTTCCAGAATTTAAAAATTTTGGTATTTTTTTTACAATAATAAAGATGTTTATCCAGGAAAGGAAACGAAAATGATTTGTATTATTGAAAAATATTATTCATTGTTACGATTTATATGAAATGAAATTTAATTGTAATTACAAAATAAATGCTCAGTAATATGCAACGTATGAAAGTAAGTTACGATTTTCAAACAATCATAAATTAATAATTTTGGTCTTCCTCCCATCCCCGGATCTCTTCCTTAATCCAAATCGCTTTTTAAATATATTCGTACTTTAATATGAACAATTTATAACCCTTCAAACGGTTTTGATTTTTTTTTGTTTTGGTACTGGAAAATTATGTATGGATTTTAAAAGATTTTTTTACCGACTTTTCGAAGAAAAGTACGGTTACGGTGTTTCTTTCGGTCGCATGGGTGAAGTGGGGATGAGGTGAAAATGGATTTTCTTTACTTTTTGAGTTATGAGAAGTACGAAAATACCATTCATTTAGAATGTAATCTCCTTATATGCAGGCCTATGAATAACGTTTTTGTGGCTCTAAATTCTTTTTAGACTACTAAATAAATTTCACTGAAAATTAAATATGCTGTAGTAGTGTATCTGAAGTTGTGACGTGAAAATTAGATGAAAGTTAGTCGTGTCATTCTCGAATTACGCTCAATTTAAGGTCGAAAAAATTTGAGCGAGGCAAGTTAGAAGCGTGGTTCGTTATGATGCTGCAAGTTGGAACGTTTACGTTTCATTATCTGAGTAATATTGTTCGGTGTATTTATCTACTTTGAGGGTCATGATGAATGGATATGTTTTTTTTATCTAAGGTTTATGTTAACTGAGTAGTGGTGTGTTTTTTTATACGCGCTTATGTAGTTAGTCACAGCGGTGAACGAGTTGAAACTTGATGCGTGCTAGTTGCTAGGGTCTACTGATTAATCGAACGTGTGTAATGTGTTGAACTGTGAAAATCAGTCCGTTTCTGACTCCGAAATAGTGAGGGCGTCGGAATTATTAACTATTACTGATTTTCTTGTTACAGTATATTAAAATTATTTTGTTTATTATTATTTGTATTTGTGTGTAGTTTTATTTTAATTTGCTTTATATTTTTTTTTTTTATATTTCTTAATTCATTTTCTTTGTAAAATTTTAGATTAGAATGAGCTGATACTTTTCAAAAAGGTACAGAATAAAATAACGAAAAAGTCGGTTTTCTTTCGCTGAACTACGCAGAAGTTTTTTTGACACATTACTGATGGGGAACAAAAGTTTGCTGATGAATTTTACGCGAAAATAAGTATTTTTCTAAATAGTAAACACACACACAAACGCGTACGCGCAAATATATATATATATATATATATATATATATATATATATATATATATATATATATATATATATATATAAACAAGTTTCGAAAGAAAACCGGCATCCAAAATTTTGAGATATTACAATATTTTTGTTTGTAGTAGTATATTATAATTATCGAGAAAGTAAGATTAAAAAAAAGATTATAACGCATGAAATGGACGATCGATTGGATAGAAAGAACTTTCGTATTTTTAATTACAACTTATCTTGATGTAACTGTTATATCAATGGGGTTTTTTTTTTGCATGCTGACAGGTAATTTAGCTGTCATTTATTTAAAAAATTGCTAATTAGATACTCGTATATTAATTTAACTGTCGGTTAAAAGAATATGACGGTTAATTGAGCTAATTAAAATAAACGTTTTGCAATATATTTTTTCGTATGAAGCCATTAAAAAAAGTTGTACTTGTATTCCAACGTACTTTGCAATTAATATTTGTTATTTTAAAGGTGGTGCATTTTAATTTAAGCTCATTTGGAAATCTGGCTAAAAAAGTATTAATAATGACGTATATTTCCTGACTTCATTCTGATTTTTTTTTTTTTTTGATTCACCACTAAAGCATTCTCGTAAAAATATCCTCAAATCTAGCCGACTTATTGAAGTAAATAATTATTCCAAGAAATAAACTTTTAAGCCCTAAAAAGCAAGAGAGCGGAATAAGATTCTTGCTTAAAATTGTAATTTTCAAGATAAAAAATATCTGTTTAAATTACACATGAGAGCTTTTTAAAAAAAGAGTCTCATGGGTAAGAATTCAAATAATTTTTTTTAAATTTCTGATATTTTATCTGTTTTTTTTTAAGTAATAGCTGTTATTAAAAATTTTAAATGAGGTTGTTGTCGAGAAAGAGGGTAAAAATTCGACCCAAATATTTTTCGTAAATTTTTTTTAGCTGTTACGATTAGAGTATATTTTAATCTTAATAATCAAAACTTCATTTGGTGAAGGGGTACTATGACTTAACATTTATTCATTAACAACTTTGATCTTTATCTCAATTATACTTACAATATTGTATAATTTTTAAGGTAAAACGTCATTTGATCACCGAAATTTTTTTAGTGAACATTTTTATTTTTTCGCAATTATACTCGAAATATTACATGATTAAGTCATTAATATTTAAAAAGCCTACGGGCACATTTGAAAAAAAAAAGTATTACGGGCAAAGCCGTGAAAGTAATGTAAACCTTTCCTGGCCTTTTTTTAATAAAAATATTAGATTATCTGAATTTAAATTCGGGAAGGGATTAATTAATCTTTGTATATATTATAATCTTTGTTTGAAAAATCCAGTAAGACTTCATAAAATATTGTTCGCGTCCTTTTATTTTAATGCCTCTTATTCTCTTCCTTTAGTTATAAATAATCCTATCGTTCTTTGTAAAAAAAAGGAAAAATGTTTTAAAAGAAAATTAAAAAAAGAGTTTTAGTAAACATTCTCTGTTATTTGAAATTTCCTCATTCAACACCTATTCTCATTTTGATTTATTCTAAAATTCCTTTTCTGTTTTTCAGTCTTCCTTACACCATACTGTTACTAAATTGCTCTATGTGTATTAAACGATTTAGAAATTTTTTAATTTCTATTTGCTAATCATTTCTACCCACCTATTTCTTTGATTTAACGCTTACATCATTCATTTTATTTTCTATCGTCTGACCACTGTCTCACCCACATATGTATGTCTGTTACCGACAGAAATTTTTGGTGGGGATAATATCTTTAATGAGTTACTTTCGCTTAATCAATTTTCTTTTTTCAGTAGAAATCAAATTCAGTAATATTTCTTCATCTTGATCTCTAAGGTTCTTTATAGTCAGTTATGTTTTATATACTATGTTATTAGTATATATATTATATTAGTTATGTTTTTTATACCTAATAATATCACTTTGAATGAATCCCTTAAAACAATCCACTGGAAGTAAATTTTCACAGATTTTCTTCTTAAATGTTTTTAAGGAACTTCTTATATATCTTTAAGCAGCCACATATCATTGCTATAAAAAGAGTACAAACAGCTATTGTTTTATTTAGTTTAATTCAGTCAAATTAAACAAATTGAGATTTATTTTTTATTCATCATCGAATCGTATCAGAGATACTGTTAAATTTATTATATCCTTTTAATAATGTTATTATACAGACTGATTCACGAAGAATATAAAAATTTTAAGGACATGTTCTACTGATGAAAATAAAGAAGAAAGTTCATATAAATATAGGGTAATGCTTCGTTTTGAATATTGGCTGGCGAAAGATTTCGCCCTAATTTCTGCGCCTATTCGGTAAAATTAAACTAGATTATAATTCTTGAGACCAAAATTAGTAGATTCATATGAAATTTGACTTGAAAAATTTTATATATAAAAAAAAAAAAAATATAGCTTCCAGAACTGAATTTTTAATAGATTTTGAGAAATCTGGTGTAAAAGAATTTTGTTAAATAGATAACAAATGTTATAAACAAAACTTGTAGAGATTTTGTTTCTGAGTAAAATGTTAAGAATGAAGTACACAGAAACTAAATACGAACGTAAGAATTTTGAAATTTATTAAAAACAAAATATATCAAAATGTAGCAGATTTTAACTAGGTATTGAAAGAAATAAAAATTTTCAGTATTACAAAATAAAAGAATCAACTATTTTAGAATAATAAACAATTAAAGATAATTAATTGTGTGTTCATTTAATTAAGTTATTTTATGCCACACATAAAATAGTATGTTTTCGATCTCAATATTTTGTCTTTTACCCCAGATTTCTCAAAACCAAATTACTAAAAATGCAGTTCTAAGACCTATCTTTTTTCTTTAATTTTTCAGGTCAGATTTCATATAAATCTACTAAATTTACGCTTTAATTTAGTTCCCAAGAATTACTAGCTGGCTTAATTTTACCGAAAATGCAAAATCTTTCGCCAGCCGTCACTCTCTAATGAAGCGTTTCCAAACCTGTGTTTATATGAATTTTCTTTTTTAATTTCACTAGTAGAACATATCCTGAAAGTTTGTTACATTCTTCCTGAATCGTTATGTATAATGAAAAATAAGTCTTTTTATATCTAAGTGTTTAATTTACTGGATTTAAAAAAAAAATAAAATAATTCGAAAATTTAAAGAATTTTGGAAGCATTGTTTTGAAAAAACAATGGGTACTATTTGGTTTAAAAGTATTTCTTTTTTAAATAAATACATAATAAAAAAGAAATAAGGGAATAATAAAATGTGTATTTAAATACTTTACTTATTTTATCGAAAAGTAAAATATAGATATCAAGAAATAATAAATCATATTTTATAATTTATTATTTTTTTATATTTTACGAATCATTTTCGTAATATTATATTTTAATTTTATTATATCTTAAAATAAAATTAAAAAAATACTGAGTAATAATAATAATAATAATAATAATAATAATAATAATAATAATAATAATAATAATAATAATAATAATAATAATAATAATAATAATATTAAAATATAATAGGATAAAAATAAAAAGTGATGTGAATTTATCTTTTTCCCCGTTGACTGTCCTATGTTTTCCGTTGAGTAGCCGCAATATTATATTCGTTCAGTTTATCTAACCATCGATACTTCCTTCTTTAAATATAAACTGGTTAAATAAATAAATGGTCAGGTTTCATTTCCTCTTTTAAAAAGAAATTTTATTAGTATGTGAAAGGAAATTTTAATTATTATAATCTTGTTTCTAATTAGTAATTTATGTATTAAAATTAAATATTTCTTAAAATATATAAAAAAAATATTATTATTATTATTTTATTTATTAATTTTGTCTTTTTTTTTGCTTGCGATTTCCACTTTTCTTTAAATTAAATTAATAACCACTATTCAGTGCAAATACAATACCGTAAAAATAATGTTTGTCTTTTTGTAATAAATGTATTCCTTAACAGATATAAACTACATAATTTTTATATGATAATTTTATTTATAATTTTAGTTTCATAGATAAATAATAATAATAAAACCTATTTCTTTTAGAATTAATTAATAATGAATGTAAAATTTTAATAATACTTTGTCTTCGAATTAAGTCATACAGGATATTGGTCCAATCTAAAAGTGTTATTATAGATATGATAATGAAATTATACAAGCTAAATTATATAGGTAAACGTTAGTCTTTAAAGCAGAGTTCAAATATTGAAATAATATAGCGTAATTTTATTTGTTCATTTTCCAGTAAAAATTATATATTTTATATTTATTATACTTTTTTTTGTTATAATCGCTTACTATTAGCGAAAAATTGAAACCTGTTTGCTTATGGGAGTAGCAAACAAGGAGTAAATGATATATCAGAACCTTACCTTTCCAAAATTTTTGAGTTTTCCCATTTCTTTTTGGGAATTCCTTGAGTGTTTGGGGTGTGGTGGTCTCTTACCGTAAAAAAAACCGTTTCGAAGTAGGAGGATTTGCTAAATTAATTTTTCTAAGTTTAACCGTTGAAAAGTTTCTTTTTTTTGGTTGACATACGTTTTTAAAATTCGGTATATATTTTTTAAGCTAAATACAGGCTTCGGTGTGATTCATGAAGAATAAAACAGACTTTCAGGAGATGTTCTACTGGTGAAAATAAAGAAGAAAATTTAATGCTTCGTTATTCGTTATTCGGCAATGCTTCGTTAGCAGATGTTGGCTGATATTTCTTTCAGGTCAGATATTTAAAATCTCTCACATTTTGATATGTCTTGTGTTTTAATAAACTTCTAAATTCTTAGTTAGTATTTTTTTTTTGGGAGATTTTATTCGCACTATTTTACTCCTAGATTTCTCGAAAACTAATATAGATTTTTCCAACTTGAACCCATTTAAAAATTTTTCAGGTCAGATTTCTTTTAAAACCACTAAATTTACCGCTTAAATTGGGTTCAAAGAATTACAGCCTTTTTTTCTTTTTTTGGGGAGGAACCCCATCATAAGACCGCCTAGGCAGTGTCGGGCTCGCTAACAGGTTCCGCAAGGTATTATTAGGTGCGTGTGTGTTCCTGCGCACTACCGACTAATCCTCCACCCCTCCTGGCAAACGCTTATGCAGGATTACTTCAGGAAAGGGGAAACGCCCGCTCACACAATCGGACGCCGGAATCAAAGGAACATCAATACACAAATGAGGACCGACTGTGTGTGTGTGTGTGTGTGTGTGTGTGTGTGTGTGTGTGTGCGTGTGTGCGTGTGTGTGTGTGGGGGGGCGTAATTGTGGTTTTCTGTATCTTGTATTCTTGTGTTGAGTGTGTGATTGTAAAGAATTAGTCTGACTTAATTTTACCGAAAGCGCAGAAATCGGGACGAAATCTTTCGTCACCCTAGACATGCTTTCTTTCTGTTTAGCCTCCGGAACCACCGTAAGGTATTACTTCAGAGGATGAATGAGGATGCTTTGGAGGATGCTAACGAAACGTTTCCTTACTTATATTTAAATATTTCTTCTTTTTTTCACCAGTAGAACATAAGGTCCCGAGAAAGTTTGTTACACTTTAAATGAATCATTCTGTTAATTTTTATTTTTAATTTTTACTATGTAATATTACATTTTTTCTCCATTAAAAAAATTAATTTTTCTTTTAGTTCGCTAAATGTACATAAAATTCTGATGTTCATTATAATTTTTCAATATTATTTATTCACTACAAAGGTATCCTTTTAAATTTAAAGAAAATTAAATTGAAATTCCATTTCGTAAATGGGCATTTAATGATTGAATAATAAAATGTTAATATAAATATTAAAAATGACAAAAATAAAATAATTAAAAAAATTATAATTTCTATTCTATTAATAATATTTATAGATGTAAGAATGGAAAGATATCATTAATTAGTTAATTAATTTTAATTTTAAAAGTCGAGGGAAACATGAATTGTGGGATGTACGAGTAAAGGAAAAGTAGGTTGACAAAAATGTCTAGTGAGAAAAGCGTATTTTTCTTCTTTCCGTATCTATACGTTACTATTACGTCTCACCTGATTCATTATAGAAATCAAATTGATATATTTGTATTGTTTCTTAATATCGTGTAAAATATCTACTTATTAGTAAAAGAATTATTACTTTTTATATTAAAAAGAATATATTCTTTTAATAGATTTAAAAACTTCTTAACTGGTAATAATTCTTAATACTCTATAAATTAAGCAATTATCTTTAACAAAATAAATAACAAAATTAAAAAAAAATTATTATAATAAGTTTTTTCTTAAACAATCACTTGTATAATTTGGTATTTTATTTAAATACATGGTAACTTTTAACTTGAAAAACAAAAAGATAATAAATTATGTTATGTATATGTAAATACAGTACATACATTATATGTTTGCAGCTTCTTTTATTATATTTTAGTTGTGTATTACTATTAACGTATGTAAGAATGTTCTTTGTTTCTGTTACATTGCAATAGGATGCAATGCAAAAAACGTTAGTAACAACGCCTATGTTTAATAAAACAGTGGGTGATACTAAAAATACGTATGGTACAAGAAGGAACTACATTGTTACAGACACTTAATTAAAGAATGTCTGTCTATAGTTTTTTTTAACTTGGGTTGTTGTTTTCAAATCGTGCGAGTTAGTAACCTTTTCTTTCTCACACTAATCAGTATCATCTTCTTGTTCTTCTTCAACACTAGTTACTTTTCTCACTCGAGTATTACTTTAAACATATTGTGAAACAGATTAAAAAAAAATACGATTGGAAATAAGAAAATGTATGTGTTAAGTAAGTATAAACAATAATATGGCATTTAAAATTTAAATTAAATTTATTGATTTATTTAAAATCCTATCATCTTTTTAAAATTTAAATACATATTAAGAATTCATTTATAATTAAAATAATATGTTCTTAAATTTATCATTCATACGTTATTTTCATTGTATGAAATATTAAATATGTACTTCACGGATGCTATAACAAATTTATGTATAAAATAATTGTGAAAACTGTATAGTTTATTATATTTTATTTTATATTCACTTAAGATTATTACTTTATTCATGATATTACTGTTATTATTATTAATGGCATTGAACTCCGGTTCTTCTCCTTTTACTTTTTCCTATTCATTTAATTTTTTTGCGTTATTATGATTATTTTTTGTTTAAATAGAGTATATAATTTTTCTGTTCGATGAATTATACTATTAATTAATAATATGCTGATCTTCGTATCGGCCTTTCATCCGGACGTTCTGGATCGAGTCATGGTTAAAAATGTCATTTTTTCACCTGCTACAAAAAATTCATTTCAGCATCCATCGATAGCTGCTAATCCGAATAAAACCGAATATATAGGAGTTAATTACTGTGTTGGGGTTTCTGTCCTTTTAAGATTCTTTCTTTTCTCTTTTTTTAGCCTTCGGTACCACCGTTAGTTATTGTTTCAGAGGATGAAATGAAATGACAATTTTGTAGCGTTTGAAAATTTCATGCTAAATCGGATTCAAACCTGGAATCTCCGGATGAAAGGCCGAGACACTACCACTCAAAAAAAAAAAAAAAAAAAATTAATATTCACTACATATCTGTTAATCTATTTGGATAATGGTTTCGTCTCTAACTTTCATAAGATAAGTTTCGGTTTCAAACTCGTCAGACTGAGACATTCTTTTTTTACATCCAGCAAAACACAATTTCTTATCTTACTTTCAAAATAATTCTATAACCATCATTTAGTGTAAGCTTGTTAAATAAATATATCAATTTACCTTCAATCATTCGAAGTCATTATATTAATTATTACGAGTAGTGTTTGCATCTTAGAAGGAGGAAAGTATCTGGTCGGTCGTCCACTTTTACAAATAAAAAAAGGAAAAACTAATTCTTTTTTAATTAAAAGACACAAAATTTATTTATAAAAAAAATGAGAATAAAAATAATTCGAATCTCAAGCTTGTCAATTCGAAAAACAAAAACCGGCATTCCCAAAAAAACTTTTATTTTTTATTTTATATTTATTTTTGTATTTTGTGCAATGCTGCTCGGATGAAGATTTTTATCAGGTTTATCTTGATCCATCAAGGAGAATGGCAGGAGCAATTTCTTTTTTATTCGTAGAGTTATATACTTATCCAATTCTGATGTAATTTATACTATATATTATTATCTACAGATCGCATACTTTCTTCATCTGCGATTTCGATGGACCAAGTTAAAACAACTTCATTTTATATATTTTTTTTCTCCCAATATTTTTCATTCTTTTAGTTTTAGCTCGTTTTTATTCTTCTGTTTTATATTTTCAGTTTGCTCTTTGTGTTTTCTTTAGATTTTTTATTTTGTTTTTAAACACCTCTTTATCATATAAATATAATATTCCTTTATATCTACTTCTTTTTTCACTTATTTGAACCAGTTTTTTTGCTCTTAATTTTTAAGAAGTTAAATATTTTTTTGGTTAGTTTCTTTTCACTCCTTTTAAATGCCCAAAGAAATATAATCTCCTTTTTCGTATTGAATAGTAATTTTTTTTAAATCTTTAGTATTACACTTCATTTGACTTTAGTATATTTTTATCTTTGCATTTTGAGCGTTTCTTTTTTCAGGATTTTTCTTTTTTTGATTTATTATCTAGCGTCATTGTTTCTGCTAAATATAACATTTAGATTTCATTCTTGTTTTGTAGTGACTAAATGTCGCGTTGTAGGATATAGATTCTTTCTTGAAAATGTTTCTTGTCAACTGATATGCTAATACCCTTTTATTGGATTTGGTTTCTAGAATTAGATTTTCTAGCGATGTTTTGTTATTATCTTTCCTAGGTATACTTAATTTAATTTGATTTTACCATATCTTTTAAATTAAAATTAGTTTATATGTGGAAGCGTAAAATAAGGATTTATTTATTTAAAAAATGTCTTCTTTTCGAAATGTCAAATCATTCACCTTTTTTTTTTTTTTTGCCATCCGCACTGTTTTACTTTGGTGGAATCATAGTTCTAGAGGTAGGAAAGTACAATGGCAATCAGTCAAAAAATGGAGTATGGTTTTGTTTTTATATTTCTCGGCGTTTCATGACCCAGGGATTCCAAAAAAAGTTGGAAGTATTGATAGTAATTCACGTGTGTTGGCTTGTTTGCAGCTTAATTAACTGGTTACAACTGTTGACTTGTAATAACTATTGACAAGGCAATATCTCTAGGGAGTAGAGCAGATACTTTATTTTGGGTCAATTTTCTCAAAATTTTTCAAACATAATCCTACTTATATTAAGCTCTGTACATGCGTGCATGCTTATATTATCATTTTTTTAAAAATGGTTTTGTCCCGGAATATCTCTTCAAAAAAACTGAAAACCTATCTTTTTATTTACTGCATATTTTTTAACCGATTTTTTTTTTATGACTTCATAGGCATAGTAGTAATACAAGTGACCCCAAAAAAATTCTTTGCGGCATTATTGAGGGTGGGGGAGCCGATAAAAGTTTAAAATTATCGATTTTTTTTTAAATTAAAAAAATTATTTTTTGTTAAAACCGTTATTTCCATGTTAAAAATCACTAATAATCAAACAAGTTTACATTAAACAAGATATCAATCAATTTCATCTCAATTACATTACCAACATGAATAAATCACATGATAATGTTTTTTATGCTACCTAAGCACAGTCAAATTACTGCGGCTATTTAAAATTCATTGAGCAGATCAAACATTTAATAAAAACTGAAGGACATGTTTTTGATAAACAGGTGGAAATGCTTTTTGCCTAATTCATATCAAAAATGTTTGTCTTTATATATCTGGGCTTGTTACTTTTCCATCTCATAAGAATAAATAAACAACGCCAGGAAAGTACTACAACTGTGTTGCCAGCTTTTTATTTTATTCCTCCTTTATTTTGACAATTTTTTCTTTTAATCCCGTTGCTTATCATCATTTTTTCACCCCTCCTTTTTTCAATGTTTTGCCCCGTTTTTTTTACTTTTCTTTGTTGATCCTAATAGTTTTCTTTTTTAAACATTATCTTCCAAATTGATAACAATAGTTGGGTTTTATACCCCTTAAATAAATAAATAAATATTATTTTTATTAGATATTTCGAAGTCATAAAAACTGCTTGTATAAAAAGTGTTACAAAATTTAAATAAATTGCACTGGGTTAAGTAAGAGTTATATTAATACTACAAAAAGGAAGGAATGTTACCTTCTATAAAAGAAATTTCATGTTAAATTTTTTTTTTTTTATTATTATTATAAATAATTTGACTATTAAAGTAGAAATATAAACGAAAATAATGACCCTGTTAAAATATATATATATATATATATATATATATATTTTATATTTTGTTGACAAACAAGATGTAAGTATATAATACGTTATTCTATTCCCACCTTTTTGTAATTTCATAGTTCGTAGTACAATAGTCTAGGCTACAAAAGAAGATGTTGACATTAATCGTGACTTTAAAGGTTTTTTTTTTTTTAAAGCCGAAATATAAAATAAATTACTTCATACTTTTTCCTTGAACTTTGAAAAACCGCATTTTACTATTCACTATATATAATTTATATTTTACTCATTACTGTCTCTTCACTTAACACACAGAAACATAGCTATAAATACACGACGCGCGCGCGCGCACACACACACACACACATGCGCTCGACGATGCATTAAAGTGTAGTAATTTACATTATATTATTATAATTACTATTCGTGATTGTAACATAAACACTTAAAAACCGTTATTTTAATACTATGCATAAAAATTGCAATTTCTTATTAATAAAACAAGAATAAACAGTTACTTTATGTTTTACGTATTTTAATTAGAAATTAAATGCTATTTGATTTTATTATTAGCTTTATCTCATTCCTGAAAGTAAAATTTTATTACTGTTAACTACTTTTATTAGTAATTTTGAGTAATTTAAAAAATTTTTTTTTATTTTCTGGACGAGTAATTGTTTTAGATTGTTCAATATTATACGAGTATAATGTTAATGCTTATGTACATTTATGTTTAAAAAAATTGCACACATGCAGTATATGCGCGGTAATTTATATTATATTATACCGCATTATGATGATGAATATACCATCTCTTAGTAGACAATATATGTACGGAATTTCTTAGATATCGTTCTTCTAACTAAAGGTTACGCATGTAAACATATATTTTATGTAAATAATTCTCTATTTATTCTTAAGCGGATTTTATTATAAAATATTTTTTGGTGTTGTAATGAAATTATAAATTAAAAAGATTTTACTTTTCTATTATTTAGTATTACGTCATTGTTTATAATTTTTTTTAACGGTAATTGTTAAATTAGTGGTTATAAGCTAGGATGGATAATACTTCTAAGACGATTTGGAATAACATTTAAAGTAAAAATAAATTTATTGTACTAAATGTAATCGAAAACGAACCTAAATGAAGCAAAACCGGGTATTCTGAGGAGTTCAATATTACTGCTCAATTTATTCACTAAATTTTATTGTCTTAATTAATGTAAAAACATTGGATCTTCAAATATAATCTACAGTGAATCTAGTGGAAAGAGTTTCAAATCTTCTAAGGGAGGATAAGAGAGTGAAAAATTATGGATTTGAAGGTAAAAACATTCATAGCCCATTTAATATTTTTACGTAATAAAAATAATTAAAAAAAAAAAATATATATATATATATATATATATATATATATATATATAAATTAATTACGCAAGAAAATTACCACCAACCTTTTTAATTATCTAATACAAACAGAACATCCCTGAATATATACGCTGCAACATAAAAATCTTAAATAAAATTGGAAAAAGTTAGAATTTGACAAATTACAACTTTTTGAAAGTCACTGACTTGCTTCTTCTTTCTTTTTTCCGGTTGAGCCTCCAGGAATTACCGTTCACGTATAACTTCAGAGGATGAATGAGAATGATATGTATGATTGTAAATGAAGTGTAGTCTTGTACAGTCTCAGTTCGACCATTCCTGAGATGTGTGGTTAATTGAAACCCAACCACCAAAGAATACCGGTATCCACGATCTAGTATTCAAATCTGTATAAAAGTAACTGCCTTTACTAGGACTTGAACGCAGGAACTCTCGACTTCCAAATCAGCTGATTTGCGAAGACGCGTTCACCACTATACCAATCCGGTGGGTTCACTGACATGCTTCTAAAATTGATAAAAATAACACATCATACGAATAAAAAGTATTCTTCTGTTTCAAATAATAAATCGATTTCCTAACCTCCTCAAAACATTCATTTATGAACATCAGTCAATACTGAAGACGAAAATGCTGTAAAATAACTTCCAAAATTTACTTTAAAAATTAAAAGATTACTGGTTAAATTTTTTTTTTTGCAGTGTTTAATTTACAATTAGTTCCAATTTACCGGAACCATAAGTAAATTTGATTAAAAAAAGAAGAGTTTCTGCAGAGAAGAGTTTCCATTGAAATTCCTCAAAGAACTGTTTATGTACACATATCTTATAAAGTATACATAAAAATATAATAAACATAAATAATTACATACAAAGATGATTCCAAGGAACATTGATGAAATTCAGAAGATAAAAAGCAAAGAAAACACCAAAAGATCAGTCAAACAAAGCATAACTAATTGAATAAAGAAACAGTGAAAAAAAATTAAAGAACCAGCAAAAGTAAGTGATGGAACGAATTGAAGAAGTTTGTCCATGCAATAAATCCTAGGCAGCTGATACACCTCTAATCTCGAAGAACTTACAAATCTATTTGCAGTAGCTTCAAGCGCCTTACGTCTTCGCTGTAATCAAGGAGGTTAACCATAAGCCAGTTCACATGTTTATTCAGTCTTATTTTGTATCTTGTACCGAATCGCGGAAACTCCTCTCGTACGTTTGGCAATCCCTGATAATCGTGTATTACAGTGTTTTTTTTTCTCAAACCACGACGCTTCTATTACTCAATAGTTTGTTCTGGAATCGTTGTACGACTTCTCTGTTACTCTCACTTGTGTCCCATACTTAGATTCCGTAGGTCCAAATTGCTTTCAGAAACGCTTAGTGCAACAGTTGCGACCCCCTGCCTAATAACCAATCCATCTCCCTGAACTTAATGAAGCTGTGTTCTTTTTCTCCTTGACATGAATCCTTCTTGTCAGACGGGGATTGACATGCAGTTCTAGATATCGTACGCTGTTAGCATGCAGGAAGAAAAAACTCCTTTTAATTGAACTCGCGGGCGGTCACCCCTCCTCTTCACAAACGTAACATGCGTAGACTTAGCCGGATTAACCTTCATCTTCCATTTTGAAAATGATAACTGACGTGATTATGCAATACTTAACTTTTTTCGTATGATGAAATAATTCATTAATTCAACACAGATGTTTTGAAGCTTATACGTGGGAATATGAAGGTATACAATTTTTGTAACGTATGAAGACTGCTACGCCTGACCGGGATTCGGACTCTGGATTAGTGGCAGAGACGTTACTACTCAGTTCGGCAGTTTTCTAAAGCACTTATTACTTTTTTGAATAAGTGTTTTTTTTCTAATTAGTTGAACAGAATATTTAATAAAATGAAGAAAAAAATATTTCTTAGAAAATACTAACTGATGTAATTTTATAATTATGAATATAAATAACTTTTACGTAATTTTATAATAAATGTGTATTCATAAAAGTGAATAAATAAATTACGTTATCTAAACAAAATAAAACATTAATTGTGAGAATAAAAATTATTTTGTGTATTGTATTAACATATTTAATACGTAATTGTTAATGCATTGTATTATTAGTGTTGACAATGCATAATTCTTTCTAATACTTGTTGTTTGTTACATGTCGTTTCAGAGTAGAAATGTACGTGATTTTAATGTTATTGAAATGTCTAACGACAATCTAATATAAATCTTCCCTTTCTTATATATATAAATTAAAAATTTATATCCATCTTATCAGCAAAAAATATGTGTTTTCTCGAAATCTTTCGGTTTATTTTAAACCATCATCAGGAGATAAAAAAATATGTCAAAAATTGAAATAATTACAGTCATGAATATGTGAATGTCAAAAGTATACTGAAGACAATATAGTGAATTCTGGTGGAATAAAATAGAATTAAAGGAAACAATGCTATCAAAAATGATATTTTAGTTGTTTATGATTATTATCATTATGATAACCAGAATTCACTACGTTGTCTTCAGTATACTTTTGACATTCAAACAGTCATGTCTGTGTAATTATTTTAATTTTTGACTTATAACATTTTATCTTCTGATGATGGTTTGAAATAAACCGAAAGATTTCGAGAAATCACATCTTTTTTGCTGGTAAGGTGGATACAAAATTTTTTAAATTATTTCTTATTCTATTAAAAAAAATAATCAGCTGAAACCTTGTTTAAGAAATTTATATATATATATATATATATATATATATATATTTATATATATATATATGTACTAGCACCTCGTCACGGCTTCGCCCGCACTATATGGTTACTTGCGTTTCCCGTCGCGGTCAGGGAATGTTTATCCCGTCATCTTGTTCATGCTTCTGAGAATAATAATAAATAAAAATTAAAGCCTGTTAATTTATTAAAGCTATCAGTGTATTGTAATTTCTTCAGAGCAACAATTTGATAAATACAGGACCCGAAACTTTGTGCGATCTGAAAAATACGGGTATTAAAATAGTCGGCCTCCTTCTTTAAAACAGTAGATATAGCTGGTTTCCCGTCCACTGTACCGTTTCTCGTTTTTTTTAAAAATTTTTTATTATTATTTTTTTTTTTATTTATGTTTTTTAATCAAGTAATTGGACGCAGATGCAGCCAGCCGCGTCACATATACAGTGACTGTGTTAGTTGAACCGCTGTGCCGAACACCGTCACACTCTTAAAAATCGAATTTAAAAAAAACCCGAAAGTGGCTTTTAAATATTTACTTGAAGAGTATTTGCAAACCTAAATTTAGTGATTGTCTCGTTCAGTATAATCGGAAATTGGGAAAATTTACAATCATTGTTGATAATTTTTATACCTTTCCTCACCCCTTTTAAGATCAAATTTCGAAAAATCTAGAAATTTGTTTTTAAATATTTACACGAAGATTACACACGCCAAAAATCAAGTTGATATCTACATTTTTTACTGAAAATTTTTTAAAATAGTAAATTTCATTGTTTCCATTTTAACCCTTTAAACTAGGAGTTCTAAAAAATCCTTTCTTACTCTTCACTGCAAGAAACACGAATATACGTGTATTCATCAATTTATTTTAAGTAGTTTTTACTGGGAGTTGATTATGAATGACTCATGACATGTTATTTTAAATACGTATATAGATATGCATGTGAAGTTCTACGATATGATTCTTCAATTCAATTTTTATAAGCTATCAGATAATAACTTGTACTGGCAATGTGAATGAGTAAGTAAACAAACCTTTCAAATATTTCCAAATAAGATTTAAAACAGTAATCTGTGTTATAGTGATATACATAAGCAAAGTTTGCGTTAAAATCAATTGAATTAAAAATTTATTTAAAAAAATAATAATAATTTGAAAACGAATTTGAAAACCGTTACATATGTGTGATATATGAAAATATATGCATATTTTTTTAAGTGTATTGAAAGAAAAAAAATAATAAATTATATTTAATGTAAATTTAAAATTCGATAATAATTTCAATTTAAATTGAATACAGTAATAGAAAATGAATTAGAATCATTAGCTTTGCTCGTTTGTGTCGTTAGATACCCCCAATATACTATAATAAAACTAGTGGATCCGGCAATGCTTCGCTATTGCTAAATTTGAGTGATATGTTGTAATAGTGTATTAAAGTTGTGCATGTGAAAATTTGATGCATATTGGTTGAGTGCGCTCTTCAGTTACGCTCAATTTAAAGTCGTCGACAACAAAACAATCTCAATTTGACGTTATGTTGACTTTGTATTGGTGTATTTTTCATACGCGCTTATGGAGTGAGTCACAGCGGTGGGCGAATTTAAACTTGTTGCTTGCGTGTATGGACTACTCGTTATTTTTAATTATTTCATCAAATTACGGTTATAATAATTTAATTTTCTTGTAAACAGACGATATATTTTAATATAAAAATCTTGTACCTCTCCTTGTTTTTTCATTTAATTTATGTTTTGTATAACAAAAGTCGGTCTTGCGCAGAACAAGAATTTTTTTGTATATATATTGTATTTAATTTTTATTACAATGTTTATATGTTATTCTAATGTCATTTTTAATGAAATTAAAATCAAATTAAATAAATGTATACAACAGTAATTAACTTAATTGAAAAAAATATTATAAAAGTCAATAAATAAATTAAACTTCTTATAAATAATCATTTTTCTTTTACCACGCTTATGTGAATTTGTGCGTAGGTTTGGTAATTTTTCTTAATTATGATTACTTCTGAGTAAATTTTGATTTTAAGATAAGAATATATATGACTTTTTCCGATCTCCGTTGCGGACTGGTAATCAGCCTTTCATCCGGAGGTCCCAGTCAGGCATGACATTTTACATATGCTACAAAATTCCATTTCCATATCCTTCAAGCTTATGTGGCGAAATCATCGCAAAAGAAAAAAAAAACAATTTATCAATGAAAAGTCTAATAAGACTTTCCCGAATGAACATTTGTATTATTACTACAGTACTCTCAATTATTAATTCATTTCTAACAAAGTTATTATCTGACATTACATATTACATGTTTGTAAATTAATTTGCATTTTACATATTATGCTAATCATAATTTATAGCTTAAATGATGCTAACTTCTTTACAGTATCTGTTATAATTAAAAAGTTATACATTTTTCTAATTTAAAATTATTATTTTTTTTAAAACCTGCAGGTGGCGCAAATGAGTTTGTTATAGTTTTAATAAATCTCTGTTGAGATCTTACATAAGCTCTGTTATTATAATTTATTTATTTCGTGTTTTAGCGGTTTTATGGCATTTTTTTTTTCAATTATTAAAAAGTTAATAATTAATTAAGTTAATTATTAAATTATTATTATCAATACCTCTGGCCAACGGCGAAAGAGGCGTTCTCCGACTCGGGCATAGGAGACGATGATCTCTTACATTTAATCTCGGTACTCGTAAGTCCAACATTTGAAATATCAATATCAACATCCTGGCATTAAGAGCCTTATAAACAAATACGGAATACTCTCTTATCGATCGGATATGCACTGTGTGATAAGGTGCTCACTTGGGACAATTGTGGAAAAACACTGTACGAGATATTCTTTCATTTTGTGATTCATTACTTAATTCGAAATTAAGAGAAATTAAATATTTTTAACCCCGATATACTCGTAATTTTTTAAATACCGTAAATACAGTTGCTGAGAGTATATGAGTGCTCACAAAGTATCTTTGGTATCAAGATTTCGAAGCTTGGCTTCGTGCAGTAGTATAGTTTGTGGTCAAAGCCCTTTCTAAAATTCTAGGAATCGTTATCAAAGGTTCTTGTTTCTGATCTTAATATAAGATGTTATGATTCAACCTAAAACAGGATTATATGGAAGAAAATCAATAATTCATTTGTATAATAAATTTATTTTGGGGATTAACATTTCTCAATCTCTTAATATTTAAATTAAATATGTTTCTAGCTGAATAATAATTAAAATATATCAAAATGTATTAGTTTCATAGGGGATGAACGAGTTTACATTATTCGTTTCAAAATTTCAACCCTTATTTTTTTACCTTTAGGGCATTAGTTAAAAACAAAATGTTAGCCCGATATTTAGGATAATAATGGAACCTATATTTACATAAATTGATGAAATGATAGATTTCTATATTTAACGTTTATTAGTTAAAACTTTTGAATATTGGTAGAAATTTTATTTAATCTGTATTGTTCAGTCGACAAATACACTAATATAAACTTATCTATATTAGTATACCCCTTCCATATTGCTGAAGAGGGGCAGGCGACTATTGATGAGATGTCTAGGGGTCATAAGCTGTCATTAAAAAAAAAATGGCGAAATCGATCAAGTGGGGCTGAGAGACTCTGTCAAGGTTTTTGCCAATTATTTCAGATATATAGATATTTTACAAATTCGCAATATAATTTGTTTATTTTTAACGATTTTCCACTTTGAAGTTTAAATAAATTTATATAAATCAAATAAAAACATTAAAAATCATTCAGAATATAATAATTTTATACACATTTAAATGGTATAGCTGTGCATTTGGTGTGTAGCCAATTATTTTATTAAAACTTTCACTAAATAGCATAAAATAAAAAAAAAATAAAAATATATTTACTGTAGTCTTTTATTAAAAAAATCAACACCACTATATATAAGATATATGTTTCTTTTTTATCATATTATTTTTGTTTTATGAGCTGAATTCTAAAAAATGTCAATAATATAATAATATATAAATTTATGTATAAATTGAACTGTATAATATACTCGTAATAAATAATATTTGAATAATTATTTAGGTTATTTCTAATTTTAGTGAGATCATTGGGGAAAGTTATAAGATGAAAAATGATCAAGTTTTGTTTTAATATTTATATATGATATACATCACTTATTATGTTTTATTTTAACCAGTGTATTTTAAAATTAATTCATGCATTTTTATTTTTGAAAGTAGGTTATTTTAACTTATAAAAATATTATAACTTGAATAAAAATTTAAATAAGTTATAATAATTTATTAATAAATTTATAAAATTTTATTTATTTATAATTTTTTTTGTTTACTTTGGATTTAAAAGGTAAATTTAGATTAGATGATCTTTACATGTAACTTACACCATAGGAGCTGTAAAACATATGTGAATGGACACGTGTTCGTTGACCTAATTCCATTTATACGTATTAATTATATTAAGATGTAAATTAACTTAATGGTTATTTAATTCTGTAATTATCTGATTATGTAATTGAATTATATTAAAAAAATCGTTGTAATTATAATTAATAAAATGGTTGCAAAAATAATAAATATTATTCGTAATTACAACATATTTAATAATTATACCGTATGTTATACGAATATTATTAGGTAACTAAAATAGTTTTTTTTAGATTTTGTTTTTAATATAAAGTGGATTATTTTAGGTTACCACGATTTCAATTTATATAAAAATTAATGAAAAACATTTTATTAGATACAGCTAATAATTGTGAGTACACATAGGTACACATAGTTGTGAGATTTTTGTAGATATAAGGTTTACTATCTTGGAATTATCAGTAATGTTTTTTGCAGAAAATACTTTATTTATGTGTGTATGAATGAAACATTTTCAGAAAAAATAAATATATCAGAATAAGAATATATTCTGAATAAATATATCAGATCATCCATACGGTCTGATATATTTATTAGATAATAATTTATCTGTAGAGAGATTCTTAGATAAGAGAATCAATATGTTTGTCTTTGTGTGTTAGTACATATACATCAGGTTGGACTAAAATTATTGAGCCTTTGGAGGCCAAAATCGAGAATACATTTATTGTTATTGGAAAATAACATTATGAGACCACGTATGCACCATTTTATTCGATGACCTGTCATTTTTCTGGCAACACCATAATTTCGTTGCTAAAGAACTTACGTGACTTCTGATCAAGAAATTTTGGTTTTCACAGGCCTCTTTTGAAACAAACTAAACATCAATCAGGGAGTTCTACGGAGAACAAAACAAATGAGAGTCTGACTGAGTGCTAGGTTTGGGCTATACGGTGGATACATTAAAACCTATCAGTCAAGTTTTCTGAATTTCTAACAAGTCGATAAAGATGTATGCGGTCTGACGTTATCAGCGTGGTGTACGGCACCCTTTCTGTTAACCAGTTCAGGCCGTTTCTTTTGAATTACTAGGTGCATAGATGTAGTCGCGTTAATTGTCGACAGTACAGGTCTGAGTTTATCGTTCTGCCTGGCGGCAGCAGCTTGTGATGTACGATGCCCTTCCACTCCCAACAAACACACAGCATAACCTTCTTGGGCGTCAATGTCGGCTTTGCTATGACTTTGGAACTACTCTTCGCTTCAACCAAAATCTTTTTCACGCGTTGTTGTCGTAGGTTATTCACTTCTCATCAATCGTGATCAACCGCTTCAGAAATTGCTCGATTTCGTTACGTTTCAGTACAGGTTCGCAAATAGAAATTCGATCGAGTAAATTTTTCTGAATCAGATCACGTGGAACCCAAACGTCGAGCTTCTTTTCCTAGCCGGCTTTCTCTAAATGGTTGGTTTAACACTGTTTGTTGATAGCTGTTCAAGCTAATGGCGATATGATTGCTGCTTACATGCTGGTCTTCCTAGACTTTATTACACTAACGCTATCTCGTGTGCAAAAGCTCAATAATTTTTTATGCAATCATTGCTTATTTATTTAGTTTCCCTTTTTTACCAGCGTATCGTGCTTAGCGAAGTTTGCAGTGTTCAGTCCGTATTCAGTCCTTCGCTCTATTAAACCAATCTTCTCCGATACCTTATGTAGATGTTACTCTCATCTTGCTCCACGTCTTCCCTTTAGTATTTCCTTCCACCCTTACTTACTTTACTTTCTTTGATTCCTCGTCAGTTTATCCAAACCATCAGCTTCGAATTATTTATTTTTTAAATATATTTTTCGTTCATTTTATTTATTAAAATGGGGGTTTTAATTTTAATCGTCTTAACTTCGTTCTATATACTCTTTAGAACCTCATCTTCATTCTGTGAAGTTGTTTTATGCACAAAATCTGTTAAATTATGTATAAAATTTAAGTTATTATTCTTGGAACCGTTATGTATTATAATTACAATGATTTTATTGAAAATATAATTCAGTTTCATAATAGTTATAAATAAATGATCAAAGGATGGAGAAAAGCAATAAGACTGAATTGAGGAAAGAAAATATCTATTACGTCCGGTAGAAAGGTTTAAAGCCATCTAAAATTTAATATATATTAATGAATTATCCTTCCAGTTATTCTCTATGAGCTGGAATGTTTTTCAGTGATGAGAAGTTATTTCATAAAGATTGTGATGGAGATGAAAATACTACTCTATTCTCTTAGATTGGACGAGATGTTAAATGTCACCAATAAAGGGCTTTTTAGAGTAGACATTTAATTAGATCATAACTGAAACTCAGTTTAGATGATGTGGATAGATTAAAAAGCAAAAAATCCAAAAATATTTCTAGGATGTCTGCAGACGTAGAAGTAGCTGGACAAGAATGGTGGCCTAGAAGAAGGCTAAAGACAAGATTTTGCAAGGATTAATATGAATACAACATAAACAATTTTGTTTGAAATTTAAAAGTTTCGTTAAATAATAAGTAAGATTGAAAAAAAAACATTGTTTCCTTCCAAATGTTTTTTTTTGAAATGCCAAATAATATATAACATCCAATGAAAAATTATTATTTTTGTTTGCAGTTAAATTTATGCTTAAGAGAACTAATAAAAGGTACTCTCAATCAATTTGCTTTTATTAACGTTCGTCTTCTCATAATTGCATCTGAATAATAATAACCAGCTGTGTTATGTTTAGCGAAGTTCGTTATTGTGTTTAATTCTTCGTGATTCCGTGAGATTGCCCCAAATCAATGTTCTCCGAAGTATCACTTTATGTAGATGGTCGTCCCTCTTTGTTCCAGATCTTCCTTTTGGGTTTTATCCTTCCACTTTACTTCCTTTACTTTCTTTGATTGCTCTACATCATTTATATTTCTCAAATGTCCAAACCATATTGATAAAAAAATTTGTCATTAGGCTACTGTGATAATTACTTTAATTCATTTCTATTAAACAATAAGAAGACATTTCTACCATCTCCGGATATGAACTCATAATATTTTAAAATTAAACTGTTGTGTAAATTATTATTCTACTGTCTATATAGATGAAATGATTTAAACGCATAAAGAAACTGTACGAATGGTTTTAATTCAGTTTTTTTCCATTAATTTCATTTGAAATGTTCAACAGATTTTATTTTACGATAATTTATTAAAATAATTCTATAAATTTTGTAATATATTATTTAAAATAAAAAACGTATAATTTACGTTAAAACGAATTGCAGTAATTTATAAATAGATTTCGTAAAGAAATATAATTTATTTACTTTAAATTTATTTATTCAGTGACGTAATTATGTTACTGATATTACGTTATTAAAAAAGGAAAAGTAAATAAATATTTATAAATAAATTACACAAAAAGTGAAAAATAAACGAATAAAGAATATTAACAAATTTGTTAAAAGGGAATTTTTTTATTTCATAAAGTGAATGGGCATCACTGATTCAGTCTCTGGTGAGCTGGACTCTCACCTGTTGCTGTTACGTTACTCATTCACCGTCAGTTACAGTTTTTGCTGTTTGATTACGGTTTAGTTTTACGACGCGTGTTTTATTCCTATCGTTGATTTGTGCTTTTAGTTTAATTTATTATGTAGATAAAACAGATTGTGATGATTTCTCACATTGTTTTCATTCAGGTAAATTGGTTCTATTTAATAATGACTTTTTTAAATTATGAATTAATTTATACATTTCCATCTAAGTATTAAATATTCTGTAAAATCTATAATTTGAATCGGGAGAAATAAACCCTGCTCTGTATTAAATACAGAGAATACGATAATTCTTCTGAATGATTTTATTTTTCAGTTACCAAAAATACAATTGATCGTTTCTCTTCTATCAGCAAGATTAACCAATTTAATGAAATTTCTTTTCATATTGTTCTCGATGAACTGAAAAACGTTTCAGTCTTTAGCTTAATGAACATTTTATACGGTTTGCATTCCTGCTGGGCAGTACCAAATGTCAAATTATTTAGTGTTTTCAGCAAATGCAAGAAAGGATTGCGTAGTAGTAGTAGCAATGTTTTATCATTTTTTATTAATATCATTTTCAGTTAAGCAGTGAAGATAAATTTGATTCTATAATTACTCATCAAATTAAATCGATCTAAAATGTTTGTTCCTATTTTTTTGGCTACATAAGTTACAGATTACTACACAAGTTTCTTCGCACTTCTTTAAAAATGGCCCTTGTATAATAGAAATAAATATATGTGTATAATGCTTTTTACATAACAAAAAACCATTCCTACGAAATAAAGCTGTTCCAGAAAAGAGAACATACTTTCCCTTGAATTTAATCTAAGATCAGAAATTCAAAGTTGTCTAAAGTTATCAAAAATCAAAAGCTCGACATCTTTTTAATGATTTTTGTTAAAATTTAGTTTTTCTAATCTTTATTTTCTGAAAAGTAGTCAATTTTTATGTATAAGTTGACAATATAAATATTTCTTTAAAAGATTACTCAATCTCGAGAATAGAATTCTAAACAAATTGTTATAAAAGTCAATTATCAAATTAACTTTTATTTCAAATTTTCTTAATTATTAATTTTTTTCAATAAACTGTTGCATTTAAAAAACCATTCTGAATTATCACTTTTAAGTTGTATTGTAATAGATTTGTATTAGGAAAATATAGGAACCAATATGAAATACAATTAAATGTAGAAACAAACACTTTTAATTATGTTTAATGCAATGTAATTTATGTACTCTGATTTACGGGATTCAATTAATAGTATTACTGCAAGAATTGTCAACTTAAGACACAGTACCAAGACTAATTCTCAAACAGTGCTTTGACAGTAGCACACCAAAAATAAAACAAAAATATGACCAGTCCTGAAAAAATAATTTTCCTAAATAATGAATTAATGAGAAGGTATTCTTTAGACCGGTTTCTATTAGGTATCATACCTAAATGATTTAGATGACCTGAATGAGAAAAAAATTTCTCCTGGATATTGCATAACCATTCTTAAGATTACAACTATTCAATATATGATTTATTAAAAAAAATAAGAAGCGAAGAAGTTTCCCTTGCTTTTTTTTTACTAAGTTGAATACATGCTGCATATCATGGCATGCCATGGACACTAAAACGTAAATATTATTTAACCACTTAATGATACCTTCAACCTGTTCACCCAGAAAAAGAAATGTCTGAACATTGAACTTTATTTTAGAAAAAACTACACCGATGGACCTTAGTTATTTAACGTATATTACAGATGTAAGAATGACTGGGGGAAATAAGGTAAAACAATAGACAATGCTGTATAACCTTTCTGTTAGAAAAAAAAATGCCTGTAAAATATCTGGGAAGTTTGTTCCCCGAAAAATTATGATTTGAATGAATTGTGATGGACCTATGTAAAAAATGGATAATTTAAACAATTGAATTTTTTCTGGAAGATTTCAGATAAAATTTCATTGTTCTTCTACAGTATTCATATTAACTTCTACTTCTTTGACATTTTTCAAAGAATATATTTACATTAAATAATTTTAAATTCATTATAAATTTATTAAAATGTGGATTAAAATTTTATAATAGCATACTTTTCGTTCACCTACTACCTTACAAAAAATTGTAACTGAAAACTCGTCTGGAATCTGATATTTTTAAACAAAAATTTAAATAAGAAATTGGAAAATCTGAAAAGTAGGGGAAAAATTAATGTAACCTAAATTTTATTTTATTTTTTTATTGAACTTTACCCTCAATACTTCCTTATATATCAAAAGTTTATATCTGAAACCTAAATTAAAATATGGACAAATAACTGATGTATAAAAGACTTTGCTGTTACTTCCAATAATTGTTTTTACATAATACAACTTTATTAATTCGAATAACTGTTCCAGGTAAAAGTCGTAACCTCTGTTTTCATTCTAACTAGTTTTATATCTTAATATATGATTTTTTTCTAAAACTTTACGATTTGTATTTTACTTTCACTTGCATCATAGCATCTAGCTACAAGAAGGAAACTACGGTAATCAATCAAAAAATGGGGTATGAGTTTTTTGCACTTCTCGATGTTTCATGACCCAGAAACCCCAAAAAACAAAAAGGTGGGGAGTAATGTTCTTACGTATATACCTATCTACGTGTTTGAAGCTTGATAACTTGTGACTGGATTAATGGATTTTGATGAAATATGGCATTTGTTGGTAAAATTTTGTGGTCAGTATCTTCAAGGGATGGGTAGATAGTTTTTTTGGGATCAATTTTTTCAAATTTTTCATACATAACCCCATTTTATATTTAAATTAATACATGCGTACGTACTTTTCTTACTATTTTAACAAAAATTTTTCCCCCAAATTCTGCCCCTTCCATAAAAATCGAAAAGGTTATCTTTTTATCTATTGCATATTTTATAACAAAATTTTTGTATTATCGATTAAAATATTAATTTTTAATTTAAAAAAATTATTCATGTGTCATTATTTTTCCACTATATAAGAATAAATAACCAACGTTAGGAAAGTATAACTACTTTTGGTAATTAAGTATTAACGCCACCGCAGCTACAGCTTTATTTAAAAACAAAGTAGTCAATCGGATTTCGGTGGAAAATGGGCCGATATAGAGTTTAACATAGATTCAAAACAGTCTTTTTATTAATTTTAATAATTTATATTTATTTATTTTATAAATATAATTTAACCAAACTTAACCTACGCTCGCTTCGCTCGCTAACCTTGACTAATTAACAGGAGTGTTTTGATTATTTAAATAATAAATAATTACAATTACTGAATTTATTAAATAAATACTCAAAAAATTACGGTGTTAATTAGTCAAGGTTAGCGAGCGAAGCGAGCGTAGGTTAAGTTTGGTTAAATTATATTTATAAAATAAATAAATATAAATAACAATTTATTAAAATTAATAAAAAGACTGTTCATTTTCCACCGAAATCCGATTGACTACTTTGTTTTTAAATAAAGCTGCAGCTGCGATGGCGTTAATATGTAAGTACCCAACTTTTTTGCGAGATATTCTAATTCTTCTTTTTGTGTGGAAAGTAGAAGTATTTAGTAAGTACATGGAATGATAAAGAGAATTTTAGATAAAATATATTAAGTTCAGTTAAAACTGAACTCAAGTTAAAATTTATTATCCAAGTAAAATTTATATTCTAGATTCATTACAATTTAAAATAAAGAAACCATCAAATAAAGTACATAACTCTTGTTAAATAAAAAATTATGTAATACGTACGGGTTAATGAACACGTGGCACTTAATTATTAGAATAATAGTAATAATGTTAATAATATTTGAATATATATATATATATATCGTGTGTGTGTATATATATATATATATATATATATAAAAGTCATACATGGCTTTATTCAGGATGTAAAACGAACGGTAAAAAGGTGTTAGTGAACTGTTTTTTAATATATACGGGTGTATAAATATATATTATATGTATGTATGCAGTCATTGTATCGTATTGCTGCATGCAGTTGAGCGCTCAGGGCTAACCCGCCCTCTCCCAATGCAACAATGTGTCTGTCCGCCCAACTAAACTTGTAGACATTTTACATTCTCCGTCATAGACTGCTACTATACAAAGTGTAATATTTATATATATATATATATATATATATATATGTGTGTATGCAATAACGACAAACGTATATGTGTATGTATGTATATGTATACCATTCTATCATAAATCTGTTACAGTATTATAGTGTATATAAAATAATCAGGTCAGCTTTTTAATACCACTCAAGGTAGAAACATTAAACAGCTTGTGCAGTAGACATTTAGATTTTTATATGCGTGTATATTTACTTTTAAAATAAAATAACCATATGCTAACTACCACCCAGTAATTACATAAATATTTTTGTAACATGCTCTGTAAATTATTAATAATACAGGAAAATAAAAAGGGTATTGTAAATTGGTTATGATATGTTATTAGTCATTTGTAAAACACAAAACCGAATTCTATGAAATCACAAAGTCGTAATATTAACTAAATTTATATTATTATAATATAGTAAAGATCGTCAATGCATTGAGATCCAGCTTTTATGCATACCATGATTAGTTTCATTAAAAATGTGAAAATAAGTAATACATTTTAATAAAAAAACATAAAAATTTGTAATAAATTAAAAGATAAAAACTTAAATACCCGTGGCGGAATGGTAGCACTTCGACCTTTAATCCGGAGGTCCCGGGTCCAAATCCCGGTTAGACGTGGCATTTTTTATATGCTACAAATTTCCATCTGGGGTAATGACCGTAGCATTTGAGCCCGTAACACGAAAGGGATAAAAATAATACTGTAAATTATTTTTTACAAACTTCTACTTTATGAAATCCCGCCTAAATTAAAAACAAACAACTACTCACTATTCGTTTGGCACTTAAATTAAAAAAATATAATTTAAAGAATAATTGTACTCTTTTTACTGCTTACCAGTTTTATTATTAATTTTTTAAGTTTATTTTATTTGACATATTTTGACCTCCTTTGAAGCTTGATACCTTGTGACTGGATTAATAGAATTTGATGAAATATTGCCAGAGTCTAGTATAGATGGAGCAATGTTTTGGTAAAATTTTGTGGTCAATATCTTCAGGGGATAGAGTAGATAGTTTCTTTGGGATCAATTGTTGCAAAATTTTAATTTAATCCACAACTCCGCAACTTTACTTTTACCTTTGCTCTATGGAAGAACTGTATGTAATGCACTGTTTTACAATAAAAAGTACTATTACTCGATTGCTGTACAATATCTGTCCACTTTTTTTTTATAGGTATGATGTATGCATAACGCCTGAAGTAACAGATGATCCAGTCAATAATTGCTTTTTCTGAGCGTAATGATTTTTATTGTATGGTCAATTTCTTTTGTGAAAAGATGAAGGTGTCTCACTTATAGGGCTGAAAATTGGTGGGATTGTCATCATATGCAACCATACTCGCATATTTCGCTGTGTGAATAAGGTAACGAGAAAGGGATGAGTAAACGGGAAGCCACTTCACTCTCACTTTTTCTATCGCTCCTGGCATGGTGCGTTTGCTATTAATAAAAATTAATGTTTTTGAAAAATAAAAAAGACGAGAAATCAGTAAATTAATCAAATTAAGAAAATTATTGAATTGAAATGACCGTTAACTATTTCAACTTGTGTTCTTGATGTTTCTGCTTGAAATAATTTAAATTTCAGAATGGCAACAGATTGATTTACATTTACACTTGAATAATCCAATACTGAATAATTATGAGGGGAAAAATACACAATAATTTGAAAAAAAAAATACTACACCATGTAATTTTTCTTTAAAAAAAAATCTTCTACTGATAAGAAAAAAAAGAGACTGCCTGAAGAAAATCAGTCTTGTCTATCTTAATAAAAGTTCTGTCTCTAAAAGCTTGTTACATTCAATGTTATTAACGTCGAGCTTTTTTAAAATTATGAATTTTATATAGACTATTTGTTTTTGTGAACTTTTTCTACAGTCTGTAACAATATGTTTAAGGTAATATTCTGGAAGAATTTATTTTTCCTTTTGTTTTTCAAGGTTAAAGTTTAGGACGTTATAAAAATTCTTAAGAAATATAAAATAAAATTCTTTGTATAATTTTTATCGGTTATTCTCTTTTTTCTCCTGCTGAATTGAATCGGTGAATATAATACATTGTTTTACAACAAAAATGATTACGATATTTGTTGATTTAAAGTACCTTTTCTAATCTTTTTTATGGCTATGACGTATGTAACTCATTAAAAGTACAATATCCAGCAGTCATATATTGATTTATTCTCTGAAAGTAATGATGTTTATTATGTAACCAGTACCAGTGGTGAAGAGAATGACGGTGCAACTGTTACGATTGAATGTCACCTATATTCCCCGTAGTCTTGATTTGTTGATATGCAAAATATATTCGGCTCAGTAATGAAGAGAATGAGAAACCAATTCAATTTTTCTTTTTCTTAATAATAGTGGTTTGAGGTGATTTTTTTTCTTGAAAATGGATATATCATGTTTGGAAGTGACTCGTTTTAAGATTGCCTACAAATATTAGAATGTTAGTTCTAAACATACAATTCATTTAACTTTTACTTTTTTTCTAAAGGAATTTAGAAACTTTTTGTTAAAAAATATCTTTAGTAAAAGTACTGTAATTAACATTATTAATTGGTTATATTTTACTAAAATTAAAAAAAAAATTAGTGTAAAATTTACTGTTTTTAATTAGTAAAATTTTAATTAGTTTAGTAATACCTACACTATAGTGAAAAAATTAAATAAATCTGTTGATTTATTATTCGCTGGGGAAATATACACACCCAAATTATTATATTGGCTAGTAGTCTTCGTTCCCATAGCAACGAATAACCAACCAACATCTTGTTCCAAGATTCCACCTGTCAAGGTCTCTTTCCCATCTATTATAGATTATATCTCTTTAAATATAATTTATTTATAGTGGTTTTTTATTGGGTTGTAGATATTTAAATAAATTTATAATTTATTTAAATACTTAATTATCCTTTTTTTGATAAAATCAGTTTTTAATTCCATATAAGATGTAAATAAGATTTTTTGTTGCATTTATATAATTACATTATATATCTATTCGTTATTAGATTTAATAAAACTAGTTATTTCATACCAATGCATAGATGTATTTAAAAAGGAATTTTAAATTATACGTTATGACTTATTCTATAAGGAATAAGTTAATTTTTATTGCCAATAATAAAATATGATTCAAATATAAAATCAAACGAAGTTCAGGCCAGATGTACGTATATGTAATGAAGTTTATACCATTAATAGAAATGTTTAAATTAAAAAAAATAATAAAAGTTAATAAATCCATTATTATACGGTTTATTTAGATAAAATTCTTAGCTCGTATATTTTGGTATCTTAATTAAGTGTTTATATGGTTTCAGTTACGTGTAAATATTATGAAATTATTTATTTATTTATGCATCATTATTTAAGTGTATCTCTCATTGCACTACTAATGGCGTTCACGATCCGTTGAGAAATTGCTTTAGAATTAGAAATCATCTACATTTTCATTTCTTCATCTATGAATATTCTTGTGTCATTTCATTTTTATTTTTATCACTCATTTTTTCATTATCTTTTATAGGTGTTTAGGATTTGTAAGAATTTTATCCCATAATACAAAAACACCTGTTTCTTATTAGCATTATTTTAATTAAAAACTAATTTTTTTTTATTTTCTAAATGTCTACAAATACATTTTTAAAACTAAAAAAAATCTTGTTTGAAGAAAATATTTTATGATCTTTCTATAGTATATTGTTTATTTTTTGTTGCATAAAGACTAGATTACATTCATTATAATTTCATATTAAGCTATATTGCATTTTTTATATTTTTATTATTATTATTGATTGTGGTTTTTATTTTACCCTACCTTAAGCTGTATTAAAAAGAAATATTCTGTTTTTAATATTATCTAGATTAATAATGTAATTCTATGAAATAAGTTTCATAATATCGTACACAAATCATATTCCATTTTAATATTTAGAATTATAAATTTTGTGAAATTGTTATATGATAAATGTGACTTTTTTTACATTTTTATTTAAGAAATCTTTTACTATTCAAAACCGTTTCAGCATAAATGCTTAGAATATAATATATAATACTTTGATAATATAGTCTTTTTATAATACTGTTAAGATTCTTCTTGTATTTTCCACTGTAACAATCTTAAATGAATTATGTAATTGTATATATCTAAATATATATATATTTTCATTTTTTCGCTTCGCTTCACTCGATCCAGTTATCTAGCGATGTGCAAGTATCCTTGTTTTTTCTTAACAGAGACAGTTTAAATAATACAGATTAGGGTTTTAATATTACTAGAAACATTTTTTTAGTTTTATTTATTTATAATTTTTAAACCGACTTCAAAAAGTAAGAGGTTCTCAATTCGAACCGTATATTTTTTTGTTATTCCGTTCATAACTTTTCAAAAAGTGTACAAATTTTGTTAAATGTTCTTTTTTAAACAACACTGGATGATCCTACTGTGGTGCCACACCATTACCGAGTGGTACTGAACCATTAAAAAATGTATTGAGCAAAAAAATCCGATCTAGACACGTAGAAACTTCTGCATTGAATAAGTTCTTCAGATTATTCGATACTTGACAGATTCTTTGCAAACGAGTGTGTCTTTCATCGGGTCTTTCCGTTTTGAAACTTTTTAGGTTAATGCTTTCTTACAACAATCGATGTGAACATTCTTTAGGCGTTTTCGTAGAAATACTTTTATGAATCAATAGAAAAATGAAGTAATTTTTGCTTTTGTGTTTCATTTGAGAGACGCTTTGAAATCAAATCATGTCGATGTTCCCTTTTAGACTGAATTTTTTTTGACAATTTACACTTCATATATTCCCGAATTTCAGGTAGCCTTTGCTCATATATGATTTTAGACCATTGACTCCGAATCCTAAGCATCCCTTCTTTAAATCGTTTTGAACAAGCCTGTTTTGTTTCAAGAGAACGTTGTTTCTCTTCTTTGAAACATTATATTTTTATACTCAGAATAAAAAAATAAAGAAAATCTAATATATCTATATTCAATATTGAAACCAGAAAACAATTCAGACTCACCCTCAGAAAAATCAAAAGGGGAACGATTAGTCTCAGCAAAAATCCAAGAAAGAAAAAAATAAAAGAAACGAAAAAAATCAAATATCTAACTGAAAATAATGCCAATCAACTAAATTAAAAGACTCATAATTAAAAATAAAACAAATAATAAAAAACAATAAATATGATTTTTTTTTCTCTCAATCCTTAATTTTTACATCGATAAAGTACACAACTAAAAGAAAATACTTTTTTTCAAATAATAGAGCCAAATTTCAAAATTAAACAATATTTTACTAGAAAGGAAAAATAATTTTATCATTACGCTCTTAATATAATCTTTAAAACTTATTTTTTGAAGTCGGCGCCAAATTTTAGAATTTGCTTGATGGTTTAATTCAACAAATCTTGTGTACTCGTAAATAATTTAAAATTTGGCATCGACTTAAAAAAAAATAATAAGTTTCAGAATTTGTATTAAGGGCGTAGCGGAAAGATTGTTTTTTTAATTTCTGGAGTCCCAATTTTTTTCTATGACTTTGTTGTTTAATAAAACGTTTTACACCAGATGCTTGCTTATTAACAGCCTAGGCTGTTTAAAATTAAATAAATAAATAAATAAAACAGAATAAGATATTTTAATCATTAAAAACCACTCCATAATTTCAACGATTTAAATGTACGTTTTTAATACAAAATATTGTTTCATCTAAGTATTGTGTATTTAGTTTGACTTAAGTATTTTAATGGTTAGTTTGATTAAAGTATTGAATCTGTGTTAAATTAATACATTATTGGATGTCTGATTACGCATGAACCATCCTTAATTAGAATGTTGAAGAGTAACGAAATATAGTAATAAAATCTAGTAATTAGTGTTAGATTGTTTATAGATTGAATCTTAATTGTACTTATTTATCAAAATAATTGATATACCAGTTTAAACTTAAATTATTTTATAAACGATTAGATTAATTTAAAAAAAATCAAATATAAAAAAGTCCACCTTGCAATAGTTGTGTAACGCCAAGGAAAGCTGTTTAAAACACTTAAAAATAAAATATTATGTTTACAAAAGAAAAAATAGGAATCCTTAACGGTCTAATAAGAATAATTCTAATTTTTATTCTAACCTTACAAACTTATGGGTAACATAAAATTTGAAACAGAATTGATGGAAGAGTTTTGTTTTAATTTATAATGTTCTTTTTACCTATTCTTATCTTTTTAAATTGTTAATTCAGAAATGTGAAATATACTTTGTTAGATATTTACTTGGACACCATTAAAAAACGTTGGCAAAGTATTACACTACTCTACCGGTTACGCTGGTCAAGTCATATAATACTTTGGACGACTTTTTAATTGGTAAACCTTTCCGGCTTGGCCGGAAAGTCTTTGAAATTCAGTCATTAAAAGTCTTATTTTTAGTTTCATAAAAAGCGTTTAAATATAAGTAAAACAATCCAAAATTTAAAAAAATTTAAAAAGCCGTATCAGTAGGGCTTTTTTTATTGATTATAATGATTACCAAAATAAAATTTAAGCATCAAAATTTCATAATTTCAAATAAATATACTTTTTATTTTGGGGGTCACTCTTATTCTGTGAGAATCATTTAGTAAACATTTTTTTATAAAGAACTAAGTAATCCTTAAGAAAATAAAATAATTAAAAAATGAATATTTTAAAAACGTTGAAAAAATGAAGTATAGCTTTTACGATAGTAATGAAAAAATTGCTTTTTATTTTTTGTTCGGGGTACAACTACTTAAATTTTAATTGTCCTAAAGTGACAAAGAAAAAAAAAAATACCACAATTATTATATTTTTTGAGATGTAGAATAGATTTTAAAAATATTTCATACATAAGTTTAGCTTAACAAATTTTCTTAAGTTTTCTCTAAATCTAATATTCCCCTTCCAATAAAAGCTGAAACAAGAACGTAAAAATTCTCAAAAAATGTTCTATTCATATTTTTTCTTTTAATATTCTAGCTATATTTGCCGGGAAAGTAAAAGTGAACTTGACAAGCCGTTTTTGGTTGTAGTTCTTAAACAATATAAAGATAGCCAGGAGCAGGGGTTGGAATTTTTTTTCTACACCAGAGTAGGCTTTTCTGCCGTTCTATTCCTCACAGCCCAATATACAGCCGCCAAATTAACATGGCTCTTGTCAGTTACCATAAGTAAAGTTGCCGGACGTACACAAATATAGAGGCAAGCGGAATGTGTTGGAATATTATTTATGAGTGTTTCTCCAAAAATATTTTCTGGAACACTTATACAAAATACTTTGTCTTATTTATTACAAAAAGCCTTTGTTACAGTCAAAGTGGATATTTGTATAAAGATTAACAACAGATAATTGTAGTGCTACTATGTTTTCCACTTACATGCGTTTATTTTTTTTTTTTTGGAGAGGAGGTTTTATAGGGTAAACAACTATTTTATTTATGATACCCTTATTACTTTATAATTTAGAATAAAATAAGGTTGTAAAGTGAAAGCAATTCTTTTTAAATCTATGTAAGAATCAAATAAATATGTTAGGAGGATTAAAAAAAACGAGAAAAGGCAAGTTGCTAGCCATATATCAAGAGTTCCACAGACGTTGCTTAGCCCCATCGTTTTTTAGATTGTAAACAAAATGAGTAAATGAGTTAATAAGTAAATAAAATAGATAAATTTAAGAATTGTACAAAAAAATGAAGAAAATAAATATGAAAATTAATTGTTTTATTCTTTTTATCAATAATACGAAATTGTATGGTGAAGTAAAACTTCAATGAAGAAATTGGTAATACCTTAATTATTTATCAACAAAAAAAAAACCAACATATGTTGTAAACTTTTTATGAATTTAACAAGTACTTAACGTGGTTATTGTTTGAAAATTTCCATTAATAATAATATATATGTATAATTTATTAGTCTAAAGAACTGTATAGATAGTAAAGATAATAATATTATACAAATATAAATATCAACACAAATATTAGAATTAATATTCTAATATTTATTATTATTATTATTCGAAAAATATCACGAAGAGTCATCATAACGGGTCGTCGATCGGTCGGTCGTTCATTTGATTATGGGTGGAGCTACACACGTTTACGTGACTGATTCAAACTGAATCAAATGAACTGAACGAACGAACAAACGAACGAGTTTTAAAAGATGTATCTAGTTCTATGATCCATACAGTCTTGTTTTATTATTAATTTTATATATATAAAAAATACATTTTTGATCGGAAGAAAGTGATTTGCAGAAAAATACTGTATGAACAAGTGTTTTGACTAGTTTTTATTGATCTTTTTTATTATATGAAAAGTGTGGGAGAATAAACAATGAAGTCAAACTAATAATCATGTATCTCTTTGTATTTTATTATCTTCTTTATAATAATATAAATATATATTTAAGCCTCAGTGTTACGTAATGTAATATTACTACTTAAAAAAAAAATCTAATCTTGTTTCACCTGCTGTATAACAGTTTTAATATTACACCTGTTTTTTGTGGTTTATATAAAGATTTATTTTATTTTATGTACATTTAATGATTTAAAATCTTTGGGCTAGGTACAAACAAAAACAGGTTTTAACTAATGCTTAATATTAAGTAACATTAATAAAAAAAATGTGATATTCTTATCGGCTTATTTTTTTAAACGTTTCTTTTTTTTTAATATGTATGAAACATCTAGAAAATAACAAATTTTTATTAGTTTTAAAAGAACCGTTTTTGGTAAAAAATAATCTTTTTTACATATATTTTTCTGAAGAATAAATATCCCGTATATTCAGTTATGTAATTTCAAATTAATATTTAACGAACTATGCTACAAAACCAAATATTTTAAGACCCAGATTCTTCTTTGCTGTTATGTTTTTGTGCCCCCACTTTGCATAATTTTGCTTCTACTGTTTAGTTTTCTTTGCAAGATATGTGATGGAATTAATTTACGTTGAATTGAACGATTCTTGTGCATAATATAGAGCTATTTATAAATTAATTTGCAATCTAGTACAAAATTTGAATCCATATTTTTATTACTTTTTGACATAGTCCCCGCCCAAATTCAAACTCTTGTAGTATCGTGACACCAATTTGTTTATTCCTTCTTAAAAGAATGGTGCAGCCAAAATACCCATCCATGAGTTCATCATTGCTTTTAGGTGTTAAGTAGTCAGCCAATTCTTCAATTTTATGAACGGATGAAAATCAGATGATGCCAACTCAGAGCAATAAGAGGAAAGTTAAAGATTTACCACTTAAACTTGTTTAGTACAACTTTAGTCCGAACGACCTTTTTATACATTGTTATGTATAATAACGATTCCCTTCGTTAGCGTCCCTCACCATTCATTCGCTCTCCTAAGTTTTGTCAGCATTTCGCAATAAACGTCTACGACTATTTTCTTACCCAGCTTCATAAATTCTGTCAACAAAACTCCTTTACGGTTCCGAAACTTGTTAGCCACAACTTTTTATTCGAATTGGTTTATTTGAATTTTTTGGCAAGTGATGTGCATCCATTTTTTGGACCGTTCTTTTCTCTCGGTATTTATAAAACGAATCTATTTCTCGTTACCAGTAACAACAATACTGTCAAAATTTCACTTCCTTTATTCTGGCATTGCTAAAAAAATGTTAATATGTTCCCATGCTTTTCGTTTTGTGGGCATCTGTAAGTCGTTTGAATCTTACACGAACACAATCTCTCTGTAATGGTTCTTTAAAGAATGAACCTTGAAATTTGTGGAAAAGTTTCAGTAAGTCTGCCACTGTTTGTGAAGCGGCGTTATCAAGAACGTATGTTCAATTTTTTAAACACGTTCATGATTCACAGTGGAATGCCGTACTCTTTCATCCTCGTCGTGAACATGAATTCGCCCGTCGATAAATTTTCTGTGGCCTTTTTTCATATAACCATCATACATTACATTTGTTACTATTAACTGCGTACAACCGATGGTGAATCGCGGGTGTAGAAGTATCTTCTGTTTGCGTGGAAACGAATACTTCGGGACTGGTGGCCTTAACATTCCCTTCATATTTCACCACCTACTACTCGAGCTGTACAGAATAAAATAGCGACTAACTGTATTCGTAATGATATATAAGCTTAATTGATGTTTAATGCGTATGCGCTATGTTGACATGGAAACGGAGTGTTTGTTACGCCCGATCGGAGTTTAATTTGTAAGTAATAACCACGCGTGGTCAGTAAATGAAATTTTCACCGTTTGAAAGCATGTGTTTGAGTTTCAATTATCGGCTGCCAGATTGCGCTAGCGCTCAAACGTACGCTCACCTCGTCGTAAATAACATGTCGTCTGTGGCATCAGAAGGCGTTCAGTATTTTGCAATTAACCAAGACTAGAGTCTGTAATAAGATTCAGCGAGCGTTTCGATAACGTTTCAAGGTCGGTTCTACCATTGCTTAGAACATTTTTCACTGGTACAAATAATTTGAAGGATCGGGGTGTTTATGTAAGGCGAAGAGTTTAGGACGATCACGCACTTCAGAGGAAAATGTACAACGAATTCAATAGGCTTTTCAGCAAAGTTCGAAAAAGGCCGCTCTTAGCGTTAGGCGAGAACTCGCGGTCTCTCATATGACTGTTTGGTATGTGTTAAGACGACGCTTGCATTTCAGACCATACTGATTACAACCAGTACAAGCTGTTTGTGTAAATAACAAAGAAAACGTAAAGATTTCTGTGATGTGCTTTTAGCTGATATGGAAAACGATAGGTTCTTATTGTGGTTAATGTTTAATGATGAAGTAACATTTAATTTAAGCGGTAAAGTTTCACGTCACAATGTTCACATATTGGGAGTTGAAATTCCACACGAGATTCACCAAAATTTAATGTATGTTTGGGCGGTTTAATTTATAAAAATTTATGGTCCTTTCTTATTTGCAGAAAACACAGTAACAAGATATTCTTATCTTGAAATGCTGCAGGACTGGCTTTTCCCACTTCTATATGAAGCCTCTGAAGAATTGATTCTCAGCAAGATGGGGCTCCGCCACATCGGCACAACCGAGTTCGTCGTTTTCTAAATGAAACATCGCCTCAGTGCTGGGTAGGGCGTACGGGAGCCCAAGATTTGGCAATACACTCTTGGTCCCGAAGATCTCTGGACATTACATCTTGTGACTTTTTCTTGTGGGAAAATGTGAAAAAAAGTGTTATGTTCCATTACCTGCTGATTTGGAGAGTTGAAAACTAGAATAAAAATTTCAGTAACTTCTGTAATAGAAGACTGTCTGCACTGCGTTGCGAAAGAATTCAGCTATTATCTTGGTGTTATCCGTTCAAGGAATGGAAAAAATTTTGAACATTTACAACTTGATAGTTAAATTTTAAATATTTTAGATAGTATGTAATTTGCCTAGTAATGTAACAAATTTTTATTGTAAAACAAGTCAGCCAAGGCGAGCTCCGGGGCCGACCCAGGGGTTCCCTGGGACTTCCTGTGGGTAGTGGGCCAACCTCAGAACCGCAAAGCTTGCTTTGGTAGTAAAGTGCTAAATCAAGTATTTTCATACTTTATTATATTTTGTGAACAATTTTGTAAATTGTTTGATAGCTTTGAATTTTAATTAATTGTAGCCAGTGTATCTAATATCTATGATGTTTTCTTCTTCAAATCACATGTTTTATTTCAATTTAAAAAAACTCTTTTTAGTACATCATAGTATTTTTTATTAGCATTGTATTGGTACGTCCCTTCTAGTTTTTTTAATTTTTGTGTTTGTTGTTACTTTCTTGTACGAAGTAAAGGAAGTATTGTGATCACGAAAAATTTCAGTTTTCAGATTTCAACAGAAAAATCCATTTTTACCATCCCTGAATCCATTTTGACTAGTTTCGACGTGACGTCTGCACGTACATATGTATCTCGCGTGACTCAAAAAAGATAAATCGTAATATGTTGAAATTTTGGATTTAGGACTGATGTAATATCTGGTTGTGCACCTCCCCTTTTGATTGCAATCGGCCGAACGAAATGTATCCAAAAAAAGTCCAATATCAGAAACAATTTTGATTTTGGACTTTTTTTTCATTGCAGTAAGAAGCCCTCATTGAGAGCTTTTAAACGATATATCGTGGTACTTATTTTCATTGGTTCCAGAATTATAGCGAAATAAAATTTTAATTAATTAAAATGTGGATCTTGTAAGGAAAGGCACAAAGGTTCGAATGAAACTTCATCCCCTTTTTTTAATTTAAATATATTGATTTATTAATAGTTATTAACCTCTGATGTAAAACAAAAATTACGATAATAATAATTCAATAATAGCAATAAAAAAAGAAAAAATATCAGAAGTTATTACTGAAATAAAATTTCATGTACTTTTCATTTAAAAAAAAGAATGTATATATGAAATTTAACAGGCGTACAGGAAGTCATATGGTGACCATATCAGAGTTTTTAATTTTGTGTTGCCGCTCTTATGGTTTTTATTGGTTTCGTTTTTGTAAGTTTTATTTTGCTTTACCGTTTTATAAACTGGTAAAGTTTTAACATTGTAATGGTATAAAAATGTAGGAAAAGTTGTTTTAAATATATTTTTTTAACGTAAAATTGAATTTTTAAGTTTTGATTTCATCTATCTAAATTAGAAATATTACAACTGTGGTCAGATGGTAATGTTACTACTGTCAATATAATTTTATTTTATAAATAGTCAATGGAAATATGAAATAATTTTATAAAAATAAAGAAATTAAAATAATACTGTTAATATTTTCTTTAAAGATTATCAGTAATTTTATGCGTTAATACGAGTAATTACTAAAGTAATACTCAAATTTACCGTACTTAAAAAGTGAATAACTTAAATTTTAAAATTAATATATTTTTAAATTTGTGTAATAAAACTGGCCAGTGTACTCGGTTACTTATAACATGTAGACGGCTGTTTATACTATTAATCCTAGAAGGCTCATCCATTTAAAATGTCATTTTTATGCCATTATTCCATTAATATTTCGTTTGAGTTTTAAATTTCATTTTCCCTCTCTCTCTGCGCTTGCAGTTCAGAACATTTTTAGGTACCACTCTCGGATACTGGCATGTTCGACTGGTCACGTGCTACTATAACAGTTCTCGGGTCAAGGTTCGGCTCTGCTAACGTATGCTAAAAATATTTATTTAATACAGAAATTGTGTAGGCCTGTTACTTTTTAATTAGCTAATATTTTTTTTATTTTTTACTTGGTTATTTAACATATAGTTGATTAAAAACTTCCTATTTCAGATTTCTTAAATTCATAACATTCAAACGTAAATACTTGGTTACCATATTTATATAAATCTGCTAGAAGAAAAAGAATTTATTTATATGGAATTTTTTTTTGTTAAGAATATAAAAAACAATTTACAACCGAATCGCCCGAAATTCTTTAGAGAAATAATTTGCAATATTATAATGAATAAAAGGTAAATGGAAAAGTCTTCGTTTTTAAACATTTATTTAATAAATATGCTTTTGAATATGTTTTTATTATTTTTTAATCTTAAGTTGAACCGAATTCGATGGTTATTTATTTGCAATTTGAGATTATCCACTATAAATTTTCTAGATCATGAATGGGAATCAACCTTCAGGTAGCAAGCAGGCTACCATATCATTTGTACCATTAAGATTGTCTGTCGTGAATAGTATTTTACAAAACAAAAACCTGTGAATTTCTTTTCGGTGAGGTTTTTATTATTTTTTGCTTATATACTGGTATATCACTACAGTAAACAAAGGCTGCATCATTGCGGGTTTCCCGCAATCCAGGTCACCCGGTTCCTGCTAAATCCACTTGCGGGGCAGAACCAGTCCGTCGGTGGACCACATGAACTAGATTGAGTCTGGGACCACCCGCAAAGCTACGTGGAACCATTACGTGGAATTTGTAAAAGCTACCTGGTCTGATCTGCAGAGATCATTGTTTACGAAGTCATAAACCTCACACAAAGTTCATGAACCTTACTGCCTGCTGCTGTGAACAGTAATGACCACTATTACTGCCAAGAATCCAAATATCAATCGATTGCTACATTATACGTTTGGATGTTACTACACGTTACTGAAGGCTAACATCCATCCGGTTCCAGACACTTTGGTTTAATTTCAGACATAAATCTACCTTCAGTCCTACATCCAACCATATTGCTTCCAGAATTCAGTCTCTTTTACTGCCTGTCTTCAGGTGAGTCTGAATTACAAAAAAATGGATAGTCCAACCAAATTATGCTTAGAGAAAAAAAATATTGTTACTTGACTTTTATAAATAGAAATGGTAAACGGGCTTATAATAAACGTAAAAAAATAAATCCGTGAGCGGGCGGTGGAGGGGTGATTTAGAGGGTTGGGGGTAGATACAAAATTTCCAATACAAAAGTTATAGATCATGCAAAAATCTACAACTTTTGTAGAGGTTAATTTTTAACATAACTTCAAAATTTCCGAGAAAAATGGGAAAAACATTTTTTTTTCGTATTATTTTTAATGTCCGCAAAAATAATTTAATTTTGACGAAACTTGGTGAAAGTATACCTTTCTGTGTCTTAAATAACTACAAATTTTTTTGACGTCAATTTCGCCGAAAATCGCAGTAATACCATTTTTCACCCCTTTTAAACCCCCCAAATCAATCCTCCACCACCCCTGCTCACGCATTTGTTTTTTATTAAGTTTATTATAAACCCCTTTACCATTTTCATTTGTAAAAGTCCTGGTAACAATTTTTTCCCTCTAAATGAGTTATTTCGATCGGTCTATATATAGTTTTTCGAAAAACAATTAGATTAACTATTCTTAAAGCCAATTTATACTATATTTAGCAGTCATTTTTGATAACGAGATTTCCAGTATCCCAAATAACGTGATTTATTCTTTGCATCTTTTATAATAATTTATTTGCTATTTCGAAATGTATATTGATAATCTAGTAAGTATCGGCTACAATATGATGTTTTTGTATAATAAAGTTTTTAAAATTTTAAATAGCTTTATAATATAGACTTTAATCATTTTTCATTAGATTTGATAGATTTCATTCATGTCCCAAATGGAATAGAACGATTAACTTTTTTTCATTAAATTTAATACATAATTATAGAAATAAATAAATATATCTCTCCACTGATAAATTTATCATTGAATAGTTTCATAATTATTATTGATTTTGTTTACTACTTTTTCCTCACATAAGATAAGTTAATATTTAGGCCTAAGGTCATTATTTTCTCTAATAGTTTACGTATTGGAAAATAAATAAATAATGATCATACATTATTGATATGATTCTTCTTTAGTAATCGATTGTTAAAAATATTTGAATATTTGTTATGATTTTATTATATTGTAATTAATGTAAAATAATACAATAAAGTACTGAGTAAATATTAAAAATTAGAAAAACATTCTGCAAACTTTGTATTCTCATAACTAATCAATAACAATTTGTTTTAAGATATTTTTATATAAGCGACAGTTGGCAATACAGATTAATTAAATAAAACTATTAGTTTTTAATGATAAACTGAACTAAGTTTGTTTTAATATAACTTGTTTAAAGATATATTTAATATCACGAAAAGCTTACGGCCATCTTCAGTGATTTGTGTGTTGTTTTCAACTCTTAACATTGGTTGATGCATGGCGGTATTTTTTTTTAATTTGAAACTACTTCCTGTTTGTCCAATGTAGAATATTGTACTGCTGGATCTGTTTGGTTTATTTATTCCAGGGTACTTTTTTGTTTAATACATTAAGTTAAAAAAAATAACATCATTGAAGTGCGCCAATAAAAGCATATAGAAGTAAGTTATGACGTAAGTTGTAAAATATATATGTATATATATATATATATATATATATATAGAGAGAGAGAGAGAGAGAGAGAGGGGGGTGAGAGAGATATTTACCTCTATAATCTATATATATATATATAGAGAGAAAGAGAGGGGGTGAGAGAGATATTTACCTCTATAATATATATATATATATATATATATATATATATATATATATAGAGAGAGAGAGGGAGAGCGAGAGAGAGAGAGAGAGAGAGAGAGAGAGAGAGAAAGATTCACGAAGAATGCAACAAATTTTCAGGACACATTCTACTGGTGAAAATAAAGCATCTGCGAGAACCTGTGCTATATGAACTTTCTTCTCTGTTTTCACAGCAGAACATGTCCTGAAAATCTTCGTGAATATTCCTGGATATTCCTGCATATTTCCTGGATATTCTTCGTGAATCATCCGGTATATAATAAGATAAATTTGGAACGGTTTGACATTAAAAGTTAGTAGTTTTTTACGACAAAAAAAGGAAGAAGAATTAGTACATTTATTTACACTTTTTAACAATTATGATGATGTAAACATAAAGCAACGTAAATAACGTAATTATACGTTAACACCTACTGTTACACCTACAAATATTTACGAATTAATTATTTATAAAGTCATATTTATTTTAAGAATTAATGTAATTTTAAGAAATTAATTAATGTAATGTATTTTAAGCTGTGATAAAATAATTTTAATAAAATATGAAAATAATATTAAAGATTTTTTACCTATGTAATCTTTTTTCTTAGCAACTATTTTGAACTGCCGCCTCCGTGGCGCGAGTAGTAGCGTCTCGGTCTTTTATCCGGAGGTCCCGGTTCGCATCCCGGTCAGGCATGGCATTTTCACACACGCTACAGATCATTCATCTCATCCTCTGCAGCAATACCTAACGGTGGTCCCGAAGGTTAAACACAAAAAACAAACTATTTTTAACTATTTACTTTAAAAAATTCTATTAGTCCAATAAAAGGGTAATGTAATTTACTTCTTAAGATTATTTTTGTTAATATTTTGTGTTCACTTGATAGAAGCATTTTATTTTTTAATCTTATATAACTATTTTTAATACGTAAGGTTACTATATACGAGTATATGTATGTAATTTATATTATTATTCCATCTGCATATACTTGTGAAAAATTGAATCTCTTCCACGGGATCTCGGATAACAATTTCCCTTTTTAACGTTGCAGAATAAAAATTTAAAATATTAGACATCATGCGTATTTGTTAAAATTTGTTTATATTTTAAAAATGTATGTGTTACTTATTAATTCTTACTTATTCTTGCTTACTTAATTATACTAAATATTTGTTGTTTTTCCTTTAATAATCTAATCAATATAGCCAATTTAGCTGATTCTAATTTAATACAATCATTTTCTTTATTACTTATCAAATTGTGATTTATTGAAATATATGTAAACCTTAATATATTTTTTGTTTATATTATAGTGAAATATTTATTCATTTATTAATTTTTACAATATCAAGATCAGTCTGATACCCAGTAATATCACTCTGATGAATGACAAAGGATTTTATAGAGTTTAAAAAATTACGTGCCTGTTCGGGATCTGAACTCGAAAACTTCTGTTGAAATTTAATAGCACTACCACTCCCCCACAGAGCTCGCAGATCTTACTTAATTTCTAACACTTTAAGATTAGCATTAAACTTTGTAACTAACTTTTTATTTTAATTAGGTAGTCTGCCATATTAGAAAATCTCATTTTATAATATATTATATATGTATGTGTGTGTGTGTGTCTTGGGTGTTTGGTTGTGTACTTATATACACGTGTAAGAAATATAAATATGAAAAGAAAAACTATTTAATAATATCCTTTTTATAATTAATACTATAAAAAATACAAAAAAACAAAAAAAATACAAAAATATATTTGATTACATACAAAAAAATTATTTTTTTATAAAGCTTTTATTTAACGAATATAAATATTAACATTAATAAAAAAAGGAAACAAATTTAAAAAAAACCTCTAAAAAGTTAAAAATAAGAATTAAATCAATTTGAGAATTTTAAACAAAAAAATATATTATATATTAACAAATATAAAAATGCACGGAAAAATAAAAAATAAATTATATAAATATCTAATAAATAACCAATAAATAAAAAATAAATAAATGTAATAATTATTAAATTTTAAAATTAAAAGTAATGAAAATATTTAGTTAAATAAAAGCGTGGCGCAGTTTTTATAATTTATTTAAAACAGCGCAACATTTATTTTTACAACAATTAATCTTCATTTTCATTTTCAATAACGACGTGAGGAGGTGGAAAGGTCTGTTGGAACCTCTCCAGTTGAGACTGAGTAGCTACAAGTAACAATCTGGGAAAATGCACCCACTCGCTTTCTTTGTACGTTTTCTCACATAGTTGAAGTTCATCTTCGAATTCTGCTTGTAATCTAAGCTAAATTGAACGCACTCTTTCCGCTAAAAGTTTCATTTTAATTAATTATGAATTTTTATTTAATGAATTTATAATTACGATTACAATTATAATAATGATAATAATTAATAATTTTTCAGATTACCGTCAGAATGTAATAACTTTGTGCAAGATTTCTAAATTTAATAATTATTACATTTATTTATTTTTTATTTGTTGGTTATTTATTAGATATTTATATAATTTATTTTTTACTTTTCAATGCATTTTTATATTTGTTAATATATTATATTTTTTTGTTTAAAATTCTCAATTTGATTTAATTCTTATTTTTTACTTTTTAGAGGGGTTTTCTAATTTGTTTCCTTTTTTTATTAATGTTAATATTTATATTAGTTAAATAAAACCTTTTTTAAAAAAAATATTTTTTATATTTAATCAAATATATTTTTGTAATTTTTTTTAAGACTAAAAAAAAGTAAAAATATTTATTTTTACACATCGAAGTTACATACGTGTACCAAATTTCAATCATTTTCATACGATAGATCAAAAGATATAGCAGTTGCAAGATTTGATTATTCCTAAAGCGAGTTTAATAAAAGCTTTTAAAAATCTCCTTCTTTATGAAATAATGTTTTTTGATATACCTCTGTCGATTTTTTTAAATACAGATTTTTAAAAATTAATTTTGTTTAACTCAAAATTATTAATTTTTTCTTTAAAACAGTAATTTTTTTTTTATCACGAAGTTTAGTTGTAAATAAAAAAATATTCATTAAAATCAGATACTACTTTACTTGAAAACATTATTAAAAAGGGAGAGTTTTTAAAAAAAATTTAAAATTACTTCAATTATTGAGGTCATTAGAAATCACGTTAATCTTTACAGATTTTATAAATCTATGTCTATAATTGCCTGAATAAAAAGGAAAATAAGTACGTTTGATGTTTCTAACAAACACGTTACTGCCTGCTCTACCAAGTTAGTTTATGGTGATTTAAATAGTTAAACTAAATAAAAATTTTAATTTCTGACTAATATTTAAAAAAATAATATAATTTAAAACATGTAACTACCTAATAAAAACATTTTCCTAATAAAAAATAAGGAATGTATTTAAAAAAAAAAATTCTATCTACCTTGCTTTTTACAGTTTCGGTGGTTTCTTTGATTTTAAAATTAATATATTTTCTGGCATTAATTTTATATTGCATTTATTAAAATTATTTGCATACTGAATCGAATCGTCCGATACAAATTTCTTGAAAATTGTTATAGTCGTTCTGGAATTACAGCGGTACGAATTAACATGCTAGTCTAATACATTACTTTTTTTGGCGTAGTCGTAAAATAACAACGCATTTTTGAAGGTAATAACCGAGTAAATAGTAATAAAAAAAAATTTACTTTCCAAACCAAAAATTAAAGTAAATTCTTAATTTATAATGATATAGGATTAAATAAAACTGATTTAAATTGACGTATTTTCTTAGAAACAATTTAACACCCATTTAAATTCATTGAAAGTTTTCAATACAAGTAAAGTTGTTTTAAACATTATTGTCACTGTTGCAAATAATGGTTATGTATTATTAAAAGTATTGTAGGTATTATATTCTTGGAATTTTAAAATCGAACCGGTAACTCTTTTAGTCATGTAATTTAATTGATTTTTTCTTCTTTTTTTTACTTTTAGTAGTTTCGAAGAAATATAAAAGTCAACTAGTACGGATTACGTGACAACAATTAATGGAATACCCAGTTTGTTTTTGTTATTCGAATATTTATTTACGTTTACTTAAACAATTCTTTAACAGTATAAATTACTTCAACACCTTGTTTATCCTTTACATTACTTCAAGGCGAGTTAATTACGACTTTAAAGCTGTATTTTATATGGTAAAAGGCATATATCTTTGTCTATTATATCCTTTCCTTGCAATTTTTATCTCCTTTCTTTTTATGATGGTCTTTCTTCCTGACTTCGGATATCATTTAATGTCATTTATTTAAAGGATGCTTCATCTAATTTTTTCTGTAACATTGATACTTCAACAGATGTACAAGCCTTTCTAAAACCTTTCATTTTTATTACTTTCTGATACCTTGCTCTATACACTAAAGTGCATCTCCCAAAATTGTCTATCGCACTTATTCAATACCAACTATTCAATCGTTCTCCATAATTTAATATTTTATTTCGTTTATAAAAAAGTTTTAGTAATTCTTGTGAATATACATTTTTATTATCCCCTAACTTCCTGGGACGTACTATTTATGTTTGTTAACATGGCATGCTTGTCAAATAAGACGGGTGGATTAAAACAATTCAAGTTGGATCAGTAGAAGATGCAAAGAAAAACAAAATTATGGACAATCTATAAGGAAATGGAAGCTATTAGGGACTCAATTTTTGTTTTCTTTTGAAAATAATGAACTGGGGCATGGTACAATGTATCTGTTTCAAGTCAGATAATCAAATGATCTATTTGTTTTTCAGTGTATTTATATCATTTATTTATTTTTTTTTCACTTGATGACAGAATTAAATATGGGTATTTATATTTGTGTTCAATTTGTTGAAACTTTACTCCGAAAACACAACTTCTTTAAATATTTTCCTCTTCAATCAATCAGATTTCTTATCCTTTTCAAAATAACTTTTAAACTTCATCAAGATACCTCTTTACAAGATTTCTCATCATATAATTTATTTTTATAACGATCTGCAATTACAATTACCTGATAATAATCAGCGAAAATTACATGGAGACATTACGATTATCCTTACTGATCCATCCTTGTTGACACTTTATCATCGCAAAGTTTTTTAAAGGATTGTTGATATTTAAAATGTGCGACTAGTTTTCTTAATCAGGAAATCAATCAGATGAGTACGTAGTATTTTCAATTATTCTATATAGTATTTTATATATATGCAAAATGTATTACGAAGTTCTCCCGGGACTTTCATTACTGTTCTACTTGTGAAAATAATGGAAAAATTTCATATAAACATTTCTACTAAAATGCTTTGTTTGCGAGTTATGGCTAGTGAAAGATTTCGCTTGGATTTCAGTTAACCCGGTGAAATGTGTTCGTTGAAATTTTTAGGATGTTAATTAAGCGACAAAATTAGTGATTTCTTATGGTTTTTGACCTGAAAGATTGAATAAAATATGTCAATCAACCGTCTACAATAGATTTTGAGAAATGTGGAGTGAAAACTAATAAGCTGGGGTAAAAATCCCTGTTTTTTTATGTTTTACGTACAGTAACTTTGCTAAATGGATAATTTTGAACAAAATGGTGTAAAATAATTTAATAAAATAAAAAAAGTCAGAAAAATTCGTATTTTATTTAGAAACAGTACACTAGACAAAAGTGCATTGTACGGTTTATAATAAATGTTAAAAAATGAGCCCGCCATTTTCAACACATTTCTAGCTATGCTTCTATTCCGCTTTTGTTGCTCTCTTTAATTCTTCAGGGCTGTCCTGTAGTTGCTCAGCCGCATCCAAATGCGGACAATTAATTCCTCTCGAGAATGCATTTTTGTTTTGTACAAAATATTTTTCATCCATCCCCACATGCAAACATCTAAAGGTCTTGACGCTATTTCGACTGAAATTTACCTAATCGGTAAACAAAACATACTGTGGAGTTATCGATTTATATTCCACCAATTGCAGAAATCTAAGCCAAGCGGACCCTCTCGTGGGTGTAGATGTTGAACTGGCTGTTTATGATAAGGATACATCTTGCTTCTTTTAAGTATTCTTCTACCATCGAACTCCGATCCGCTTAGAAAGACACGTAGACTGGACCCCTCTACTGACCCCTGGACTGGGCTAAACTGCATAAATAATGATTTCATCAATATCAGCGGCGTGTTGGACAGATCGTTCGAAGATGGTACGAACACTAAGTGGTGAAACTGTTTCCCGAAGATAACGAAAAGTCGCGCTAATTGTTTTGGAAAAACAATTATTAACAATATTATACGCAATTATTAAAAACTCTAATTATCTTAATTTTGTTGTAGAAATCATAGTAGGAACCTCTACCATTCAAAACTTTTGCTCCTTCTATTTCCAAAAGGGTTCGTGCTCCTTAATCCCATTAACTAACAAAATACATAATAAATTTAAATATTGTAATACTGAAATGCTTCTTTTTAAAAACGTTTTGTATCTTCTGTGGCCGTAATTCGAAAACGAAATATATCCAGTCATATATTTATGAGAAAGTTTTTGCGTATATTAATGTTCCAGATAAGCTCACGAAATGTTTCCATGCAATTTTAAACCATTCGATATTTTTATAGAATTTCATTATCATATAAATAAATGTTTATAAAATATTCACCATAGTATGTAATATGTACCAAAGAATTGATCGTTGTTACCTTTGATGGAATCAGGACCTGTTTTTTATTTTATTATTATTTTTATTATTTTAAATAATGATTAAGTATAGCCTTTTTACTATCTGGCTGCTGTTTATTATATAGATTACATTGTTCCTGTATTTATCAACATTTCGATGATATAGTTCAAGTTTTTAAAACCGGTTATAAATTCTACAGCAGCTGCTGTATATAAATTTTTTTTATTAAAGATGACTACTGTTATCTTTGTTATTTTTTCCTAGAGGTTAAAGTATTTTTATTGGGAATAATGAGTCTTTACTGTAGTGTGAGAGCATGTGTTTGTGTGTGTGTGTGTGTGTGTGTGTGTGTGTGTGTGTTTATATATATATAAAAACACAGTATATATATATATATATATATAATATGTACAGTCTACAGTCTTTAAAACGTTTATTTACAAGCTTTGTCTTGTAACTAAATGTTTAATTCATATACATTCACTTAATCTTGTTTTTGATTTTATTTAAAGGTAGCCTGTTTGGTAAAGAATAATATTATGTAATACTTAATTAATTAATTAAATTACGAAGAAACTTTATTTTCTTGTATCTTAGTTATTATTTAATTAAATAATAAAGATAATAATAATAAAGAGGAGAATGGGCAAATAAATTTATTACATCTTCAACTTTTAATGATTCTATTCTAGAATGTTTTTTTAAATAGATAATTATTTCACTAAATAAGACATAATGTATTGGAATATAGTGTAGTAACTTTGCAGCGTATAAAAAATATTAAGTCTGATCAGGATTCGAACTCGAGATATAATGGATGAAAGGCTTAAACATTATCATTCCACCGTGGAGGTTGGTTATTCTTAAATTTACATTAAAACAATAACTCACTATCATTTATTTTTTTAAATGTGCTTCATGATAAGTGTTTAATAAATGGATAAGTAAAATCTGAATTATTATAGTCATAGAGGTGAGAGATGGTACAGGTAAAATAATTTAACTACTAGCCTTCCATATAATTAGTTACAGTAGTATACGCAGGTTATAATCATTTATATTTATGAATAATACGAATCCCTTCTGTATGCCTTGTTTTTAAAATCAAGTTACGATTTACATTCGTTGAATTATACATTAATACAGAGTTTTTGGACGTATAACAAAATCTAAATAACTAAAGAAAAAGGAAAATCCAAGGAAATATTATTATGAATTTAAATTTGGGATAAATTTTCATGAGTACTGTTCATTTACGACTTGTAATAAATATTATTAATCAAAGAATACTATTTTAAAAGGAACTCAAATATATAACCTTGAATTATCTTTTTCCAGTTATCTTGTAACTTTTAATCAAATGTAAAGTTTGTTTTATGAATTATGATTTTAGAAATAATTTCATTTGCAAGTTTGTCGTAAATATTTCACGTATATGTTTCCTATAATCAATTACATATTATTTTTTTGTTTTTTTATTTTTTTTAGGAGCTAATAATAGATAGACAGGCACTGATAACATAATTTGCTTAGTAAAAAATAATTTGGTATAAGTTTTAAATTTACCGTTTTAAATGTATTAGCTATTAAATATATTTGATACTTTTATTTATATATGTATGTTTTGACTTATGTTTACATTAAATACGACGTATATTTCGAACATCATATTCTAGTTTTTCATGTGTAGAATCCAGTTATTTTGTTGTAAGATGTAGATGTTCCTGAACAACATTTTCCATTGTCTACAACTATTTCATTTACCTTTAACGTTAGGAAGGAAAAACACCAGGAGAGTATTCTACCAACCACTCACTCCTTCGTGAGGGATTATTATTTTTAAATATATTTAATTATTTATTTTTAAAAAATAGCTATTATAATCTATTTCAAATTATTATTAAATCATTAATTGTGGTGATATAACTTCCAGTTAGCTGTCATAAAGTATGATGGATAAGTAGGAGATAAATATGAAAGTGTTTTAAATTAGTAAAGTAAGTAAATATTCCACAACTTATATTATTAAATCTTATCTTTTTCATAAACTTAAATGACTTTCTGCAGTGAGTATATGTATAACATTCTTAACGTAACGTTATAGAATCAGAATAAAACCTGTTATCGTTTACAAATTTAAAAATTAAATTCCAAAAGAAATGTTATTGAACTAAAGAGAATTAAATCAATTTCTTTATTAAATCAAATTTTTAAAGAAAAATTGTACGGCTTTTCTGAAAAGGTAGTATTAAAATATTATCATAATTGTTATTTTATTTTTCTACTTACATAAGAATAAACTAGCTACATATATGTAGGTGATTTTCAATTAGTACACTGTTGTGACTGTAATCTCTGTATTAATGATTATTCGTAACCAAGAACAATTGAATTTATAATTTAATTTAATGTTTTGAATTGTATTTAAACTTAATATATAAATATATATAATTGCATTATAATTGTAAATATTTATTTCTATTGTGTTATTGTATACATACAACATTTTATTTTAAATGATACTTACTTGAAAGCATAACAATTATAAGATTTTGTTTTTTATAATTATTAAAAAAAATTCATTAATTTACACATTGTTTTATAAATAGTACTATTTGACATCAAGATATCTCTATATTACAAACATACTTACAACAAACACAATCGGACTATAGAAACCTTGAGTTAAGATTGTTAGTCAAAACGGTGTAGGATGTAAGGTCAAAACTTTAAAACACTATTTGAATTGTTCTTAGAAATTAGTCTTTCATGATACTTTGAACAGTTGTACAAATTTGAACAAGTAAAATTGTGTAAATTTTAAATATACGTTAGTTATGGATTAGTATTATTATTTTTTAATGTTTACTGTATTATAATACGTAACTTTATATACACAATTACATTTGGACTAATACGGTAATGTATATATATAATAATTGTAAATTAGTTCAAAGGAATTACATACATATTAAATTATTTTTCCTTATGTAACATCTTTCTCTGTGTAATTTTCTTATATAATTATTGTTTACTAACAAAACTATTACAAACTTATAATTATAACTGGTACACTAATTATTATGCACTAATAATTATTTCATAATACTATCATACAAACTATAATTTTAAAAACATATATATATTTTTAGTTTTCTTATTTGAAACATTTAAAATACATTAATATTAATGTCGGAAAAAATACATAATAATTTATCATTATGTTGAATTTATGGCTTATACATATTGTAACATATTTATTTGCAATTCTTTATTACATAAATCATTGAATACATATTAAAATATAGATATGCATTTTCGCATTGATATCTTCCCATTTTGGATAAGAATAATATGTATTTACCCAGAAGACGTTCATCTGCAGAAACTAGCTCATGTTAACCTCGCATGTAACTTCCTTTTATGTTTGGAATAATTAACTTACATAAAAGCCATTTCAAATGAAAAGGTTTTGTATTAAGTGTGTTTTTATAAAAGTATTGTAAACAAATAAATAACCATGAAAATGAAATTGGTATTTCATAATTATTTTTGCCTTTTTTTATATTTAAAAATTAATCTAAATTTTGTTCAAGTTATATAATTTGTAGAAATAATCATTTTAACAGGCTAAAAATTCATCTGACCAACTTTTATTAAAATATATCTTTAAAAAAATTATACTAAAATTCTTTAGATTAGAAAATTAAAAAGAAAAGCTTGTTAATTATAAAAAAACAATTAAAATTCTATTGAGATAATGTTAGAAGTTGATTATTTAATGTATGTAAAAATTCACCATTCATATTTTTTTTCATTGTAAGGAATTGATTTTGAAATGAATCTTTTTAGAGGATTCTTGCAGCATTCAGAGGAAAATTTTCTTTGTTTAATTCGATAGCTGTAAATATATACCTATAGGTATAAGAAAATTTATCTAAGATATCACTAGGCTTAGTAAAAAAAATAATGCTTCAAAATAATTAAAATTCTACAGACATAATGTTTGAAGATTAATTTATGCAAAAACATCACGTATTTAGGTCTAGAAATAAATAAAAGATAATAGTTTTTTTTTAAATTGTCAGTCATTTTTTAAGCCTAGTTATTCGTTTGATTTGTTGCACTTTAAAATACCTATGTACTATGAATCAAACTCAAATTTAATTATATCTTCCATACCATATAATACATTCACTAAAAACATTAAATTAAGAAATATTTTCAGTGGCTACTATCTATTTAAAAAAAATAAAATGTATAATAGAAAATAAAAATTTGATAGTAAAAACTAAAAATCAACAAATCTAATAATACCAAGGCAAAAGTTGTTCTAATCAAAATTTAATTTTTTTTACTTCCTTTACGAAGAAATGATCGCGAAAAATTTCGGTTTTCAGATTTCAACGGAAATATCCATTTTGATCCCTGAATCCATTTTGACTAGTTTCGGCGTGACGTCTGTACGTACATATGTATCTCGTATAACTCAAAAACGATTAGCCGTAGGATGTTTTGGATTTAGGACTGTTGTAACAGCTAGTTGGGCACCTACCCTTTTGATTCCAATCGACTGAACCAAAAGTGTCCAAAAAAAAGCTCAAAATCCAAAATAATTTGGATTTTGAACTTTTCTTAACTGCATTAATAAGCTCTCATTGATAGATTTTCAATGATATATAGTAAGAGGTACTTATTTTCATTGGTTCCAGAGTTATTACCGACTAAAATTTTAATTAATGAAATATTTGGATCTTACAAGGGGAAAGCATATCAGTTCGAATCAGCTTTAACTCCTTCCTTTTTTTAATTTTTTAATCTAAATATATTGATTTATTAATAATTATTAACCTTTGATTGTAAAACAAAATTCACGATATGTAATAATTCAACAATATTAAAAAAAACAAAAGGAAAAAATATAACAAGTTATTAATGAAATAAATTTTTTTGTACTTTCATTTAAAAAAAAAAATGTGTGTATGTAATTTAATAGGCGTAAAAAGAAGTCATGTAGTGTCTACATCAGAGTTTTCTTTATTGTCGATTTTTCTGTATGTAACGTGATTTTTACAACTGGATGATCATCCTGTTTTCAACGTATTAGAGCATAATAACTGGTAATATAAAGTTTTAAACCGTTAATAAAGAAGTAAATGATTCAAACAGAAACCCCGTGTAGCTTTCATCCCAGAACGTGTCGGATTCTACACACTAAATTTATCTGATAATTTAGTATTTTCATCTTAACGACGTTCTTACTTTAATTATAATTGTAGACAGGGACAGTATTGTAGATAAGGACAATTCATAACTCCTGACGTGTATTATGCCGCCGATTATTTCTTTCAAAAAAATATAACAAAAAGATTTGTTATCCATTTATTGTAAAATCATGAAGTACTTTATTACACCGAGACAAAGACAAAAATGAAAAATCTGTAAAAAAATATATATACATATAATTAATATTACAAAAAAATTAACTGGTTTTTTCTTTTCTTTTCTTTTTTTTAATAACAAATATGTGTTTTTGAAATGTTTGTTTTTATTTATTTATCAATTTATTTTTTTTGTAAGATGCTCGTAGGTGCTATTAGATATTCAAATATATGTGGGATGCAGCAATGTCACATAAAAACACAACCTATCCTGTTGACCTTACCCTGAATTGTATAATACTGAAATAATAATAATAACCGCTCCTCAAGTCGAGTCTTTTTAAAATAAAAAAATCTTAACTGTTTTATCATAACATTAATATTATCGTTACTTATAATTACAGTATAATATTCACATAAATATAATTATATTGACAGGACGAGTTATAATTATAATAGGGTATATATTATATTATAAATTTCATTTATATGCATTTTTTATTGTAAAATAATTAAATAAATAAAATTCCCGAGGTTAATTTCAACATTTTATTAACTACAGGCCTTTATCCCATGAATTCTACTTTTTGTAATAAAATTTATGTACATACCACTTATAATTTATTTTTCTTTTGACTATTTGAATTTATTTATTATAAGTTAACAATATTTATTTTCCTTTTATAGTAATTTTTATTTCCTGTTTAAGTAATTATTTATATAATTATATACCTTGTTATTCTATTATATATTTTCTTGTTAATTTGTTTAGGAAATACTTTTTTATAATTAATGTATTTTAAGGTTAATTTTTTTGTTTTTATTATTATTATTATTGTTACATTTTCTTTAAAGTTCATTGTCGTTTTTATCCTGTAACCTGCATGTTATATTTTTATTAACCCTGCATTTTATCGTTAGATAATATTGCGTATTTTTTAAAATTATAATCTACGTAGTGGTGTAATGGTTAATATCGCTGGATACTAGAATGACATTCAGTTTCGATCCAGAGTTTACGTGAAAATTTTCTGAAAAAAAAAAAAATCTTAGTTTAAATATCTCTTGCGCCTTTGTCAAAATTTCATTTAACAATAATTTGTCACGGTAAACTTATAAAATAACGATAATAAAAATACTTAGTGTCTTCCTCAGATTAAAAAGAACATATATCACCTTACGTAAAATTATGACGTATAACATACTTAATTATCAATGTTCATGTCCATTTCCATAGAGGTAAAACTATTTAGCGAGCTGACTTTGGCAATAATAATAATAATAATAATAATGTATATTCTATTATTTTATCTTTAACAAAATTAGAAAAGAGGATTATTTTAATTTTATGTTTTAGCAAAATTATGCGTTATATAATTCAAATTTTAATTTATATTTTTTGCAATATATTTATTTTGTTATCCTTCGAAAAGATAACCAAACCACCTGCAAAGACTTTACAGACAGTAACCATGCAGCTCCAATTTTTATTCCAATTTTGAAGGGAGTTGATTTTCTCTTCATATTTGTTTCTCCATAATCGGATAAATTTTTCTAAAACGCGATTGAAAACCATCGGTAAGAATCTATCACCTGTTTTACCCCTGTTTTTATGGGGAAAGGGTTAGAAATTTCGCATAAAACTTTAATCTCAGGAAATGTGTTAATAAGTTTTTCTCTGGTTTTATCATCCATGCCGAAATCTATTAACTTTTTAATAAAGAATTATCGATCTACAGAATCATACATTTTTAAAATCAACACGTTTTGTACTATCTACAAAAAAAAAAAACTTTAACAAAAGATATAAAAATTTATTTATTTATTCCGACTTCCGTGGCTTAGTAGGTAACGTCTCGGCATCTCGTATGGAGGTCCCCGGTTCGAATACCGGTCAGGCATGGCATCTGTTCATACGCTGCCAATTTCCACCCAGCTGAATATAGCTGTTGATGCCTAACAAAAAAAAAATAACTCTTTCATAACAAAAAAAATATTTTTTTAATATTTACAATTAATTTACATATAAATTATATTGTGATCGAATGTACTCATTCAATACTTGTAATGAATAAACATATTGAAAATTTTCAACACGCAAAGAAAATCTTCAGGAGTTTGTTTGTCAAACCGTTTAGTTATAGCTTTTTAAGACTTTTATTTCTTAAGCATAATTTATTTGGAGAAACAAAATAATACTTATGACAATTTTTTTTCTCTTGTTTCAGGTGAGTTATTTGATTTGATATTCTAAAAGGAAAACAACCAGCGAGGAAGGTAGACGTAATTTATAAATAACAATTTACCTTATATCTTATTTTAATGTTTTTATTTTATTTTTTATTTTTTACTAGTCATTATTAATAAAAACTACACCATAAAATTCTTTATTCATTAATAATAAATTACAAGGTTGTATAACTTCAAAAATACGTATAATATATTCCCAAATACATATGTATTCTATACTACAGTTGTGAATTTAATTAAATTAAAAAAAAGTAAATTTATTATTAATATACAAATTTGAATTTGAACCTTTCTGTTTTTTGAGTTTTTTGTAGTTAATAATTTCGGTGTAGGAACTAATCCTGTGTAGCGCAAAACTTACCTTTAAGAAAAGTGTTTTATTGTTAACACGTTTATCTATAAGTTCTCAAAAAGCTGTATAGCCAAGCTGAACTTATTAAGAAAATTCTCTTATTTCTTACTTCAAAAGAAATTACAAAAAAATGTTTGTAATGTAGAATATTAAAACCATGTCTTTTAAAACATAAGTTTTAAGAAATAAGCTCATTTATAAGATAAAACAAAATTTAAACATTTCAATTATTTTTTTTTTACTGATGTAAAAAATGAATTTCTACCAGTATCCATCCAAGTAATAGTGTTATCACATAAAATCGATTTGGTTTTATTTTCAGTTTACAGCGTTTTTAAATTATTATTAATATACATTATTGTGTTAAAACCTGATAAATTTTACATTAAATGCAGCAAATTTAATATTTTTATCTTGACGTATATCAAGATAAAAATATTAAATTTCCTTAGTAAATTATACTTTCTCATATATAATTATTAAATTTTTTTTTAATTCCCTGCTACGCCTGTCAAGTCATACAATACTTAGCACAGCTTTTTAATTCCCAAAAAAACCATTGTCTGACTTTTATTTAAAATATAAAAAAAAATTGAATTTAAAACAGATATGTTTAAAAATATTGACAAATTAAAGTATAACTTTTATAAATGTGATGAAAAAAATTTCTTCTCATTGTGGGCACGGAATATAAGGGTCAAGGTTACCTTAATTTTAATAGCCCTTTAAGTGATGAAGAAAATTGCCAAAAAATTTTAATGTAATAAAAATTAAGAGTCGGAGCCGAAAAAACAAAAAAAAAAAAAAAAAAAAAAAAAAAAGAATATATATTATTTTATAGGTGGGGAATACATTTTAAGAATTTTTTTCTAAAAATAGGTTAATCATACAAAGGTTAAGCTTAAAAAATTTGCTTAAGTAAAGTTTTCTCTAAATGTAACATCCTCCTTCAATAGAGGCTAAGATAAGAGAACAAAAATTAAAAAAAAATTCTGCATTTTAGGTTCGAGGTCCGTAATTTAAAAACATATGTAGACATTTCTTGAAACCTCTATATATGAAATATAAACTTTCAAAAAAATTATAAAAAATATTTAAACCAAAAAGAGATAAAAAAGAACAAAAAACAAATTTCAGATAATTTGATTTTTTTAAAAATAAAACCTTTTAAATTATTTATATATGCATTGTAGGTAACAAATTTCCTTTAATAAAGTTTTCTCTATAAAGCCTTTGAAGAATAATTTCGATTTTCTTTTTCGCGAATCCTCCGCATGCTTAACGAATTTTGGAAGTATTAATATGATCAATGTCCCATATAGAATAATATTTGAAGAAATCTGTTTAGTCAGAGATATAAGGTTAAAAGAAGAGCGACATACATACATACATAGATACATACTATACGAGTATGTTTTTTCGTCTAGTTGAACTAGTTGGACCCTAAAATGTAAAGATTTGCAAAAACCCGATACCAAATTTTTGGCATGATCATCATAAGTTTCTTTCATATAGCTATTCTAGCTATATTCGCCAGAAAATTTAAATGTATTGCTTTTATTACAAAACTTACCTAATTGATTTACAAATTATTGAAAAATTTATTAAAAAAAATATTGGAAAAATTTTCTAAATATCGAAATATCGACATATCGGAAACATATCTGAAGTGGATCGATATTATTAATCAACAGAGAAACTTTTATGGAGAATTTCAAATCTTGACGTCCACAGCTAGGAAAAGATCATTTTTCTATAATTATAGAATGAACAGTCCCTGTTTTAATGAAATTTTAAACCATAAGGTTTTATTTTTTTTCATTATGTTCTTGTAATCCTTGTGAAGTTAATATAAAATTGGATATTTGCAAACAGTTTTTATCAACATTTCTACAAGCAAAAACATTAAAAAAAAAACAAGTTTCTTAAATATCAAAAATATCAGCAATCAAAAAACACTAACAACAGTGACATAAATCCGCAACAGTTTTAATAACTGCAAATTTGCATTCATATTAGCCGCGCTTATCTAATCGAGAACATAATCTACCATATATGTAGACCCTTATGAATTTAACACTGTTGCTGCAAATATTTCGCGCCGGTCTCAGTGAGCTTTATTACTGTAAAAAGTAATAAACAAAGAATGTTCAAATGTTTAATTTGTAAAAAAGATTAAAAACAAAGTTGGGAAATATTTTAATTTTTTTCAACACCTCAGAAACTTGTAGAATAATTTAAATTATATTATGAGATAAAAATAATAAATAAATTTTAATATAACATAAATCATTCTTTATTTGGAAAAAAACAAGAATTCCATTTCGCCTTAATGATGTATTAACCCATTCAGAGTATCAAAATTTTCTAAAAATTATTATGGCTAAATATGGTATTTTTCAAAACATATACATACAAACTAATCTAATTGTACAACGCTCGTATATCAATAAAAATATTTATGGTAAGTGAAATAATTTTTGTTTTTTTTTTAAATTTCAAAAATATTTCTTTACAAATGAAACATTTTATTTTATAATTTCTTGTTAATTTGATATTATAATAAATATTATTATTTATATAAATGCATTATTGAATAACTTTAAGATAAATTATAGCTTAAGTTAAATGTAAATTTCTATCCTACCTTTCTTTAATAGATGCGGGTTCTGTTGTGTTATATATTAATAAAATTTTAATAATAATAGTAATAATAACTAAGCAAATTTGCATAATAATTTATTAACTTAACTGAACTGGTCTACTCTCCCTTAATACTAGTTATCCATTATTTTGCTGTTAATAAATTTTTTTTACCGATTACATCAGGTTTATTTATAAATTTGTTACGATAAAACTGTAAGCTTTAAAAGTGAAAGTTAACAACTTTTGACTTTTTTTGGAAATTGTTAAAACAAACTAGTATATATAATTTTAACGCATCATTCTAATAATTTTTATTTTACGATTTAACAAAAAATCTGATGCGGGCGCCATATGAATTCCTTGTATGCCCGTTAAATTACATATACGCATTTTTTTTAAATGAAAAGTACATCAAATTTTATTTTATTAATTACTTCTGATACTTTTTCATATATTTTATTATTATTTTTGAATTATTATTTATCAATTAGAGGTTAATAATTATTAATAAATCAATATATTTAAATTAAAAAAACTATGTTGAAAATAAAGGAGATGAAGTCTGATTTGAACCGATGTGCCTTCCCTTTCTAAGATTCAAATATCTCATTAATTAAAATTTAATTTGGCTATAACTCTGCAACCGATGAAAATAAGTACCACTTATGATATATAATTGAAAAGCTCTCGATGAGGGGTTATTACTACAGTTAAGAGAAAGCCCAAAATCTAAATGTTTTCGGATTTTGGCCTTTTTTGAACACTTTTGGTTCAGTCGATTGCAATCAAAAAGGGAGGTGCACAACTATACAGTTGTAAATCTAAAATTTCAACACTACGGCTAATCGTTTTTGAGTTATGCGAGTCTCTACGTACGTACGTACAGACGTCACGCCGAAAATAGTATAAATGGATTCAGGGATGGTCAAAATGGATATTTCTGTTGAAATCTGAAAACCGATATTTTTCGCGATCATAATATTTCCTTTACTTCGTACAGGGGAGTAAAATACACGAAAACCGTGGCGCATATTGTGATCGATTTTAATTGGATTTAATTTTTTTTTCAGCATAAATCTCGAACTATTATTTTAAAAAAAACCATTTTGTTAATTTTTTTTTTAAACTGCCTTCTCGTATTAAATTCCACATAAATTCACTTAAAAAAGGCTATTCAGATATATTTAAATTATTTTTTAATAAACGATGAATAAATTTTACATTCTTATAAAAATTAATCTAGGGTATAAAATTTAAAACAGAAAAGATTGTATAAGAAAACGAGTAAACAGAAATTTCTATAATCTGATATTGAAAGTTTTCAGTTAAAAATAATCTGAAAAATTGAAAGTTTTATGGGTTGGTAATGTTTGAAACGAATTGATTATAAAATATAAAAAAAAAGATTAACTTTCTCACTCTTGTTCAACAATTTAAAACTGTGTAATAAGAAAGATAAGGAAATATATACTGTAAGTTCTATGTATTGTAAACATTTGAAATTAAAATATTGTTTCATTCCTGTTATCTGGTAGGAAGGAAAAAGTAAGTTTATCAAACGAGATTTAACAGCTGATGACAAAAAAATGTTTACGTCAGCTCGTTTTATAAAAGAAGCCCTTCAAATTAGACGCCATTCAGGTTTTATGGAAAGGCTGATAGGAGATAGTAGCATTAATATTTTACATTGCCAACCTCCGTGGCTGAATAGGTAGCGTCTTAAAATTTCGTATGGAGATTCCAAGTTCAAATTCCGGTTAGGAATGTCATCTTTTCATACGCTACCAAATTCGATCGGGCTAATGAACATAGCTATCTGTTGATGCCCGCTCTTTCGTAATATTAACATCTGTATTTATAATATTTGTACTCATTTTTTTAAAAAAAAGTATGTTTATCTAGTATTTTATTGATATTTCGGTTTTGAAAAATCTAATTTTTTTTTGATTTCAGAGAATGACTTTTATTTATCCTACCTTAGTTTATTTCCTTAAACCATAGTTATTATGTTTTGATGGATGAAGATTAATTTCAGGTCGGTTACCTAAATACTTTCGTTTTTTTTTCTAAGCCACTCAAAGAAATTGAGTAATGTGTATATTTTTATTCTCGTGAACTTAAGAATGGCCTTCACCTATTTTGTAATAAATAGGTATCAAACAATTCGTCTCAACGATTACATAATAACAGTTTAAATTAATCAAAATGGCACACGCAATTTCTTCAAGCGGAAAAACCAAAATTATTTTAAATTCAAATTAGTTCAAAAATAACTTTGTATTTCTATCAAATAAAAGTATTTTATAGCTAGAGAATGTAGGCATTATTATAATAATAAGGTTTCTTAACCATTTTGTCCATGAGAAATAAATATAAATGTTAAAGAAATGTATTATAGTTTTGGTAGAAATAATTAAATTAAATTTTATTATCATTTAATAAAAATATGGAAATTCATATGAATCCTTAATATTAAATAAATTTTTATTGTATGACTGAAAATTTTTCCAGAAATTTTATGAATTCGATTCTGAAAAGATCAAAAAGGATTTTTATCATAATATTTTGTACATAAAATTGAATAAATATTGTTTGAACATTGATTTTCCAACACTTAAAAAAATCTGATTATTGATCTATAAAGTATCAGAAAAGTAAAGAAATATAAATTTAAAAACATTATTTAGTATTGAAACATTTACAGGTATTTTTATGATACATAATCGTACTGTTAAAAATTTATTTTATTTATATATATATATATCAGATATTTCTTTATATCTGTATTGATGATATTAGATCGTGGATACCGGTGTTCTTTGGTGGTTGGGTTTCAATTAACCATACATCTCAGAAATTGTCGACCTGAGACTGTACAAGACTACACTTCACTTACACTCATTAATATCATCCTTATTCTTCCTCTGAAGTAATACCTGACGGTAATTCCCGGAGGCTAAACAAGAAAAAAAAGATATGTTGATGAACCCGTCATCTATTAGCTGGTGGGGGGGAAGGGTTAAGTCCAGTGTCCCGGTGAAGGATCCTCTTGAGGACCCCTCATTTGAGATATAAGGCTTTGGCGAGACCAAGACCCGGCCGTCTGCGAGGGGATAAAGGTTGCAGAATTGCTGGATCCGGAGTCTCCTCGCTGAGGGTTAGAGGTTAGCACAATAAAAAAGAATCTAACCGGTGGGGTGATCGGCTTGCCGGACGTACAGTGGGCGGGAAGGCCCGTTAGAGTTAAAGGACACTTCCCTGAGCTGAGTTATACTTAGCTGTAGGTCCAGCTCAGGGGAGTGAAAAAAAGTTACGGTGATGACAATTGCTGACAGATCGATTCAAACCCTGTTGAGTGTTATTAAAGACAACTTCAATGACGAGAGCATATTGTACTCGGATTCCTGGCGTGCGTACCTAACGCTTGAACCGGAAATTAAAGGGTGTCACCATTATTTTGTGAATCATCGGTACCATTTCGTTGATCCTAAAAGCGGTGCTCAAACTCAAACCACTGAAAACTTGTGGGGGTCGCTAAAATGGCAGAATATAAAGTACAGGGGAATTGCCAGGCACCACGCGAAATCCTACTTTGCCGATCCATGTGACATCGCTTCATAGGGACGATAACTCGTTGTAAAAAAATACTAGATTCAATAAGGATTCCTGGCCGTCCAAATTCGCTATGTAGCAATCGGTAAGTAAATTTTTTGTGATTTTTAAATTGAAATAATGCAGGAACTCGGAAATTAACAATAACTTAATTTCTTCGAAAAAGTCACCGATTTGAAGGGTACAAAGGGTGGGCGCCGGTATTCCATAAAAATATGTTACATATTGTTATTCGTAAATAAATATGTTGCAAAAGGTCTGAGGATAGAATTTCTCTGAGCAGGGCTGTTCGTAAATTAAAACGTCTGCTGAAGTCTATTAAAAACTTTCTTGAGGTACTCTGTAAAAGAATGATTACTCACTATGGAAGGCCACAACGGACTTCAATAGACCACCTCCATCGTTCCCACCTTTAAAAACGTTGGGTGGGTCTTGAGCTCGAAGCGATAGTGAGAAATCTGACGTATTCGGAAGTCATTTGAGAAGGTCTTTCAGCCTTTTGATTTAAGAGGTGGTGGTGAGGAAGAAATAATCGAATTCTTGAGCAGCCCAATTCCTATGAATCTCCCGGAAACTTTTTTCATCACCAGAGATTCTGCGAGTAATCAGGAGAAGAAACCGATTTGAACCTACGGAATCTAGTTATGGGGCACGACAAGCGAGAGTTACATTGAAGTCGTACAGCGTTTCCAGAAAAAAATATTGAGAAATATAACAGAAGCGCCATGTTCTGCGAAAAACACTGAAATACACGATTATCTGGGATTTCTAACAGTTCGAGAGGAGCTATGGTGATTCTGTACAAGATACAAAATGAGACCGAGCAAGCATGTGAACTGGCTCACGGTTAACCTCCTAGATTACAGTGAGGACGTTAGGCGCCTAAAATGTCTGCGTATCTGTAAGTTCTTCGAGATGAGGTGAAACAGTTACCCTAAAGTGTTGTACATCGTGAAAATTCTTCATTTCATTTCGTCACTTACTTTTATTGGTTCTTTGATTTGTTTCATTCTTTCTGTGATAAGTTATTATTTTTGTGATTAACAAGACTATTGTTTGGATTTTCTTTGCTTTTCATATTCTGAACCTGATCAACGTTCCTTGGACTCATCTTTGTGCGTACTTAGTTATGATTATTGTATATTTATGTATAAGGGTATAAGATATGTATACATATACAGTTCTTTGTGGGATTTCAATGGAAACTCGTCTCTGGATGTCATTTTTTTGTTTTTTTTTCAAATTTACTTATGGTTCCGTAAATTGAAACCGATTGTAAATTAAACTCTGCGGCAAAAAATATTATTATTATTAGTTAGCTATTTTTTTTTTTTTTTTTTTTTTTTTTTGTCTTCAGTCATTTGACTGGTTTGATGCAGCTCTCCAAGATTCCCTATCTAGTGCTAGTCGTTTCATTTCAGTATACCCTGTACATCCTACATCCCCAACAATTTGTTTTACATACTCCAAACGTGGCCTGCCTACACAATTTTTCCCTTCTACCTGTCCTTCTAATATTAAAGCGACTATTCCAGGATGCCTTAGTATGTGGCCTATAAGTCTGTCTCTTCTTTTAACTATATTTTTCCAAATGCTTCTTTCTTCATCTATTTGCCGCAATACCTCTTCATTTGTCACTTTATCCACCCATCTGATTTTTAACATTCTCCTATAGCACCACATTTCAAAAGCTTCTAATCTTTTCTTCTCAGATACTCCGATTGTCCAACTTTCACTTCCATATAAAGCGACACTCCAAACATACACTTTCAAAAATCTTTTCCTGACATTTAAATTAATTTTTGATGTAAACAAATTATATTTCTTACTGAAGGCTCGTTTAGCTTGTGCTATTCGGCATTTTATATCGCTCCTGCTTCGTCCATCTTTAGTAATTTTACTTCCCAAATAACAAAATTCTTCTACCTCCATAATCTTTTCTCCTCCTATTTTCACATTCAGCGGTCCATCTTTGTTATTTCTACTACATTTCATTACTTTTGTTTTGTTCTTGTTTATTTTCATGCGATAGTTCTTGCGTAGGACTTCATCTATGCCGTTCATTGTTTCTTCTAAATCCTTTTTACTCTCGGCTAGAATTACTATATCATCAGCAAATCGTAGCATCTTTATCTTTTCACCTTGTACTGTTACTCCGAATCTAAATCGTTCTTTAACATCATTAACTGCTAGTTCCATGTAAAGATTAAAAAGTAACGGAGATAGGGAACATCCTTGTCGGACTCCCTTTCTTATTAGGGCTTCTTTCTTATGTTCTTCAATTGTTATTGTTGCTGTTTGGTTCCTGTACATGTTAGCAATTGTTCTTCTATCTCTGTATTTGAACCCTAATTTTTTTAAAATGCTGAACATTTTATTCCAGTCTACGTTATCGAAAGCCTTTTCTAGGTCTATAAACGCCAAGTATGTTGGTTTGTTTTTCTTTAATCTTCCTTCTACTATTAATCTGAGGCCTAAAATTGCTTCCCTTGTCCCTATACTTTTCCTGAAACCAAATTGGTCTTCTCCTAACACTTCTTCCACTCTCCTCTCAATTCTTCTGTATAAAATTCTAGTTAAGATTTTTGATGCATGACTAGTTAAACTAATTGTTCTGTATTCTTCACATTTATCTGCCCCTGCTTTCTTTGGTATCATAACTATAACACTTTTTTGAAGTCTGATGGAAATTCCCCATTTTCATAAATATTACACACCAGTTTGTATAATCTATCAATCGCTTCCTCACCTGCACTGCGCAGTAATTCTACAGGTATTCCGTCTATTCCAGGAGCCTTTCTGCCATTTAAATCTTTTAATGCTCTCTTAAATTCAGATCTCAGTATTGTTTCTCCTATTTCATCCTCCTCAACTTCCTCTTCTTCCTCTATAACACCATTTTCTAATTCATTTCCTCCGTATAACTCTTCAATATATTCCACCCATCTATCGACTTTACCTTTCGTATTATATATTGGTGTGCTGAAAGCAATGGAAAACTACAGCTGCTTTTTTTCCAAGAAAATGTAGTTAGCTAATCATTCTTTAATATAAGAGGATTTTATAATTATTAATTTTTAAAAGAAAACTGCGATGAGATTTGCATGTTAAAGGGACACAAATCAAAGGACAGTAATTTAATTTGGGTTTTACCAACCCTTTCCTATTTTTCCTTTTTTTATTTTAATTTTAAATATTATCAATTGTTATGGTCATTAGTCACTAAAAAATGTTAACAGGATCCAGGAAAACCACGCCCAGTGTTGTTTCAGTTCGGTGATTTACGGAAACTGGTTTATTAATTGTGTATCCTTTTTAGTTATTACTTTTTTCCAGGACGCTGCTTCCTGATGTTCCGAGTGTACCGAAACTATTTGGCCGTGTAGAATGTAATAAATGCAACCTTTTATCTAATAATTATTTTTAAACTTTTTATCCTCTGTTTTATGTTAATGTTAAATTAAAATATCAGTGGAAATTTTGAGAATACCATCTCCATCTTACTAGAAGTTATTACTATTTTTTTTTCTTAAAAAAAAATTATTTACTTATATTTGGCAAAATTAAATCCTTTCTTCTACGAGTAGTCCTGCTACTCTAGTTTTAAAAAAAATTGGCAAAGTATTGCATAATTTTCCTAGCTATTAATAATAAAAATTAAAAGAGTTGGAGCCAGAAATGAAAAATAGAATATGTACTTTTTAAAGGTGGGGAATAAATGTTAAGAAAAATTTTTCTAATAATATTCATATATAGGTAAGTAGAATTTTCCCTAAATCTAACACCCCTTCAATAAAAGTGAAATATGAAAAGAAAATTCTCAAAAAAGATTTTCTTCATTTAGATTCAGGGTCTATAATGTAAAAACAAAATTGTAGGCATCTCTTGATAGCTCTATATATGAAGCATAAACTTTTAACAGAGGTTTTGAAAAATATTTAAACCGAAGAGAGGAAGAACAAAAAAAAATATTTCAATTTTAAGAAGTGGGAATTATTTTTTGAATTGTTTTTATTTTTTTTATTATTTATATCTGCATTGTAGATTAAAAAAACTCTCTTCAATAATTTTCTCGAAAATCCGTCTGAAGAAAATGGAAATTGGTTTTATCCCATGATATCCCCACCTCCTTAACGAATTTAAGAAAAAAAATTGATATGATCAATATTCCATATATAGATATGTCTGAGCCAAATTTGAAGAGAGTCGTTTCGGTCAATTCTGAAATATGAGGTCAAATGCAGTGCGACATACGTACCTACGCACATACATGTTTTTTTGGCTAGATGAACTAGTTGGTCTCTGAAACGTAAAGGTTATAAAAAAAAATACCCAATTTTTGACATAATCATCATACCTTCTCCTTTAATATAGCTAGCTATTCTAGCTATACTCGCCGGGAAAGTCAAGTAAAAGTAACAAAAAGAGGGTTAAATATAAATAAATTACTAATATTTAAACTAGATGGCGAATCATCCGCTTTTCGAATGAGTTTGAATTATATGTTACTGTTTAATGAATGACTGCGTGAAAAAAATTACCACGTTTAATTTTGACGTCATCAATAAATTGTACAACATACGAGTATACCTATACTAAATCATATCTCAACTGCGTTGTTTTTATCAAGATTTAAGTTTATTGTTGAATTCATGCTATGGATATTTCGTGAACTACAATTATTATTGTGACGAAGTGCTCCACCCCAATCTTTCCGGTTCGGATGCTTTAAACAGTTTTAAATTGTTATACTGCGTGGGTTTACTCCCTTAAAGAACAATTTTGTACTTTCTTTTTTCTCATAGAACTTTTACTCCTTATACTATTATAAATGTTTATTTATAATTTGAAAACAGGTGGCCGATTTCTCGTTCTGGTCATTGTATTCTTTTCCTCTTATACTAATCTCCTTCCTTTCGTTTTTCTTCGGTTCGTTACCGCTTTTCTTTACCTCCAAAATCTCTCTTACGCTTCCATTTTATTCTTTCTTCTGATAACGCTCTCCCCTCGATTTTTCCCCCTTTTCCTCCTGCTTTAATTATTCTTATCTTTTTGTAGACATCATTTTTAACATGATCTACCGCATTATTTATTTTTGCAATACTTCCTTTTTATTAGGATAATTTACATTTTTATATGTTTCTTTATTAATATCCTTTATATTCATGTTATTTGCGACTCTTTTAAAGAAAATATTAATTTAATCAGAGTTTTAGGTTAGATCTAGATAATACGGGATCCAGAAGAATTTTAGTTAAGTTGAATCCCCTTCGTTAATAATCAACAGCCTCTTCGGAGGATGGATAAGCGAATGGTAGAAAAGTGTACTCTCTTGTTCTTGGAGAAGAAAATGGCCTCTAAAGGCAGATGAGTCAGTAGATGGTCAAAATTATAGTATGTGGAAGAAAAGAGAAAACTTCTGCATTAAAGATTTTTATGGATATCACCAGAAGATGGGTGATATAGACCTTCACGTAGTGAGGACCTAACAGAAGGCAAAACACGATTGATTGACTGATCTAGAAACGGTCTATAATTCTTTTTCATCTGTCAATTTAATAAATTTTTACACGTCTTCCAATCCTCTTTTCTTATTCTACCCTTAATTGCTTATCCTGGGACTAAATCTCTTGAAGAGCTCTGTATCACGTTTCTCAAGGTTTCTTCATCCTTTGCCTTTCCCCCTCTACCTTCTAACCCATGATGTCTTTCAAAGATCAACCACATTTTTTTGGGCCTTCCTCTTCTTCTACCTTGTTCTTCAATTCTTTTTTTCCGTTACATTTCGAATTTCGTTTAACTTGTTCAAACTTTGTGTTTTAGGATTTAAAACGGATAGAATTTTTATGAGTTTTGGATGTTTATCGAACTTGTAACACCATAGACTCTTATAAAAAAGTTATATTCCAGATTTAAGACCTCTGGTACTCATCTCCACTGTTCCTTATTAGGGTAGGATTTACCGGTCATGTAGGCAGATATATCTGCCAGCTAGAGTCTTTCTTGTCATTTAATTAAAATATCTACATGACATCATTTTCCCCATCAAGACCATTCATAAATGACCAGCAATTTACTCTCCTTTTTGATAAGGGTTTACGATCGACTTCAGTGAAGTTTCTGGTATTATACTACTAATTTTTTATACTTCAACTAATCCTTTACAGTAGTTACAGTAATAATACTAAAATGATTACAATTTTAGGTATATCTTTTTAAGCATTATTTGTACCAACTTATACAAATAGTAAATATTACGTACCATTGTAATTTTTCTTCCAATGAGAATTTTATCACTTATCTTGGATGTTTTGTGCTTTATCATTTAGAATGTTATTATTTCATCTAAACATACTTTTACAACCCCATATTTTACTTATTATAATTTATATACTTTTATTTTTATTTTTCGTGTTTACCGAAGTTTAATTCGTTGGTATATTCTGTGGAAAGTTTTTCCTAAATAATTATTTTTTCTTTCTTTAATATTAATATTTTTTTAAATAATTATTTTTTTCGTCCAAGCCATATTTGGACCAAGTTAACACAATTTAACATTTTCTTTTCCCAAAACTTCCTTATTATCTCTGTTTGTTTTTTTCATCTTTCTTCGCTGCATTTGAGATTTCTTTTAGGTTTTATTTTTTCATGAAATTTAGATTAATTAACCAGTTTTATAAATATATTTTTTGTATGTAAAATTCCTCGAGGTCTTTATGGATCTGTTTGTAACAAATAGCTTTGCCCTTTTTTCATTAATCAAATTAAAATGTTATTTGTCAGTCTGATATATTGTTCATTCTAAGAGTATTACCGAATTAGTTATACAAAAGTAACGTTTAATAAAGAAAAAAGTAAATAACTTACAGAATTGTTTGATACATTAAGTTTCATTCCTGCCTAACACCGTTAATTCCCGACGTTCTCACTAGGTGGCACTAGATGTATATATATTGCCATCTTTTTTTTTGTTTAATCTCCGAGACCGGCGTTAGGTATTTCTTCAGAGGATGAGATGAATGAATTTTATTTGGCATTTTGTGAAAAATGAAATGTCTGCCCGGGATTCGAACCCGGGACCCCCGGATGAAAGGCCGAGACACTACCACTCGCGCCACTGAGGTCGGCTCTCTTCAAATATCTGAATCTATTTACCCTTTTGATTGTTTTATTTTCTGATACTTTAACTCTCCATTTTTTATTGTTTATGTAGCAGGATCGCCTGCACTGACCTTAGCCACGGGGTCCAGGGAGCGGAGTCCCGACCTGCTAGTATATACATAATTTTGCAGAAATGTAATATCTGTTTTATTAACAAGACTATTTAAATATTACCTACGACTAATCGTTTTTTAAAATTTAAATTAGTTAAAAAGATAAACACGGAAAATACATTCTAAAAATACCGTTTTTTTTTTTTTTTTTTTTTAGTAACATGTCTGTAAAAACAGAGACATTGATTATACTGACCTTAATTGAATCCATTAAGAAAATTTGCATTCAGTAGACTCATAAGATAATGAGTGGTGATTGTTCAGGAAAAAAATAAACGAGTAATAAGTGACTAAGAAAGAGGAAGAAAATGAATAAAATTACAAAGAAAGAAGGAGTGAGAGGGATAGAGTATGACAGCAAAATGAATAAAGAAACTATTTAAACAGCAAATGACATACCAATACAAGGTGAAGTACAAATGAAGAAAAAAGTATCACGTATATACGACTAAGTAGGTACATCTTCATTTACAAGAAATGAATAACAATGAAGCTTACACTGCATTCCTTTTAAAATAAATACCGATTCATTTTCATACTACGTTATATTTATTTTTAAATTTTTAAATAATTTTATGATTTTTTTTTAATTTAAAAAAAAACAAGTTCTATTTAACTTTTTTTATAAGTTCATATTTGAAATTACTTCTTAACAAGAATTATTTTACTTTTTTAAAAAGGGAAACCATTCATCTTTTTTATTAGGTATAAATTTTTTATGGTGGTGACAAACAGTTTTCCGTAATTAATTCATATCTGTGATATTTCTAAATATTCTTTATGAAATCTTAATACACAATATTTTCATACAGGATGGAATATACTTCAAGATAATATTTGAATCTTTTAAAAAAAAACATTACATATTCTACCACGTACAATTTTCTATATATATAAAGGATTGGAGAAAACATTTCTTCGTATTTTAAGGCAAAAGTAAAGAACTTATTTTACATTTAAATTAAAGTTTATTAAACCAAATATGTCCTGTTTTTATGAACCATTTTTGAGGTAAAATCATAATCTCGTCAATGTACAATGTACAACTTCCGCGTTTTGAACTTTTCTGGAAGAAAAACTGTCATGACTGATTTCATAGACTTCTTTTGAAGCCGACTTTATACCATAAAGAAAGTTCTGTAGATACTGAAATATAGTAGTTGACGATGCCAGGTCAAGACTGTACGATGGATGTATAAAACAATTCCAACCAAGCTCTCTTAATTTACAGGTCACCAAATTATATAGTATCTGGCGTTGACATGATGGAAGACGACAACTTTCCTATTGATAAATTCTGGTCGCTTTATCTAGATTGTTTGGCATAATGTTTCCAGTTGTTGATAAAGAGCTTAGAATCAATCGTTTGATCGGGCAGCAACTCATAGTGAAGAATTCCTTTCCAGTCCCCCATACACATTAAACATCAATTTCATTGTCATCAATCCCTGGCTTTGGCGCCGTTTGCGGAGCTTCATCTTGCTTGAGCCACTATATTCTCCGTACAATATTATAGAACGTGATGGATCCATTATTAATCGCTCATAATGGGGTGTATCAAAATATATTTGATTTCGTTCCGTTTTAGCAAAGATTCGCAGATGGAAATTTGATCTATTAAATTTTTCATCGTTAATAATTTGGCATTCAAATATCGAGTTTTTTGTATCCAGTATTCTTCAGATGGTTTCAAACTGTTTTATGGTTAATATTTTAATCGTTACTGAGATATCATGACCGCTAATGTGCCGGTTTTTCTCAATCTTTTCCACGACTTCATTGAATTGAAGTCATTGGCCGATCAGTGTAAGGTGCCTCATTGACATCAAAATTTTTGGGATTGAAAACGCTTGAACCAGCTTTGTACCACATATACTGATACTGCATAATATTCATAAACACAATTTTTTTTTTTTTTTAGTCTGAGTCACGTTTTTCCCTTTTTTTTACAAAATTCAAAAAATGTATCGAACTTCATTATTTTCACCCATTTTCATGACCCAGTAACTTTTAAATAAATCACCAAATGTAATCATAACCTTTCTAAAAATATTCAATGGTAGGTCACCTTTCAAAATCACGTAAGTATTGCCAGGTTTGATTAATATTACCAGTGTTATGCGATTCTAAATTCATCATCTACCTGTAAAATACAAATAAACGTTTTCCCCAACTCCATACATATATATATTATATATATATATATATATATATATATATATATATATATATGCATGTATAACAAACTCGATAAATGAATAAGATAAAAAATAATTGTGGAAGATATTATAATTTATAATTTTATTTTTGGCTAATAGTTAGATCTTAGGTTTTATACGAATGTCAGACAATTTTAGCAGCAAGTCTTTTTTTTTAATAAAAGAGAACGTTGTAATAATTATATTTGTAAAAAAAACACTTTCAGCAAATACGATGGATCTTTGTTGAAAGGCAAGATCTATTCATGTAGTTCTGTATACTCGTATTTTATCATCTAAATCCAATAATGTAAACGAATTACTTTTAACACGATTTAATCTACAATGAATGGTTTTGTTATTATGTTGCAAATCGATTTGTAATGTATTTTGATGTACGAGTAAATTTTGTTCTTTTGTTTTAGGGATTTTTATATAATTTTTGAAATGTTTGGTTTGTAATATATAATGGCGCTTGAGTGAAGAATCATAAGCATTTATATTGAAAATAATAGTTCCTCATTTGTTGTTATCTTTTTCTAAGTACTTCTCTTCCATTTTTTCCCTAGTTGAAAGGAAACAATGTATATATTACATAATTTCCTATAGAAAGGGCTACATTACTTTGTATCTTTACATTATCTTTTACAGTCATTCTTGTAGCTGTGATACGTGTAAAGATCTGAGGTAAAAGAAGTAGTAATCAGAATTGCTTTCTCTGAGAATAATGTTGTTCGTTACATAGTTATTCCCTCTATGATGTCGCTTTTAGTCACTGAATATTAGCTATGTTTCTCAGGTTTTGATAGTGTAAGACAATATATCCGGTTAAGCGAATAAATCAGTTAAAAACTATTCGCTTCTCACCTTGTCTAGTAATTCTGATATGGATTACTTTTTCTTAGAATTGTTTATACCATTTTGTTTGTAATTCGTGTTTTGTATCAGTTTTTTAAAACCGTTAGATTATATTATTTAGGCTACAACTTCACCTACATCCATTTCAATATATTTTCTTATTTTTGTGATCAGTTTTTTGTTTTATTAAAGAAGAAATTTTTTTTGTTAATAATGTATATAACAATATATTCTAAAAATGACTAATTTAACATTATTGTTACTGCTATGTAAGTTATTAGGTTTTTCGATATTTTGTAGTTCAGTACAAATTGAGTAAACAGTACCTAATTTACATTTATAAAGATGTATTATGCTATTTACTGTAAAAAATCGACTCATGTAAATAACGCTAAAATATATTACTATTTAAAATTTTTTTGTTTGAAAGTAATGCATATAAACATGAACCAAATTTTTGTATTAATTTTAATGACTCATTCATGCATAAAATATTCGGTAATTAATTTTTCACTTTGTAAAGAAATTTACGTGTAAGTGGATAATTTTTAAAGAAAGTCTTTTTAAGAGTAGATAGATTATACAGTATTCTTTAAACCTTATCAGTGTTTCCTAATTTATGCAAAATATTTACAAAATTCTAACTGACCTCATTTTTATATTTTATCCTTTTTTACTTTCTTGTACGAAGTAAAGGAAGTATTGTGACCGCGAAAAATTTCGGTTTTCAGATTTCAACGGAAACATCCATTTTGAACATCCCTAAATTCATTTTGACTAGTTTCGGCGTGACATCCTCACGAACGTGCGTATGTATCTCGCATAACTCAAAAACTATCAGCTGTAGGATGTTGAAATTTTTGGATTTACGACTATTGTAACATCTATTTGTGCACCTCCCTTTTTGATTACAATCGACTGAACCAAAAGTGTCTAAAAAAAGCCCAAAATCCCCCAAAAAATAAATTTTGAACTTTTTCTTAACTGCAGTAATATCGAGTGCTTTTCAACGAAATATGATAAGTGGTACTCATTTTCACTGGTTTCAGAGTTACAGCCAAATGAAATTTTAATTAATGAAATATTTGGATCTTAGAAGGGGATGGCACATCGGTTCGAATGAGACTTCACTTCATCTCCTTTTTTTAGTCTAAATATATTGATTTTTAATAATTATTAATCTCTGATTATAAAAAAAAAAATTTATGATAAATAATAATTCAAAAATAATTTTAAAAAAATATGAGAAGTTATTAATGAAAAACGTTTATGTACTTTTCATTTTAAAAAAATGTTAATATGTAATTTAAAAGGCGTACAAGGAAGTCATCTGGTGCCTAAATCAGATTTTTTTCAATTGTAGTGCAACTAGAAAATTTCTTTTTCCGTGTAAAATATTTTTTTTTTTTAGTTTCATAAATCTTCTGTTATATAATCATAATATATATTTCCGTAGTTATATTGTAATATATCTACCGAGTGACCGAAAACTCAGCTCATATGGAAAAACATACATGGAAATTAATATAAGAAAAAACTTATTAAATTTTTAGAAATAAGTAAATATTAAATGATATATTAAATAATAACTTACAGTAATTTTTTTATAATAAATGTTCAAAATATTCAATATTTCTTGATATGGTTGATGGCAATAATGTAGCAAATTCCAGATGAGAAAAAATCAAAGTCATGAGATTTTATTCTCAATAACTTTAGTGTGTGAAAGACTTACTACTGATTAATAAAAAGTAACAGCAGAAGGACTTATCAAGGTTCGTTTATTGAATTAGTCATACCTTTATAAATTCTTTTTTTCAGTACTTTCCATTAGAAATTTCGTTCCTACAGATAAGAAAATACTAGTATTAATGCTGGTATCTTCGAGGATTGGCTAAATATCCTGCGGTAATTTTTAAGAAAGAAACAGGTAGAAAAATAATAAAAAAACATACAAATCTATGACTAATACAGATAGAAGGTAAAAGTGATTTCTTTTAAATAATGAATAAGGTTTTAAATAATTTTTATTTACAGTTAACTCCGGAAAATTGAAGTGCTTATATTTTCTGTAAGGAATTTCTATCAGATAATAAAAATCCCGAAGTTTTAATCCTGTATTCTCTCCAGGAATATAACAAATCCACCGATCTACATGGTGGATTGGTAGCCCTTTAGCCTTTCATCCTGTTTTCCCGGGTTTTAATCCCAGTCGAAGATGGCATTTTTCATACTTACAAAAAATTTAATTTACATATTATCACGTACAACCTTCAAAACTTATATAGTGAATTAATTAATTAAAAAAAAATAGATAATTACTTTGAGATTTGTGGTATACCTGTAATAAAATTTGACTTTTATCTACAATGCAAAAGGTAATATTTAAAAAACTTCTACATTCATATTTACCAGAGTGTTGAAAGACATTTAAAGAGATAGCATATCGTATATGGTAATTACCTAATAAAAACAACAAAATACTCTATGTAATACTTCTATTCTTTTATATACAGCTTTTTTTATATAGTAAGATTTTTAGATTTGAAAATAATTTACATTGAAGTATGAGACAAGTAACAAAAAATTCTTTAAGTAAAACATAATAAAATATTATGAATATTGATATAATAAAATCATATAAAATCTTAAACAAAAAATAAATTAAATGAAAACAAATTTTTTTTATTTAAAGGAATAGAACTTGACATAAAAAGTAAATATTTCAGTATTGTGTAACCTAGTCAAATTTATATTTACAGGCCTATACCTACTTCTAATGTAAATAACATACCTTGTATCTAAATAAGATAACCAAACCAAAATATTTTCTAATAAAATAGGCAATAATTAACATAAAAAAAGAACATACGTTTTAATACTTACAGATATATTACACAAAGGATAACGAAAAATTAATTATTTCCTTATTATGTTTATTTACACTTTTATGAATTGTTACACAATAAAAATACATTAAGTTGGGTTTTTTAAAGATATTAATTTTATAAAAGAGATTCTTTTCTTTTACAACATATCTGTCATTCTTCATTCCTTTTTATTCATATTTCTTATTCACGTTAATATTAACAAATATTAAGGAAGAGAAGAGGCGAGGGAGAGAGAGACTAAGTATAAATGAGGAGAGGGATATTAATATTCCATTAGTATAACCGCTGCACGAATACCTTGCGTAACGCTCTGATGAGAAAATGAGTAAGTAATACTGTTCGTAGCAGTTCTCCTACAGTTTATTCTTTCTACTAGCTTGATCTCCTGTTGAGCTGTTACTTTTACTGCTAGTTGGTTATGCAGTTGTTTTATCGTACTATTATTATTCTGTTCTGTGATATATGGTACTAAAATTTATATTATAAAATTAGAGATTATAATATAAAATGTCGAAATATTTTTAAAAAAAACCTTTTATACAATATATATCTATATATTTCTTAATAAATCTTTGGAGTGATTTTTATAAATATATATTTTTTTATTGTTGACTAATAAATTTAGATTAAATACTAATAAATAAAACAAAACAATTTAAGATATCTCCTTTTGTTTTTAAATACTTCATTAATGTTTTTAAAATTATATTTTTTATATTTATTAAAATGCTATCAAAAAAAAATCTTAATTTTTAACAAAAATAAACTTAAGAAAGATGATTAAATCTATTACTAAAAAAAAATCTGATGTGGGCATCACATGACTTCCTTGTAAGCTTATTAAATTGCATATGCACATTTTGTGCTGCATTTCATTTAAACTTATTTCATATGAAAGTGAGATACGATCCTCCAATTTTTTAATTAAGTGGACAGTTACACAGTTGCATTGTGGTGGACACAACATTGCATCATAATTTTTGGTGTTCGTATCAGCATTTTATATTAGTTTGTATATTAATTTTATTTCACGCTTAACAACCAGTGAGGTGGTGTAAGTAAGAACGTGTCGGATCCGTAACCATGGTCACATCGCTTCGAATCTGACTTCATATACATATATTCTTTTAAAATTTTTTTTTTTTAATTTAAATATATTGATTTATTAATAATTATTAACCTCTGTAAAAATCATTGAATTAAAATGAAAAGTACATAAACTTTTATTTCACTAATAACTTCTGATTTTTTTTTCATATCTTTTTTTTTTTTGTATTGTTATTGAATTGTTATTTATTGTTAAAGTTTTTTACAGTCAGAGGTTATTAATAAATCAATATATTTAAATTTAAAAAAAAGTTAAGAAAATAAGTATATGAAGTAGAATTCGAACTGATGTGCCTTCCCCTTGTAAGATCCAAAAATTTCATTAACTAAAAAGTTTTATTTGGCTATAACTCTGGAATCAATGAAAATAGCTACCATTTATGATATATCGTTGAAATTCTCTCAATGAGGGCTTATTGCAGCAGTTAAGAAAATGTCAGAAATCCAATTTTTTTTGGATTTTGGGCTTTTTTTCGACACTTTTGGTCCAGTGGATTGCAGTCAAAAGGAGAGGTACACAACTAGATTTTATAACAGTCCTATATCCAAAATTTCAACATTTTACGGCTAATCATTTTTGAGTTATGCGAGATACATACGTACATACGCCGAACTAGTCAAAATGGATTCAGGGATGATCAGAATGGATATTTCCGTTGAAATCTGAAAACAGAAATTTTTTGCGATTACAATACTTCCTTTACTTCGTACAAGGAAGTAAAAAAAAAAAAAAAAAAAAGTATTAATTATAGTTTAGATAAAAATCAGTTTCCCGTGCATGCAATTTAAATTCTGTAACATTCTACAACAAATGGGAAATTTTAATTCTGATTTTGGTAGTAATTATCGAAGATAGTTATTGAACAATTGTTGTTCAATTCATTTTTTATCCGTGTTGAAAATATGACCTTTAAATACACAAAATAAGAATGATTTTTTATCCTCTAATGATGGGGGAAAACAATAAGGAATAAGGATACAGCTGCAGTCCATGAAGAATTCAATACGAGTTTTTATAATTTTCCGATATACCGATTTGTCAAATTTTTTTTATTCTGAATATAAGAATTGAAAATGTTGAAGTCTTTTGTGATTTTTCACCATCAGGTACGCTACAACTAGTTTTTCTTTTGAAAAAAAAAATGTTGCTTAAACATTAATAAAGCATTTTTAAACGTCAATCATAAAACCTTAATTTTTGCGGAAATACTCAGAATAAGTTTACGAAATATTCTGAAGGAATTGAAGTTTATGGTTTATCTGCCAACTTTGGGATTTTTTTTAGAAGATGAAATTTTTTGTGGAATTTATTATTTCTTGGGAAGTAGGAATTATAGAATTCAATTGACTAGCTCAGCGAAACTGTCTGATGAAGCAGGCTATAAATTTAATGGCCTAGTAAACTGTGTGAATGTCTTTACTTGTCTGTTAAAAATCTACGCGCAGTTATGGAGAAGAAACTCTCTGGAGTTATTAATTGGTGTGTGATTCTTTAAAGAAATATTAACGGGTGATTTGTATCTTTTTTTTAAGAGGTGGAGGAACCCCCATTTACGGGCTCACTAACAGGTTCCGCAAGATGTTATTAAATACGTATGTGTTCCTGCGCACTACTGACTAAACCTCCACCCCTGGCTACCAATCCCTTCCTGGTACAGCTGGTGTGCATTACTTCAGGAAGTGGGGAATATGCCCTCACGCACATTCAGACTCCACAGTCAACAGACACCTATCTCACACTCACAAGATACCATACATCGGACTAAGATCTCACCACACACACTCTACGACATCCAATTATCACTCAAAAAACATACCTCATGCCGCACACTTCACACATCATAACACATAAACAAACACCTCACAGACAATCGAACACTACAGCATACTTACCTCATGGCTCACCATCGGAAGCGAGAGCGGAGTGTCCACAACCTCATCGCACCCAGGCGATCCCCACACGTACGGGGAACCCCCTAGGCTCTCAGCCACATGCCTATCCGCCCCCTCACCCTCCGATGACTCCTTCTTCTACCCCTGCGAGACTCTTCTCAAACGTACAGATCCTCCATGATCTTCCTAACAAACCTTGCTACAGCCATCCAGTTTTCCGCGCTTTCCAACATGATCTGCTGCAATCCTCTGGGAGGAACATTTCACCTCCATCTATGGTGTCCAATATTTCCCTCCTCACATCCTCAAATTGGGGGCATCCCATGCCTCTGCTGTATGCTGTCATGCTGTGTGACATGCTGTCTCTTCCTCGACTACACACACCGGACAACTAGCGGAGTGATCTAGCTGTCTGTTCTGTCTATCTATCTGTTTAACAAGCTTGGGTTCCCTCTCACTGTGTTTGGGAACAAGATGGAGCGTGTCCTTATTATGCTCTTCAAATTGGAGACTACATCAGCCGAACGATTTTTGATTAGGCAGGTCCCCGAGGAAAGATTTACTGGTTATATCACATTCATGTGATTTTTCTTGCTGGAGAACTGTCAAATACGTGATATTTTCTCAAGTCGAAATGATCAGAAGACTCTCAAACAAGCCGATTGGAAACTCAGTTAATTTTATGAAATGGGACAAGAGGTTTATTGAAAAAAACGTGTAATTCAGTGTTTCTGTGCTGCCACAAATAAATGGGGGTAGAACTACCCTATTGAACATTTTATCTAATATGTATTAAAGATATAGTAATTAAAATCGTTTCTGTAAAAGTTTTTTTTTTAATTCATGAAAATTGTTGAAAATTCATATAATAATATTTTTTTGTTCTCTTTTCTTCATGAATGTTTTATTTTCTTCATTATATACTATTTATTCAATGTGTGATGATGTTTGTTTAACGATCAAAATTGCCATCTACCTTTTAAAATTTAACTAAAGTCTTTGTAAACGGTTTTATGGCCGCTTTTTTGTTTCCTGATTATTTTCAGAAAACTGAACACAATAGCTATTTTTATTATTATTGATACATTTATTATCCTGTACTAAAATAATTTTCTCTATAATAGTGGAAACCCTAAATTGTGGAACCTCAACAGCTAATTATTCTTTTACCAGATGATGTTAGTGTTAACCTTAGCTTTTAGTAATAAATTACTGCCTTTAAAACCCTCCCCAAAATATTGATATTTCGGACTTTTTATCAGCATAAGATTCGTTCCGAAAAAAGAATAGCGGGGTTTTAATTTTTTATGATATCTCTTGGATAAGTATACATTGTTGATTTATAGCTAGAGTTAAAGAGCAAAAAGGACAGATATAGTTGCGCGCATGGCAGTAGGTTGATTTCTTACCTTTCTGCTTTACAACGCCACTAGCAAAGATGGCAACTCCTGAACAAAAACCCTTCTGTATTCTGCAGTTTGCTAAGTGTGAATTTGTAGTTACAGTTCAATGTCGTTCCGTAGAAAGTTTGTGGTATGATCGGTTTGAAACGACCGGATGTTTGAGTAAAGGAAGGAGGACGTGACGAAAAAGTAAATGTTGAATGTGACAGAAAGTTTTTCCTACATATTCATAAAAAAACTTGTTTGGAAGGCCAGCCGTGAACTAACTGACGTTATGAAATGTTTTAACGAAACGGTTACATATGCATTCATACTGTTTACAGCTTTAACAGGCGTGTCGGTAGGTTTTGAAGATATTCTTAAACTGCAGAAAAAATTCTATAAGATTATATATATATATATATATATATATATATATATTTGAAGATAAAATTTGAAAATATTTATTCTAGCTTAAATAGTAGTATATTTTAGATTTATTTTTCTTTAATATATTTTTATTTTTATGGTATACTGTTTCAAAGTGTTAAATAAAATACATTTTGTTAGTTGAGTAATTAAAATTGCATAAAATATTTAAAAAATTGACTATTAAAGATTCAGCTCTTATATTCTCTGTTTTTCTTGTTAAATAAGACAATAGTCGATTGTTTTAGAAAGATTAGTTCTGTAATACTCGTAAATAAAAACTAACAGTTAAAAAAATATACACTCATATTTCAAACAAATGAAACATTTTTTCTTTTTTTAAAATTAAAATCGATAAATTCGATTTCTTAATTTTCCTCTGTTGCTATAAAGAAATATAAATTAATTAAAATTTATTGTAAAATAGTCGAGAACTTTATCAATTTTTTTTTAAAATTAGTTGTCTTTAACAACATCTAATTTATAGGTTCACACATTATAGAATGTTTTCTATATACATATATATTGTGCATACTATGAAATTTTCATTACATTATAAAGAAGCGTGACTTAATAACTATACATTTAAAATTTAAAAAAAAGTGCTAATAAAACCTTGGGATAAATACAACGGCCTTTGATCTCATTCCTAACAAATTATTTTATTTAACTGATAACAATATTAACTATAATAAATTTTCAGTAGCCGTGGCCGGTTAAAATTGCAATTTTTTTGTAATTTTATATCTATAAACACTCAATCAATATTCGTTATATACTACTTAAGAAAGGCGTAAAAGAATGGTTATTAATATAATAATAGCTGTGGAAATACGTCTATAATGTTAACCTAAATAGACTAGAATAATAGATAAAAAGAAATAAGTCTAAAAATGATCCCAAGGCAAGGTAATGTTAGAAATAATATAAGATTTTTAACCTTGAAAACTGATTGTTATTAGTGTATTCTGTGTACAATATTATTTTAAGTATAAACTTTTGTAACAATAATGACCGTAAAATTAAACGTAAGATCATCAGCTAATAAAAAGAAACGCATTAAAAGCCAATTTTATTATTAGTATTTAGTAAAAATTGTATTAGTTGCGAAAATCTTCTAAATAGTATTTTTTCGATTCTACGAGCGAACTTCTACTGGAACGTTTTGTAAACTACTTCTATGTTGTTTTGATCAAATTTATTTGTTTATATCCAAAACAACTCAATTATTTTTTTTCTCCCCTGGATGATTTGAAAAAAATGTATAAATGACAGAATGGTAATTTAAAAGAATATGCTAATCTGTGTATATGTGACGAGAAATCTAGAGTAGTGTCAACTTTCACGTCTTATATTTCAAACAAGAATCGTGAGACTGAGGTTTAAGTTGAAGGAAAATTTCATAATTAATAAATTTTAACACGATGGTTTTTCGGGTCTATTAGCACACTTTATTGCTACCGGCTATAGATAAAAAACTAATTGAAACCTTCATGGTGCGTTCTATAATGGAAATGTTATGTAGACAAAAATATATATAATGCATTATTTCTTAAGAGAAAGGGTACATTATATTAACTGTCCCAATTTTCTCGCACAGAAAGCTGTTAAGGTATAAGAGTCATTAGTCAGCGTTGCTTACTCAGAAATTAATGATATTTTTTATACAGCCAATGCGTGTAGTAAACGAAAAGAAGGTTACGCACATATAACCGCCGGGTTGGTCTAATGGTGAACGTATCTTCGCAAATCAACTGATTTCGAAGTCGAGAGTTCCAGCGTTCCTAGTAAAGGCAGTTGCCTTTACTAGGACTTGACTTACTTTAAAAGTTGACTTACTTTTATGCGGAAAAGCAACTACTTTTCCGTATAAAAGTAACTGCCTTTTAGAACTAGGACTTATTTCTAGGACCTTATACTAGATAGTGGATACCGGTGTTCTTTGGTGGTTGGGTTTCAATTAACCGCATATCCCAGAAATGGTCGACCTGAGACTGTGCAAGGCTACAATTTACTTACACTCATACATATATCATCCTCTGAAGTAATATCTGACGGTGATTCCCGGAGGCTAAACAGGAAAAAGGAAGAAGGTTACACACATATACATGTAAGAGCTAAATATCATCTATATTTAAATAGATTTAAATTAAGTAAACTTGTGATATTCAGTCTTGACTTTCCTTAGTAAACCTGTTATGAGAGTTCTTAAAAATCGGTATACAAAATTTTGTGAATCGATTTTATTTATATCAGATCATCTACTTCCATAAAGTGTTAAGGAAGTTAATATATATGTATATATATATATATATATATATATATATATATATTACGTTTTGTTTAAAATGAGTTAAATGCTAATATTTTGTAAACTTAATACTGAAAATCGGTTTTTTCTTTGCTTTAAAAATTTATATATTTTTTATGGATTTACAAATAATATTTATAAACCACCACTGCTGCGGTTTAATCAAGTGGTATGTATATCATATCCATTAAATTGTTATATTATGCTATTTTATTTATTTTTAAATCAAGTTAAAAAGCAAATGTTTTATTTTATTGTAAGTAATAAGGGAACATTATAAACTATTATACTCTTATAGTAACAAAGTTTGATCAAGTGATATCTACATTAAGTGATATCTAAATTCTAAATTAAAAGGGAAGGTTTTTTGACATTTCGTTTAAAAGGACATTAAAAAAATTGTTGAATTAAAAATCTCCGGGCTACGATAATTCTAATCAAAATGGGAGCAGCCATTTAATGTTTCTCACAGTAGTTTCAAAAGTGGTCTACATATTTCTTAAATAACTTCTTTATTAATGAACACTAAAAAAATTTAAAAATTTAGCAAATATTTTGAAACGATTTTCTTTTGATATTGGATCCCTACCTTTTTTTCCTTTTATCCTCCAGGAATCACCAACAGGTATTACTTCAGAGGATGTAAGTGAAGAGTAGTCTTGTACAGTTTCAAGTCGACCATTTCTGAGATGTGTGTTTAATTGAAACTCAACCACCAAAGAACACCGGTATCCACGATCTAGTATTCAAATCTGTATAAAAGTAACTGCCTGTACTAGGATTTGAACGTTGAAACTCTCGACTTTGAAATCAGCTGAATTGATTAGATGCGTTCACTACTAGACCAATCCGGTGGGTAGGATCCTTATCTTGGGTGCACCAAAGCCTACTTTAAAAAAAAAATAATTTTGAAAAACATTATATTATCACTATTTTGCTTAGATGTGAGGAGCCCGATATTTTTTATGTCAAAAGTTTTGTTTTTGATAAAAGAAACTTAAATAATTTCCTTTCAAAAATCTGTTACAATCCTACCGTATTATTTTAAACTCTTGAGTTGCTCACCTTTGTGGCTGGCAAGTATGGTAGTCATATATCAAAATAAACAGAATGATGTAGGAGCATGTGATAAATTTTATTTTTCTGTTGAAAACAGAACGTTTAATTGTTGAAAAGTTATTTAATGATTCCTACAATTTGTTAACAGCCTATTTACGATGTAGGCTTTTTTAAGAAAGTACCGTTTTGATATATGTCCACTGCAGCGTGGCTGTTGCCTTGTTTAAAATGCCTATGTCTGTAGATAGTCCGCCGATTGTGAAATAAGTGGTGTAAGAAACTAATTAGTTTCTTAAATGCATGAGGTATGAAAGCGGCCGAAATTTATCGACAGATTAGCGAAGTGAACGGGAATAACGATGTCCGATGCAATGGTAAGAAAATGGGTTAGGGCATTTAATGAGGCTTGTACAAACGTACACGATGTGGGCGACCGTCTGTCATTACTGATTACTTTGTGCAGAGAGTTAATGGAAAAGTTCGTGAGAATAGACAGTTTACGATTTCATCACTATATAATGAGTTTTCTTTAATTTCACGAAATAATCTCAATGAAATTGTGTAGGTACGCTTAAATCTTTGGAAGTTGTACTGACGCAGGGTTCCAGAAATACTGACTGAGTAACAAAAAAAACAAACGTTTAGCCAGTGCTTTGAATTTTCTCACAAGGCGATCCATTTTTAAGTCGAATTTTGCTGGTGACGAGACATGGATGTCTCACATTACACCAGAATCAAAATAACAATCCATGGAATAGATTGTTCTTTGACTCAACATCTCCCAAGAAAGTGAAGTTCATGTAAACAGTCAGCCCGTAAAATCATGTTCACTGTGTTTTGGGATAGACAGGGGCCGATGCTAGTTGACTTTTTGCCTTAGGGTGAAACGATAAATGGCGAGAATATGCCGAGACTTTGATTAAACTGCATCGTGCAACCCAAAACAGAAAGCACGGCATGCTCAGTGTGGGAATCCTACTGCTTCACGATAATGCTGGCCAAATGCGGCTCATCGCGTTATTTGGCTGGGAATAAACTGATCTTCCACCGTATAGACCTGTCCTGTCGTTCAATGATGACTACTTGTTCCAACATTTAAAGCTGTAGGGCCTTGTCACACATGGCCCTATAAGTTGTAGCCTCCCTCGAGTAGTCAGCGTTGCCGCATTTAAATTAAAAACCGAACGTGACTATGGCCTGGCACCTACATCGCATACGAGTTCTGACCTCTCTAGCATGCCAACGCTGCGGCCACGAAATTATGGATGCAGACCATCTGAGAACCTGCAGAGCCCTGGACTACTCGCAGAAGGATAATAAAGGCCTTGTTTACACAGAAGCCTGTCTATACTGTTCAGCCCGTCACGATGGCTCAACAGCCAAGAGTAAGCGTTGGCTAGTATGTATATTTAAAACAGCACCTCGGCGGTCAGCGCCACGACGATGATGAGGACGTTAAAACAGCTATTCAGCATTCTTCATCTTCTCAGGCGGAAGATTTTATGAAGCTGGAATTCAGAGGCTGATCACACGATACGACAAGTAAATTATGTAGAATTTTAGATTAAGATCCAGGCTTTCAGATGAATATAAATTTTAAAAAAAAATTTCATGTTATTTTTTTATATCAAAATGGTACTTTCTTTAAAAAAACATGCCTCGTATACATATGCATAAATTAATAATAATGGATATTTATATTTTTGTTAAAAAAAATAAAATATTAAAATATATTGCAATTGAATTAAATCCCATACGTATTATTTACATTTTGAAGCTGTTCGTTCCAAGTAAAAAATAAATTAACAAAGTTATTTTAAACAAATTCTTTAGATATTTTACGGATTTCTTTGTATTCTTTTATGGTATTTTGTTACCGGTTATCGATTTGTTAATTGTTACAATGTTTCTTTAATGATTTATTTTAATATTACAATTAATTATTTTTATTTATTTTTTTTTTTACGATAAAATGTGAATCCAGAAAATTTATGTAATGGTTTATTATACGAGCATCAGGATTTAATATAAATTAAAGCAGTACATGTGATATGGTATATGATAAATTCAGAAGCCGATATAAAATCATTTCAATACCTTGTTTGGACCGAAAGATGTGATATGAACAACTTTTATATTTGTAAGCAACAAATATTTTCTCTCTCTGTTTACATAAAAAGTTGTGCAACAATTTTATTTTGTTATATTTTTCATATTATAGTATTTAATCATATCATTCGTTTTATTTTTAATATTTTATAAAAAATACATTATATTTTAAAAATTTAACAACATTCAGCTACTTAATTACTTTTTATATCAATTATAGAATTTTTGAGGTATTAATTTCATTATTTTTATTATCTTTTGTTATTTTATTATTTTCATTTCTTCATAATCATCATTTTTACTTTCCCGTCTAAGTAGTGCTATAGCTCTTCAAGAGAAATCATTGTTATAGATCCAATTTGGGCTAATGCAGTTTTAGCCGGGTGTTGACATTTTGGCAACTAAGGAAACCAAAAAACCGGATGGAAATTTTCCAGATATTAATGTTCGTGTGTGTGTGTGTGTGTGTGTGTGTGTGTGTGTGTGTGTGTGTGTGTGTGTGTGTGTTCGGTGTTGGCCTCTAAATCGCCTTATATCTCCAGAACTACTAGACCGATTTTGACTAAACTTGGTCAATTACTTCTATATATAGGCCATTGATGCTATTAAAATTTCAACTTAAAAGGTCCAGGGGTGTGACTGTAGACCAAGATCACCCTCAGTATCTCGAGATTTCGCCGCCAAATTAAGGACATATTTTCTTAGACACATTTGTTAATAATTAAAAATAAATAGTATTAGCAAAAAATATTTTTGCAAAATCGCTCCCCTACCCAGAAATGGTTTCACTATTGCTATGTTGTGACGTCATAGGTGAGCGGTAGAATTAAATGAATAATATTAAAGTGTAAAAACGTATTACGGTCTGGCTTTGTCTCGAATTCGATCGCCCGGTTAACTCGGTACCTGATGCGTCAAACCTCGCGGCTACACCAGTCTGCCGACCGTGCAAGCTAAATTTGTTCTATGTAACTTGTGAAATTACATTAGTTTATTTATTGCTGACCGCCGCCACTAGTACCGCTACACCCGCGCGATTTAAATACGGTATGCGCGCGCGCTTTAGTTAGAATCATTGAATTAAATAAACGAAAAAATATTATATCTAAAATGATAAATATTTAAAGTTGTTTGTGCATGTGTGTAAGCCGTGCATCAGAATCAAAAAGGTATCTTTCAAAACTTAAATTGTTTTTTCTGTATATAAGGTATAAAGTAATCGGAATAGGCTACATCGTTTCATTCTTTTCTGAATCAGAGCTTGGTTTTTTCACGCTCTACTCTTATTCCCCGTTGTTATACAGATTTTTTATAAATTTTCTTTCCGTACACTAAAATAAAATTTACATCAAAATTAAAAACAAAAATTTCTATTCTATATCTTAAACTTGCTTTTAATCTATATAATCTACACGTATTATATAGATAACTTTGTTCTTTTTAATCCTTTGGTTTTAGATTTGTATAAAGACCAGAATGGCCTTCTTTAAAGCCATGCTCTTCCTGAAAATGAACTGTTCCATAGATGTTCATTACTGGTATGGTTAATATGGTTCAACTTTTCGAGTTGAAACAGTTACGAATTAAATAGAAATAATCAGAAATATCAATAAAGGGTTTACTACATAGAACGTATATCATTTTGAAGTTGTGTTAAGTAAAGGAAATCATTTAAAAATATATTAACAATAAAACAAGAGAAATTTAGAATATATACAGTAATTTTTTGCTACCAAAATTAATTGTAAGTTCCAAAAATTAACTTTTATAAGGTCGATTATTTGGTGGTAATTATTATTGAGAAGTACTAAATTAACGTTTGGGTAAAAAAAATTCTTTCATAAAAATAACTTATTTTTTTAACAGTTAAATATTCTGACATAATTTTATTAAGACCTTAATGATTTTATTAAAATCATGTTGTATGTTTGTTTATTCTTACTTGGGATATTATTGTTAATTTTGAGCATCCCATTTACCTTTTAAGTTAAAAATATATAATTGAAAACATTTTGGATTTCCTTTCCAAAGTCCGTTTGACTTACACTGGTTCATTTTAAGTAATTTTACTGTTAATTAATTTCTATTATTATTTAATTGCTTTCATTATTTAATTGTGTTACTATAATCAGTTTTATTTGTGATTTCATTAAAGAGAATTTATATATAAACGTAGTATAAAAAAAATATAATTGACGTAACATGAAACTAAATTGTAATAAAATATTGTATTTCTTTATTCATGTATATTTTTTGCGATTAAAAGAATTTCATTGTAATTTCATCTTTGTTGATAGTCACTGTATTTTTCAGGTTAAATTTAATTGCGTTTAAAAGCATTTAATTTCAGTACGAGAATTATTAACAATTTATACTCTGTTAATTCCAATAAAATGGTATAGATAAAAATAATAATAGTAATAAATAATAATTTAAAAAGAGATAGTGGAAAAAGGATAGCTTTGTTTGTTATGTACACGATATCATGATGGCAACTCATAAAAATTGTGAAGGAGGACTTGGTAATTAGAACGAAGGATGGAGGATGCGTCTGATTGCAGGGCGGATACAATTCAGCAGTCGGTGACGGTGACGCCGTCTGACTCGGCTGATCAACGAAGCGAAGCGAACCAAAGATAACGGGGACAGTTAAAAAGACAGATTCCTGGAGTGACATTACATGACAATCATCTCAACGTGATAGCTATATACTTGTAACGTTTATGGCAGCAATAATATAATAAACTACCAGTCAGAGTTAAAAATATTTTCCAATTTCTTTTCATTTTTCATCTATTTTAAAATCTTTTTGATTATATTCTTTATCATCCTGCTTATTTTACAATTGCTTTTTATCCTCCATTAAACATAAAAATGTTTCTTACCGCTTTTGTAAAAAAAGGAGACTAATTTATTTTTTCAAAATTTAATATTATCTGGTTTAAAAAAAAATTTTGAAGTTAAATTCTTATATTAAAATATTACAAGCGTTCACATTAGCTATATATTTAAAAAATGGAGTAGCACACTGCTTAGGAGTGATGTTTGTAGTAAATTGGTTGTTGTAAGTAAATTTTTTTATAGAAAACTCCACCTCCAGTGTATTATATTGGTCAGTCACTATTATGCGTTTACATAACATCTTTTCACCAATCAGCATATTTAACGCCAGGGTAGAAGATACCCATCACAGAATAAGCTCCAACAGAATTTTATCACTCCTATCGTATCTAGACAACCGGCTTAATGATAGTTGCACGTTCTGAAAATGATATTCAAACGTTAGGTATTTAATCACAGATAAATGTTTTATCGGGAGTGGTTAGCAAACTGGCCAGTTTTCCCCCTGCCTCCCGGAACCAGACCTCTAATTAAGCATGAACACGGTTCCGGGTAGTGGCTTTGCCTCTAGTCGCCAGACGAGGGAAATTCCAGGCCCGGCTATGCCGTTCCCGGCCTCCATCACCCAGCAACCGGGACTCGGTCCTTTGTGCTTCGCCTCTAACGGGTACACCCCCGAAGGGACGGCCCCGCCGGGACTCGGTCTTTAGCTGAAAGGGTACATACTATCGTCCGTAAGCTGCTTCCTGCAAATCCCTGGATCATTCTGAATAATGAAATAAATTATGTGCATGCAAACACGGAGAGTACAATCTGTGGATGAAATTATGACCGTAGTCTTCGATAATCATTACTATCATTAGCCGTGTAACGTACAGATTGGATTATACTAAACAGAATTCCATTACGGAATGGGGTTTCTGTAAAGTACCAACCGATGTTCCCCTCTCAAAAGTGGATTGTCGATGATAGATTCCGGATATGAAGATGGAATAATTGGAGGGTCCATATTTCAAAATTTTTCTCAGTTTGTAGAAATCGATCTATAATCTTAATTATCTTCTTTATTGTTTATTAACTATATATATATATATATATATATATATATATATATATATATATAAACTAATCCGTCTTAGAATGTATTGTTAATTTATCATATTATTTAATTTATGAAATATAAATTTGATATTGTACCTACCGTTTTGTCATGATAGATGTAAAAACAGTATTAGTTTAATTAAAACTAACAATTTTAAGGAAAAAACTATGAAAAATTATTATTTTTATATTACATCCTTAACTTTTACAAATATTCTTTTATAGAATAGGAATAAAGGAATTCTTTTTGTAAAAACAAAATGAAGCTCTTTAAATAAAAAAAAACTACTATTTTATCAATAATTTTGTAAAAATTATCCCCAAGTGCTAAAAATCCACACGCTCGCTCGCTCGCACACACGCCTGCACGCACACGCGCGCACACACACACACACATATATATATCTCCTGCGCTATATGGTTACTTACTTTTCCCGTCGCGGACATGGGATTTTAGCCGGTCAGGGCTCGCTTCACTCCTTTTCCAATCTAGCCCCCTGGACCAACCTGTGTTCATTAAATTGATGGTTATGAGAATAATAATGATGAATAAAAATGAAACTTTGTTCAATTAATAAAAACTATCGCTGTATTGTAATTTCTTCAGAGCAACAGTTTGGTCAGTAAAGAACCCACTAATTGGTTTTTAGATTTCCTGTCCCTGCTTCTCTAGCGAAACACATAATCAAAATTACAAACGTAGATTACCACCTCAATTACTCGGTTAGTACCACCTCATTCATTATGAAATTTGGTACCAAATCTCATAAAGATTAATTCAACAGCATGTTTTTTTACTCTTTAAAATATTAAAATTTAAAAAAAAACCCGAAAATGGATTTTATATATTTATCTTAACAGTATTGTCAAGCCCAAATTGAGTGAATATCTCGTTTAGTATAGTCGGAAATGGGGAAAATTTGCAATCATTGTTCGAGATTTTTTTACCTTTCTTCACCCCTTTCAAGGTCGAATTTTAAAAACCTAGAAATTGATTTTTAGATAATCAAATGAAGATTACACACCAGAAATGAAATAGATATCTTAATTTGTTAGAAATTAAAAAAAAATATATATAGTAAAATTAACGTATCCCATTTTAGCCCTTTAAATTTCAAATCTCAAAAATCTAAAAATTTGTTTTAAGATATTCACGTGAAGATTACACGCACTAAAAATCAAGTTGAAATTTTATTTATTACCGAGAAATTAAAAAAAATAGTAAATTTCATTGTTGCTCAATATTAATCCTTTAAACTCGGAATTTCAAAAAAATCCTTTCGTAGTGTACATTTACACCGTAAGAACATGTATTCAAATTTTCATCAGTTTTTGCTGGCCGTTGATGAATGACTTACACATGTTTTATGTATATATAAAACGTCGATTTTTTCAATAAACGAAAATATTGGTGATATTTGTTTAAATATTAAACTATATTTTGTTTTAGAAAATAATAGTTTGATTTAAAACAAAGTGAGTCAAAGCTGTTTTTCAAGGATAATAACAACAATAACTGCCCTTGTCATATTCTGGTAAAACTTAGTAAAAGCTGTAAAATGAAGATAATATTTTATAATTTTTCAGATTTAATAATAATAATAAAAGCCATTGTAGAGATTAGAAAGAATAGCATCCTTCTTATGACAATGAAATAGATGACCTGTTAAATATACAAACAAGTGACCTTTGAGGTTTTATTGAAAGATTGTTTCAGGATGATTTATTTAATTTATTATCAAAATTTATGTATTATGTCATGAACATAAAATCCCTTTCACTAACTACTTTAATATTTAAATACCGTCCGTGTAATATAATTTACTGTTATAAGTTATTGTAGTTTAATCCTACTGGTAAATACAGTATGTCATTATTTTATTTCAGTTAAACATCCTGAAAACAATTATTGTTCAATGAGAGAAAAATATTAATAATTCGTTAACAAAAATAATATTACCGCATCTTTATTTTGTATATTATGCGCAAAAAATGCGGTAGTGAATAAATATAGTAGTGGGTTTAGTTTTTAGCTAGGGACACCAAATATAATTTTTGTAATAGTTGTACCCCAGACTTCATATAAGTATTTTATCTAAGGTTTTTTTATTATAATGGAAAAATACGCCTGAATTAATAATACACTTATCTACAAATATATTGTTTAATTGAGAGCTAATTATTTTGAAATATAAGCCCTATTTATTAAATCGAACAAAAAGAATAGTCGAAAATTCTATTGTCTTAAATAACATGTATCAAAGAACCATGGAATGTTTACAACCTTTAAATCTCTATAAAATTAATTTTCAACCGAAAAAACCATAAACCGAAAAAGAAAGAAGCTCCTACAAACAAACACAAACACACACACACACACAGAGAGAGAGAGAGAGAGAGAGAGAGAGAGAGACAGAGGCTCACACGAACATGAAATAGATTTAAGATTTTTAAAATGGTTAAAATCCTACAGGAATACATCGATAACTGATTTGAAACATTAAAGAAGACGTTACATTAGGAAACGCTTTATTTTCGAGGTATAGATTGCAAAAAATCTCTTTCTGATTTTCTCTCAAAGAGTAAAATGAAGTCATACTAAAATTCTTGCAGTCAAAAATAAAGGAAAATTTTGTAGTTTTATAAATTTTTGACCTAAAAAGATAAAAGTAAAACAGGTTTCAGAACTCTTTATGTAGTATTTTCCAAGAGAAAGTAGCAAAGTTAAAAAATATATTGGAGTCGAATAAAACGTTTTTAGGTCAGCCGTAAATTAGCTATTTTAAATTGCGGATATATAAAAAAAATTTCTCAGAAAATCGGTTGACAATTTTTTTTTTTTTTAAATGATGTCTTTTCCACACTAACTCAATTCATTAGACAATAATAATAAATTGTTATTATTATTACAACAAAGTTGTGATGTATAACTTTATCACATTCTGATATCAACAAAATTTTACTTGAAAAATAAAAAAAAATAGTTTGTAAAATTAACATTAAAAATATTACCAAGAAACCTTAGTTCACCGTCGATAGTAATCGATTAACTTCCGTGCGTTCTTTTTTATTTTTATTAAGAAGCAGGGTTTCTCACTTTCTGTTTCGCAAATTTTTTTTTTTTAAAATGGACAACAATTTTTTAGATCTATCCACATTTATTTATATATAAATCAATAAAAAGCTAACGTCAAAAAATAGGCACTGATCGATGATATTAAATTTTGTAGCGTGTTTTGCTAAAGATTACCAAGCCTGATGGGTAATTGACCCTGGAACCTCTGGATGAAACACAAAGACTACTTAGCCATGGAGATCGGTAAAAAAGAATAATAAACCCACCGGGTTGGTCTGGTGGTTAACTAGTCATCGTAAATCAGCTGATTTTGAAGTCGGCAGTTCTTAGGTTCAAATCCTAAGAAAGGTGATTGATTTTACTTGGATTTTAATACGATATCGTGGATATCGTGTTCTTTGGTGGTTGGGGTTCAATTAACCCCAAGGAATGGTCGACCTGAGTCTGTTCAAGACTTCATGTTTGCCGGCACATTTACAGTTACACTCCAGCCGCTAATGACTTTAATTATTGATGCGACTATAAATAAAGAGATATTAAAAAATAAAATACAAATAAAAAAAAAACAATGATGATTCGACTTTTAACAACGTAGTGAAAAGTAAAAAATTACACTTTTTTTAATACTTCTTAAACTTTTTTATTTTTTGAGTCAACGAAAAATTGACTCAAAATTGACTAATTTGGTGCTGGTTTCCGAGAATAAAAATTAAAAGAAGGAACTTTTAAAACAGATTGGTGTTTTGTTATTTTTCAAGGTTTTTAAGTCTGTTGCATTTACTAAAATTTTATTTTACATTTTAAATTGTTACCTTTAATTTAATAAAATCTTGAAATGATCTAACATAAACTTGAAATAATAAAAAAAGATTTCCCCCCAAAAAACATCTATCCTCTTTTTCTTAAAAGAGGGATGCTCAAAATTTCAAGTTCAAAAAATAATTGTTTAGACAAAAAATGTTAGCTTTTGTATTTAAACAAAAACTAATCGGTGAAAACCGAACAAATTTCTCTCAAGTTGCAATTTTCAATTAACATTTTAAAAATCTTACGACAAAACACTTTCAAACGTTTTTGTATCCTTCTTCAATGATGTTTGTTCTTTTTCATTTGCCATCAACTGGTGGTATTCCTGACGGTTTTTTTTTAACTTAATTTGAAGATATAAACAATAAAATGTATTTATTATCAATATGCAGTCTTGTTATCAGAATGGTATAAGTAACTAAAATGGTAACTTAACCCCATAATAGATATGGTGTTTCATTGAATAAAATCTCGTTTAATTAAAAATTAACTAATTTATAATTAGATGATATACATTAATTACATTTTTTTTTTTTTTGATTTCACGGAAATAAATTTTTCATGAATGATCTCAAATTATTTTATGAATTAACTTCTTTTTTGTGTTTTTTTTTGTTGTTTTTTTTTTTTGGTAAAAGAAAAAAGCTAAAATATAACCATCATATTAATAAGGTTATTTAAAATTTGTTTTTTACAATTTTACTTTTTGTAATAAATAAGAAAAAATGTAGGAAAGCATTAATATAAACCGCAGTATATTTAACAAAATTCATTTTAGCGAAACAAGATTTTTAAATAATAATATCCTAATGTAATTTAAAAGATAATTTAATTTTATAATTGCAATTATAATAGGCTTATATATGCAATTTAAAATAAAAATACACACTTGGATAGGAAAGACGATAATATTTCGTCAGTTTTGAGTGCAAGGCTACGATTTTGTTTTTGTTTCTTCTGCGTGGTTTTTTTTTTCTGTCGGTTTATTTCAATGCCACGACAATTATTTACGGAATGTTTTTTTTTCGTTTTGTTCTTTTTTTGTTGTTTAATTTTTCGTAGTTCAAGGTACTAGATAAATATTAATTTCTTTATGTTAAATTATGTCTTAATTTCGTTAATTTTTTCTTTTTTTCATTAAAAAAAATTCGTAGACCGTTTCAAGAAATATTCTTGAAATAGTTTTTTATGAATTATTTTTATTAAATCAAGAACTGTACTTATAATATTAATTTTTAATTTTGTAGAGATAATCGATGAATGATAACATTAATAAACAAACGCATCTGAATTAAGAAGTTCCAATACGTTATCTATGATCCTTAAAATATTAACGTTCTAATATGTAATTTTACCATGAAATCTATTTGTCCGTGTACTGATAATTTTAAGATTAATTATTATTTCATCTGTAAAATAGTTTTACATTATAATCTATTAGCTTATTGAGAAATAAAGGCTTATTGTTGTTTGTTTAAAATGTTACGCCAGTTTGTGAAAATTGGCGTATTTTTTTAATTTTAAATTTTTTGAAGCGAAATAATATGAATATTTTTAAATCCCCATCGTCTGTCTACACTACATAATTTTTTTTTAATTCTACATAATATTTTGAATTTTTGAAAATAATTTTTTAATATTTTATTATTAAAAAATTATTTTAATAATAATTAATAATAATATATTTTATTATTAAAAAATTAGAACAGAATTTTAAGAAAATTCTGTTCTAATATATTCTGAAAACTATTTAACTGCCTTTCTTGAAGGTAAAATAAATAAAAGAATTAAAAACTGACGTAAAAAAATTTTAAATTAGTTTTAAAAAAAATAAAAATAATTATTTTTTAATTCAACATATACATTACGAGAGATGCAAGGTATACAAAAAAATAATACCAAGGTTTAAGGATATTTAATACCTCTTCACTTTAATTGACAGCAATGGATCGCAAATAAAATGAAAGAGAACTCTTACCATTATTACCCTACAAGTGTTCAATAGGAGCGCCTTTTATAAAATGGCATACATCCACTCGATAGAAGAGTTTAATCAGTATGTCTGAAGTAATGGAAGCGACAGCTACTTAAATCCTGTGTCACAATTCGGATAGATCAGTAAGAAGCGGAGACGCATACACAGGACCCTTTCTAAAACCTAACAGAAAAAATCACATGTCAGATCAGGTGACCTTAGAGGCCACTGCAAATAAGCTTCCATTGGGTCCATGCCGACCGATCCTTTTTTTTCCTGTTTAGCCTCCGGAAATTACCGTTCAGGCATTACTTCAGCGGATGAATGAGGATGATATGTATGATTGTAAATGAAGTGTAGTCTTAACAGTCTCAGTTCGACCATTCCTGAGATGTGTGGTTAATTGAAACCCAACCACCAAAGAACACCGGTATCCACGATCTAGTATTCAAATCCATATAAAAGTAACTGCCTTTACTAGGACTTGAATACTGGAACTCTCAACTCCCAAATCGGCTGATTTGGGAAGACCGCGTTCACCACTAGACCAACCTGGTGGGTATACCGACCGATACAGCGCGGGGAATACGTCATTCAACCGATCCCGTACATAGTTATGATAGTGAGGAGACGCATTATCTTGTTGCCAATAAAATACTTTGCTGAACAGTTGATGCCAAATAAAATACTTTGTGTACAGTTGAGGAAAGAGTCACGTACGCAGCATATTCAAATAAGGAACTCCTGTTATTCTTGCTTAAACGAAAAATAACTTGCCCGTAAATTTGCCGTCGAATATTGGACAGAAAATATTTAATTTTTTTTTGGGAGTCCTTTTCTCATTGTAAGAGTTCATGAGGATTTTCTGACTCAATTTTCCGATACGGACATTAGGGGAGTTAACTTTTCCAATAAGATTAAATGTCGACTCATCATTAAAAACTTACGATTATGAAAGTTGTCATCTTCATACTGCAATACTCGGGTCGCGAAGTCGGTACGCACAGCATAGGCTGTAGGTTTCAAAGCCGCTAAACTATAAACGGTATGGACGCATATATAAGTGTGTCCTGAAAACATTCCAAACTGTATCTTACTGTACAGTATAAAACTGTATCATTCTTACCTGCATCGTTAGTTTTCGCCGTCCTCTTTAACAAATTTCTTAGGATTACACAAGAAAGACCCCCTGACAGGCTCAACATTTTCTTCATTGTCCCGTACTCTTCCCTTTATACAGACATCTGATCGTTTCAAACTGATTATACCATCGAGGAATGTGATTGTCAGTCGGAGGATCACAGTAAAACTTTTTGCGGAACGCACGTTGAACTGTAACTACAGATTCAGATTTAGCAAAATACAAAAAGCTTTCTCTTCATGAGTCATCTCTTCTATTCAGCTTTGCTTGTAATGCTGTCAAGTAAAAAGAGAGTTAATCTATGACCATGCGCGCAAGTAAACTATCCTTTTTTCTTACTGATTTTAAATCAACACCGTACTCCTCTTTCACGTGATATTTATAACATATTAAAACCCCTATATTTTCTTTTGTACACCCGATGTTAAACAACAGGAATTTCTTAAAACAGGAACATTTTGTTACAGTTCTTAATAACGCCAGATTCCAATTATTTCTCCGAGAGTAAACGCAACAAAATTATGCCTTATTTTCCAAATACAAAAATTTTCATTTTTATGTTATTATTCTTTTATAAAAAGCAAAAAAAAACCTTTTATCAAAAACTATTTTTATTTTAAGAAATATTTGAACAAATTGTTTAAAAAAAATTAAAAATTGTTGTTGATCGATAAACATTTATGACCTTTATAGACAATTTGTGACTAAAAGCTGAGCAACTGTCCAGGTTGGAAAGATCGACTGCTTGCATAATTTTTCAAATAATATCTTTAGAGTATTCAGTGCTTGCTTCAAGATAATATAAAAACTTAAGCCCTCAATATCGGTTAAACTTTTATAAAAATAATAATTACCGTGTAATTAATTTTTTATAAAATGAACATAACTTTTTTTAATTAGTCAGTCAATTTTTTTTGTCTCAGTATTTTACTTATAACCGGTTCTAATTTACCGGAACCATAAGCAAAGTTGAATACAAAATAAATGACATGCGGAGAAGGGTGTTTCCATTGAAATCCCTCAAAGAACTGTAGATGTATGCACATTACACTTATCCTATACAGTATATATAAATATATAATAAACATGAATAAGTACATATAAAGATGAATCCAAAGGAACATTGATAAACCTCATATTACATCTTCAGAACATAAAAAGCAAAGAAAACGCCAAAAAAATTGTCTTCTCCCAGCGTACAAAGAATACTAATCAAACAAAGAAAATGTGAAACAAATCAAAGAACCAAAAAAAAGTAAGTGGCGAAACAAAATGAACATTTGACAATGAAAACACCCTAGGGTAGCTGATTCACACCAAATTTCGGAGAATTTACAAATCTACTATACGAGGGTAAGTCAATTATTACCCGCAATGTAGTTATACATTTTATTGCAATACAAATAGGAAACTTACATGTACATAATTTTTCAACATAGTCCCCTTGCATTTCAACCCACTTGGTCCATCGTTGCACAAGCTTGCTGATGCCCTCATAAAAGAAGGTTTTCGGTTGAGCTGCGAGTCAGGAATGCACCGCTTCTTTCACTGTTTCGTCCGAGGTAAATCGACGGCCCCTTAATGCCTCTTTGAGTGGACCAAACAAGTGCTGGTTAGAAGAAGCAAGATCAGGACTATATGGAGGATGAACCAGTACTTCAAAGTTGAGTTTCTGGAGCGTTTCAGCAGTGTGGGCAGCAGTATGTGGATGGGCATTGTGCAACAACACAACACCTTTTGCCAGCAGTCCTCGGCGTTTGCTTCGAACTGCAGGCTTCAGCTTGGCAGTAAGCATCTCACTGTAACGCGCACTGTTTATTGTCGTGCCCCTTTCCTCATAATGTTCTAGTACTACGCCTTGTGAGTCCCAAAAAACCATAAGCATCAGTTTTCCTGCGGATGGTTGGGTCTTGAATTTTTTGCGGGGCGAATTTGGATGTTTCCATTCCATACTCCGCCGTTTACTATCAAAGAATACAAACAATTCTTGAATATATTTCACTATCGAAAACGTCCTCCCAGATAGCTATGTAGGATCTAGTAGTACGCTTGAGGAAGGCTCCTTTTCAATTTATAAAGTAGGCCACGAAGTCAAACCTTATCAAAGGCCTGCTGACTTGCCAAAAAAAAAAAAACAAAAAAAAAAAAACAGCCGATCAGTACATCTCTTCAAGGCACTTGCTGATATTTTAAAGTTGTAAATTTGTTATTGTATTTTATTTTTGGATACGCTTTATATCACCCGGTAAACCTATTGTTTTCGGTTTTATAATTTCATATCCATTACGCCAGAATGTCTAAAAATTATATAACAGAAACGATGGAATTTGCATCCAATATAATAAATTATAATTCTTATTAAAAGAAAATAATTTATAATTTGAGATGGTTTGTTACATTTTGTTTTAATTTTAGTAAGAAATACAAAAAAAAGCAAAAAATTACCTTTTCAAACTTCAAGTGAAAGCAGTTAAACTATAAATTAACGTTTTTTTTATTAACTTATTTGTTGTTTTTTTTGTCTAAAATGAGTTCAATAGAATCGAAGAAAAAGTCAGTAAATTTCTTTTATCATCTCTAAGATCGGTTATTGAAAAATCTGAAAATATTCATTGCTGCATTTTTATAGTAATTAACTGTTCAGTAGATATAAAACAACAATGAATAATTAGGTTTTAAAAATGTCACGGTTTTTTTTAATAATAATAATAATAATAATAATAATAATTTAATTTTATGGGTATCTTGTGTATCAACTGCTTTAATAAATGTACATATAGAATTATAAAATACTTTCAAATATATTTTTTAATCTCAAATTGCGTAATGTGGGAATAGAATAATCTAGATCATAATAAAATAATCGTAATGTAGCTACCTGATTTTTTTTTAATAAAAAAAAGAAGGTATTATAGTTATCATTGTGTTATTTATTTTATAACCTATTTAAATTTAATTATGTTTTTATTCTTTAAAAAAATTGGATATTATATGATATATATCATTTTATATTATTATGTAAGAATAATAATAATTTTTAAATAATTTTAAGTGCATTAGTAATAAAATAAAACCATAACACTAATTGCATGTCACATTATTATCGTTGTTTATTATTTTTAACCTACTCTTGTGTATATATATATATATATATATATATATATATATACATAAATATCTCCGTATAAGGTAACTTCGTTTTATATTTGTTATATAAAACGAAATTTATAGCAGAAATAATTTTGATTCTTGGCATTATTCAACGAACTTTAGCAGAAGTTGAATAATCAAAAAAAGTATTAATATAATTTTTATGGTTATTTAATTAAATATTTCGTGCAAATATAAATAATTATTTATTGAATTATAACTGGAGGATTATTTTGATAAAAACCGATTATCAGTAGAATAGAGTATGGATGATCTTTTCTACGTACGACTCATTAATTGGCTAATTTGCTCATTTAACCGTCATACAGTATAACTTGGTATAACGTCCCCGCAGCCAGTTAAACCTTTTGAATGAAAATAATAAAAAAATTTCTAAATGGGTAAAAAAATACAAAAATGTTCTTTAAAAACAGAACAATAATCGGGATGATTCTTAATTTAAATAATTCTGAGATTTTTTTTAAATGACACGGAAATTGTTTTTCCAGAGGACTATTCCAAGCTAATTATTTATTCCTTTACTTGGTGAAGTCACCAGTATTACCCTGATTATCAACGGGTGTTTATATTTTGTTATTTTTTAAAGTATGACTACTTTTCATCACGCCCTTCAACGAATTAAAATTTTTTGAACGTATTTAAAATAAAATCTGAATTATTAGAAAATATTTTATTAAGCTTTTGGATAAAGTACGATAATTAGAATGGTCAGTTTATTAACCGGTTTGATTTTATTCTTCATCTCTTTTTATTCTTTGCTAATCTTAACATATTTATTATACAGTACCTACAGCCACAGTCATCCGTTTTGTAATTTTATTATTTGTCTTTGTAGTTTTTAACTTCTACATATTCCTCTGTTACCAAATTAACAACTCTGGATAACTTAACGCATGTTCCATTAATCTAATTCAGCTATTTACAAGATTTTGTTATAAATTTCTCTCTTTTATTCGGTTTTAGAACTTTTCATTTCAAATTGACCAACTTATCTTTCAACATCCTCCTGTAAATCAGAATTCAAAAACCTCTATTGTTTTCTTTTTCTTTTTTTAAGGATTTCACTACAAAAAATACTCAATTTTTCTTACTGCAAAATAAAGCGGGTGTCAGAAACGAAAAGTCGGGAATTTTTCGACGAAGGTTTGGAACTAATTTTTGTTTTTTGGGGTTCTTTGGTCATGAAACGTCGAAAAACGCAAAAGAAACGTACCCTGTTTTCTGATTGATCCTTCCTTCCTTCTTACAGAATAGCTCTAGGACTTTGATGGCAGGGAGGTAAAAAGAACCATAAAGCTTAAATTTCAATCGTTTAACTTCCATGTTTTCTTCTTTCTTCTTATTGATTTTTATTATTACTGTAGATGATGAAGAATAAAAATCAACACGTGCCAGGATTAGTTGAGTAATTAAGTATCGAGATGATTTTCATATCAGCAAATATATGACTTGGTGTCAGCATTCCAAACTCATTGAAATATAAGTAATATTTAGCATTATTTTTGAAGATATCATTTTTTTGGTCACTACAAGGATTGGGTGTTTAGTGAACATCATTACTCTTACAAATGCAAATCTGATAAACCATCACGGCTCTAAGAAAGATTGATATTGATTACTATCAGTATCAATAGGCTACATTAATCTGCTGTTTAATACTTTAAACAGCAGATTAATGTAGCCTATCCCTTTCTGTTTATTTCAACAATGAAAAGTTTCTTTATTCCGCTCTACAGTTTTTACTTATAATCATGATTATTAAGAATTGAATAAAATTAAAAGAAAGTGAGAGTTTTTTTGTAAAATTGATAACTATGTTTATTTTGCACAACAATTTTATAAATATTTATCTTTTATTTTTTAAACATTATTTATCCACCTCCATTTTAATTTTGTCATAATAATAATAATAATAATAATAAAAAATAATAATCAAACAAATAAACATTACACCAAAAACAGTAGCGATATCTCTTTTATTTTTTTCCTCCTCCTTTATTTCACTGGATGAATGGTTGAATAATTGTTAACAAATAACAATGTTTTCTCTTTCACTATTTTTTTTTTCTATTATTACATTTTACTTATCACTTTCTTCTCTTTTATTAATCTAGAAAGTAAAATTCTTTTTATCTTTTATTTTATTTTTTTCTTCTTAACATAATAAATATACACCACGATCTGAAATAAATGTATTGTTTATTATACCTATATACGTTTTTTTATTTAAGTTTAGATCTTATGTTAAAATATTATTGTATAAACAAGTTATATTATTTATTTATTTATGTTTTTTAAATATATATAATAAAACTACTGTATTTATTGTTGATGTTGATACGCCCATTTTCTTTATTAAATTGTATTGTCTTATATTATTTTATTTATTTTTATTACTATATAATAATTTTATTTTTCCTTTGTTTAATATAAAATATATTAAAATTATGATTAAAATAAATCTATTTATTATTATTATCGTTGTTTCTGTTTTATGAAATAATTATGGATATTTTTACTCTTTCCATTATTTGTTATGAATTACCGTACACATATAAAGAGTTTATTACTGGATGGTCTATAAAGTTTATAATTTTTATGTATTCATATTGACAAGTACATAATTTATTAGTTTTTTATATTATTTTTTATATGTAGTAAAGATCACTTATAAAAATGTCTTATTATTCAATTTTTTTAAGTCACTAGTTAATTTCCTGATTATATGCATTTAGCCATTCTATTTTACTCTAGACTAATATTTTTATTTTAAATTATCTTCCACATTCTAGATTCATCAATTTTTTATTAATTTATAAATTTTAAGCTTTTGTTTTATATTTATATATATATATATATATATATATATATATATATATATATATATATATATATATATATTCAGCAACCTTAACAATACTTATAAATCAGTTCAATGTTAATACTGAGATTAAATAATATTAATTATAATTAGTAAATAATTAGATTTTATATCACGTACATTATACTTTAATAAATAACTCTTTTTTTCTTATCGGTATATAATGGTACATGTGTAGATAATATCAGAAATGGGTAGGTATACTTTACGGAAAAGATAAAGGAACTGTCATAATATTTACCTGGATTGATCAAGGAAATTGTAGTAAAATATTCATCCGAGCAAGTCACAAAATACAAAATAAATTTTAAAATACATCATTACCGAACTAATTTTATATATATATATATATAGGCCATATTAATAATTTTAAAAAAACCTATTTATTAAGCCCGGTCTGTTGGTTAACCCGTCGACCCAAAATCGGTTGTTTAACAGCTGATTTTCGAAGTCAAAGGTTCTAAGCTTCAAATCCTAGTAAACGTTAGTAACTTTTATTCTGATTTGATTACTAGATAGTGGATACCGGTGTAATTTGCTGGTTGGGGTACAATTAATCAAACGTTTCAGGAATGATCGCCTGAGTCTGTACAAGACTACATTTACATGTAATACAGATCATCCTTGGGTTTATTGTTGAACAAATTTGCAATGTACATTTTAGGGGAAAAAATGATATAAGTATAGATTATACAGATAAGTAAAAATACTTTTATCTGATTAAACAAACACATCTAGTGTAAAATTCATCGGCGAAATCTCTAAATCCTTTGAAATAAAAACTGGAGTCAGGCAGGGTTATGGATTGTCGCCTCTTTTTTTAACTGCGTTTTGACAGAGTCATGAGAGCATGGAAAAACAAACTGTGTAACCTGAAACTTCTCCGCCAAATTCATCTCAGATACAAAAAGCACAATCTCAACATCAAATACCTCACTTTTACCGGTGACTTGGTTCTACTGTCAGAAAACATAGAAACCACAGCCTGACAACTCGAAATCCTTCGAAGAATCGCAGCTAAATACGGCCTCCAAGTTTCCTTTGAAAAGACATAACTTATTTCAAACATTAAAGACTTTCCCATACGTCTTCGAATCATCAACAATAAAATCTTTAAAGTCAGCAAATCCAAGTACCTCGAGAAAACCATTACGCCCAAACATCTCTGAAAAAGAGGCAATGGATGAATGAACGAATACGCAAATTGAAACTCATTTACAACTCACCCGAAATATCTACAATAAAAAATGCATCTCCATCAACGCTAAGATCCGCCAATACAAGACTGTCTACCGACTCGATGCTTATATGCAGCAGAATGCCTGGGACCACTAAAAAAACGTAACGCCCAAGTACTTGAACGCAAAGTAAGAGATCCTTAGGAAACTCTTAGGCTCAAGGAGAACCGATGATAACTACAAACTCCAAATCAATAAGGAACTCTACACACTGTGAAAAACTCAGCGATATAATCCGAAAACGCAAGATCCCATTTTATGTTCACATTTATCGGATGAATAACATAAAACGCCAAAATTGTATCCACAGATACTTCAAAACTCAAAAGAACAATAAATGAATCGACAGTATCCGTAAAGATATGCAAGAACTAAATATCATCTATGAAGAAACACAAGGCCGTAACACATTTTGAGACAAGACCAAGAATTTAAGTGGGTTTCAAGAACTAACAAAACAATCTGGTTTGATCTAAGGAGATATAATAGCTCCATTCACAAAAAGTAAAAAATTATTGGAGTAAAAATATTAAAAACCGTACATAAAGTTGTTTACGCTGTCCATAGATGATCTAAATCGGACACTAAATAAATAAAATAATTACAAAATTAGTAACACCTTATAAATAGATGTTAATAGATTATTTATTAACATAGATTTATGAATGCCAAACAGTAATCTGACAACCTATCTTTGTATTCTAAAATCTCATTTTGACTTTTCAGTGGAACCCGAATAGTATTTTGGAGCCCAAATAATATAATTTCTGAAGTAGAATAAGTGTAAAAATTAACGTAAACTGAGAAAAAAAATTCAAATTTCACTCAACAATGTTTACTATTTTTAATTTTTTCACGACTAATGAATCAATTAACTCTAGTTTCCTTACTTATAATGTTCATAAATTACTCGGTTCTTCTTACCTAAAAAGAATTTATTATGAAAAAAGGTTTTTATCGGTTCTTCTTAAAACCTGTCCAGTTTCAACATTATCGACTATTATTATCACTTTTCATTATTATTTTGTCCACGCATTTTTTTTTTACTTCTCTGTTTACTAATTTATATTATTAACTTTGCTATTTACTAAATGAGGCAATTAAAATGATGAAAAAAGGAAAGGCTGAGGAATATGATGAAATACGAAATGAACTGTTCAAAGCACTGGGAGAGAAGGAGAATTGTTATTACTAGATCTTCTCAGTGGAATGTTTGAAGAAGGAATGTGGCCGGAGGACTTCCGGGATACAGAGTAATGATACCAATAGAAAAGAAATACAAAGAATTGTGAAGAACATAAAACGATTAACCTAATATCACATGCAGCTAAGTTACCATTAAGGGTCTAAATAAGAGGATATACAATAAATTAGATGACAGTATTGAGGAAGAACAATATGGGTTCAGAAGAGGTGTTGGAACAAGGGACGCTATACGGCTGATAAGAGTAAAAGGTGATACATGGAAAGGAGATGGAGAGTCTATGTTGCATTTGTCGACCTAGAAAAGGTGTTTGAAAGAGTTAGATGGGATAAATTACTGTTAATTTTGAAAAAGAAGGTAGTTGACTGGAAAAAGAGGTGCCTAATAAGAGCTGTTCTGTAACCAGAGAATAGAAGTGTAATTAGGAGACGAAACTATAGGAAGAATAGAGATTGGAAAGGGAATGAGATAGAGATGCTGCTTGTCACCAACATTGTTTAGTATATATCTGGAAGAAATACTTAAATTCTGTCTGAATGGGGAAAAAGTAATAAAGATCGGGGGAGGAAGAATAGAATGTATACGTTTTGCTAATGACATCGCGGTACTGGCGGAGCTAAGTAAACTAAATTAAATGCTTAATGACTTAAATGAAGCTTGCGAAAGTCAGGGTAAGAGGATCAACAAAAAGAAGACCAAATGTATGGTATTAGGCTAAAAAGAAGAGAGGATGGAGATTAAGGTAGGATATGAAGCTTTTGAGCAGGTGAAGAAATTCCAGTACTTAGAGAGCTTTATTACTGATAATCTGGCTTGCACAGTAGAAATTAATAATATCAAGAAGTAAGCAGGCATTTAATAAAAAGTGAATACTACTGTGTGGAAAGTTAAACTTAACGTTAAGGAAGATATTAATGGAATGCTTTATCGAAATTGAGCATCACACTCGAAAGTGTGATGCTCTATAGAGCTGAAAGTAAGACGAAAGAAAGGCAAACGGAAAACGAATTGAAGCTTTTGAGATGGGGTGTAGCCCAGAATGATAAATTTTAGATGGCCAGACCATGTAACAAATAAAGAAGAAGTAAGAAGAATCGGAGAAAACAGGATAATGCTAAATTTGACTAATATAGGAAAAGGAACTGGCTAGGACGGTATTTGAGAAGAAGGTATCCTTCCTTTGAGGAAGGATGCGATAGAAGGCGTGGTGGATGGAAGGAAAGGTAAAGACTTCAAATGATGAATGGGATTATAAAAAAGGGAAAATATGCTGAAACAAAGAGATAGAACAAGAACAAGCAAAGGATAGAACAAGCTGGAGAGCACCAGCCGTGACAGGACCTGCCCTAATTTCAGAACACTATGAATCAATGAATCTAAATTACTGATTTAAATTTTTCAGTGCCAGTTAAATTGAAAAATATATAGATTAAATAATTAAATGAAGAACATTTTTATTTAATATTTTTAAAAGAATTAAAATATTTTTGGTTTATATAGAAAATAAATATGTTATGACATTTTAATACTAAATGTACGTTTGATAGTCTACTTTTTATGACGTGTTTAATATTCATTGACATGTTGGTTGTTTCTTTTTACTTTTCTTTTTTCATTTCATAATTACTTAAAAAATAAAACATTAGGAAATGCTCTAATATTTGCAGCTATGAATTTAAATAAGATATTTGCATATTTTTTTTTTATCTTTGATAACTGAACAATTATAAAAATAAATAAATTTTCTTAATTCATGTAAAACAATTACTTAGACATAAAATTTTCTAAAAATATCAAATCTTATTATTTTGTAATGAGGAAATAAATTTTTTAATACCTAATTTTGTTTGTACCTTTAAATCCAAATTTTAAAAACTCCATTTTATAATATAAAGTGTTATATTAATTTGAAGAACGATATAAAAAAATTAATTTAGCACAGTTACGGATTATTCTAAATGCTCTTTAAATTTTAAATACTTTTTCATTTTTTTTATGACGCTGAAATTACGTTGTTGGAATACTAACGTATTATAAATACAGTAACTATTTTAATTTCCTTCCAGCTAACAACTGTTAGTCTGCTGTAACTCTTCAGTTCATATGAACTGAAAATTTATTTATTTTTAGATCTCTTTCTGCAAAAAAAATTAGCTATGAAGTTTAATCCTAAATTCAGGGTTTTTGTTTGTTCATCGAATAAAAAGTTGATGGCCATCACTAATGACAGGAGAATTTATTTATTTATTTAAAATATATCACTATGTATTTTTCTTACGTAAGGTTTTTTTACACGCATAGGTTTAGCGTACACGTGGGTGTGAAATGTTGTTTGTTTATAGAAGTTTATTTAAATCTTAATGTAATTTTAAAAGGATCGACTTGAAATAAGATCAACATTTTTAATAACAAATAAAAAATCAAATTAAAAAACATAAAAATGACATTTAAGTTTTTCTTCATAAAGAAGACGTGATAAAAATTGTTCCTTGTAGCTTTACCGGAAAATAACGAAATATATTGTATTCAGATAATTTTTCATATATGAATAAAACAAAAAAAAAAAAAATAATTAAATAAAAATGAAATAAAACTGCAGAAATTATTTTGGCAATAAAAATAAAAACAATGAATACTAAATAAAATACAATCTCAGATGAAAATTTCAGATGCATCAATATATTAAATAATTTTGAGTTAAAACGGAAATAAATTTATAAATGTGAAAAGGATGAAAACGTTTAAAAGTCCTAGAATTAACCCATATCCTGAGATATAACAAAGCATCTACATTAACCGCTGTTCAACTAGAGACAATAAAATTGTTTTCTTAAATAAATTGATCCTTAATTCATTTGTAAGAAACATTGATAGTCTGCTCATTAGCAGAACTATCAAATTTTGTAATAACAGGAAAAAATAAAATAATTTACGTAAAATATAAAATAATTATTTAAATAATAAAATCATTTAATAATAATAAAGTTAATAACATTAATATTTTTATTTAATAATTATTTTTTTTATGTTGGTTTTAGTATTTACTTTGGAACTTCATTAAGTTCTCAAAGTATATCTCAAATCATTCGAGGGACGTCTTTAGAAAATAATTTTGTAAAGTACTTTTTATTTATTTTTGATACAACACCCTCTTGAAATTTTTCAAGAAAATTATTTATCAGATGAAATATCTCTTTTAATAAGTTTTATCTTTGTAATTTATTCCGTAAATATTCAATTATATGATATCTGCTCTTATTTAGGTCATTAATTACCAATTAATAAATATTTACAAACTGCGAATCAAAAGTAATTTATCAAGTTGATTATAAAAAAAAGTAATAATTTGTCCTCGTAATGCTGCCATTTTACTTGGATTTATAATCAATTTTTGTGCATTAAGTAATTAATTTAGTGGTTGTTTGTTTTTCTTTCCTTATTTATTACCTATGGTGGTATTAAACATTTGTTTCTAGAAAAAAAAAAAAAAATCACTTTAAAAAATTAAAAGATTTAATTAAAAAGTTAATTATAATAAAGAAATTTATTTAATTCAATTTTACGAGTTGAAAACATTGAATGGATATTAATAATAGCCGACTACTATTATACCTCTTCATCCATACAATCATCATTCACGTTGGGTCAGTGACTGACAAGTCTAACCCTCTCTCTCTCGTTCTCTCTTCTCCGTTTTTTACTGTTTTTCTGTTCTCTCACTTGCTCATTCACTTACTCACTCTCTGACTCACTGGTCGGACAGAACTTCAGAGGTCACGGATGGACGAACGATGTGCCCGAGTGATCTTCACTTGGCTGGAAACTAGTTGCGCTCTGTGACGCATTTGTTTGTAAGTATTATAGGGCAGTTCAAAAATTAATTACAAAAAAAATTTTAATAGCTTTAAAATTTAATTTAATTACTCATCAAAAAATAAATGATTAAAGTAAATGTGTTTCACAATCTAATAAAATAATAATTTAAATATTTTTATACAATATATTAATGCGAATCATTTTCCTTAGTTTTATGACTAATTCAGAAGAAAAAGAAAGAAAAATTTGGTTAAAATAAAAACATAAATTAATTTAAAAACAACTAATACGAGTACCACTGAAACGCCAATTCGTATTGTTCATCATAAAAAAAGAATTTAGAACTACTGTTTATTTGTCAATTATTATTATTAATTCTTCTTTATTCGTTTATTTAATTTTTTTACTTAAATATTTCTGTTTTACCTTGGCGTCTTCTAATGATAATTGTTTAGCAATCGAAATAATCGTCTAATGTTTTTTTTTTCAACGAACGAACAGTTCGTTATTGAATTCAATATGTATGTGAACACTTTTGTCTCGGATTTTGTATGTAATTTTAGATTCGAACTAATCATAATTAGAGCATTACAAAAATACACGAACGGCCGCGATCGGCCGTCGGGTTCACCTTAAAATTGCCGCCAAAATTAGAATTTTGTAATAATCATTACGAAAAAAACGGTGTAAGCTATCAAGTTGATTCAAACGCACTAATGTAAGGTTTACTAAAACATATAAATATCAATTTTGTAAATGAAATTTAAAACCCCAAAATGGCGGAAAAACTAAGTTTTTAATAATTGAAAATGTGTATGCCATAAAACCGCAAAAACACCATACAAATAAATTATATTAATTTAACGTATATTAATATTATAATTTCTCTCTAACAGAAATTTATTAAAAGTATAACAAACTCATTTGCGCCAGCTGCAGATTTAAAATGTATTTTAGATATAAAATTAGAAACTTTTTAATTGTAACAGATACTGTAAAGGAACCAACGTCATATAAAGTATAAATCATGATTAACATAAAATGTGAGTACTAATCTGATTAAAAAGTTAGTTTTTGTAGAGCCACGATAAATAGTTTCACTTATTTGCATCTGCTTTTTTTTTAGTAATTTTTCATTTTTCGTGAGTATTCTCGCCTTTGCTGGATCGATTCTGTTCGTGTTCTTTTCTTCTTGAACCCTTTGAAATGTTTTGAGTTTTTGTCTGAACCTGTCTCTGTCTGAGATTTCGTGTGTTTCTAAATTTGTTTCTTAAAGTTTTTTTTTAAATTGTTTGAACCACTTGGTTGTCTTTCTGTTGTTTTCTTGATCAAATATTTCCTAGTTTAATCTGTTTTCGTCCATTCTCATCAAATTTCCGTAGAAGTCAAGCCTATGATATCTAATCGCGTCGTATAATTAGTCTACCTTCCGGTAAAGTCAACCGTTTTTTCATAATTTTAAATGTTACGTAAAAATTTTGTAAGCAATTTTTGAGTTATCTTGTTTTCTAATTGATTTAGAATTATTAAATAATTAAAACCATGCGTATTAATCTCTTCAAACCGGTTTTTTAACCAAATCTGGAAGCTTTGAGAAAAGAAAAAATTATATATATATATTACAACATGATTATTGATCATATTTAGTTAATCGCATAGCTTCTAATCTATTTTATCTAGTTGCTACTTAACTTTTTTAATTAATATTTTCATAAATAAATATTAACCAATAACTCGATATATTTTTACTAGAACAGAACGGCCTGCTGTTAACAGGAATTTATTTATACCCTCTAAGTACTTTCACTTCGGCATCTTTGGCTTAGATCTCTTTAATGAAATGTTTGTTTATCTAATCTTATACTGTAAATGACTTCCGAACCGCACAAGTGTTATTAAAAGTTACAATATTAAAAGTTTAAGTGTGCAAAAGTTATATGCATTTCTCTTCATTAATATTTAATTTTGTTTTAATAATGTAAGTATTTATTTATAAAATTTTATTTACTGTAGTTTTAGTTCAAAATCAAGCGGATATTATCACAAATTTATGATTTTCTCTACGGTGAAGTGACTTGATCTCGAATCTTTCAAACCAATAAATTTAGATATAAACTATGGTCATCCTTGACAATTTATAATTTTCTACAAAAATAACATACCATACTATCCTACTAGTCTCAATCACTGAGTTTAAATCATCTAATAAATATCTGAAAACAAAGTTGTGATACTTTCCTGGCATTGGTTATTTATTATTATATAGTAGAAAAATAAGTATACATGAAAAAATGTGCCTAACATTTCTTTTATGGAGTTGGGGTAATTTATAATGAACGTTTACTGTAAAATTATCATTATATGTTCAAAAAAACAAAAAAGTTTTAAAAATATGAAATATCGCTATTTTTTTTATTTTTTCTGCTTCCCATCTGAAAAAATCATCTACCAAGAAAAGTTTTTTTTTCTCCGTTTATTATGTTAAACGAGAGAAACTAAAAAAAAACTTCTACTAATAATTCTACACCCAATGAAAAATTACCTAAGATTTCTTTTTTTAGTGGGTGGAGGTGAATTATGATGAAATTCTATTGTAATATTATTACTAAAAGTTTATTATTTAAACTATTATTATTAATAATAGTATTATTTAGTAGTATTATCTAATACTATTAAAAGTTTAAGTAAACCAAAACACGTTTTGAAAAAAAATCGATTTTTTAAATTTAGATCGACTCCCCAACCTCCAATATTGCCCCAAAGTATTTTTGAAGGTCACTTGCACTATTTCTATGTCTAGAACAACATTAAAAAAATTTCATTTTACGAATGTACAATAAATAAAAAGATAGGTTTTTTGATTTTTGGGGATGGGGGAATTTTGAGGCAATTTTTTTTAATGGTAAGATAAGTGAGTTAAGTTGCAAAAATTAAAAAGAGATGACCCCCATAACCCCCCATTCCCTAAAGATACTGACTCCAAAAGTTTTATGAAAAACTGCTCCATGTCCACGAGTATTTGTAGAAAATTTCATCATAATCGGTTAATCCAGTCAATAGTTATTAAGCTTCAAACATGCCAATGCACGTACATAAGTACATAGGTTCGTACGAACATTACTTTTTTCTGGGTTTTTTTGGGGAGGGGGTTTCTGGGTCATGAAATGCATATGCAAAAAAAATCTCATACTCCATTTTTTGACCGATTATTACATCTTCCTTCTTCCAGCATAGCATGGTATGATGCCAGGGAACTAAAGAAAAAGGTGATAATATTACAATATTAGTGGGTTTTTCATATTTTTTCTATTCTGTTCGTAAATTTAATTTTTAGTTTTAGACGCAATGTAAAGATAAATTTATAAAACCATAACAAATATTTCTCTTTTAAAAAGCATTTTTTTTTTTTTAAGTAATGAAGAAAAATTAAATTTTTTTCTTAACTACATTTTGGTTTTTCTACTGAATTAAATCCATGTAAATACTGGATTTTACTTACTCGTACGTCTGAAATTTTTACATTAATTTTCTTGTTTTGCACTAATGTTCCAGTCTTTCTTCTGACTTTGGCGCATGTAAAAGCATCTGGGGTGAAAAGGGCACGCTTTCATTCTTCATTTTTCCCAATAAAAATGAAGCTGTTTGTTATTCTTTAAAATGTTTTCTTTTTGTCGTTATTGAGAATGATTTGAAAAAAAATATAACCTATGATACTAGTATTTGGTAAACGGTTTCAATTATAGGATATGTAGATGTTGGAACACACTTTAGGAATAGTCTTAGAAACAAGTAACCGTATTTTTTGTATTTCTAATAACTATATCTATTTATAATATATTAAAACTTTTTAAATTAATAGTAAATATTTTCGAAAGTTGATTAAAAAATATTTTTCATGTGTATTTAAATCCGTGCTAAAAAAAATTAAGAATTTTTGAAAAATCATATAAACATAAAATAATTTTACAATTCATATTTTTCTAAAACCACTTATATAATATATATATATATATATATATATATATATTTAATACCAGTGCAACAAAAGATCCTCTACTTTTCAAATTATACACTTCTGATTTATATATGATACATAAGATTAACCATTAAGAATTAATAAAAAATATAGTTTTTACTCGTCACACGTATTATATACATATATAACAATGTTATACATCCAACAAAGAAATCCAATCTCCACAAACTCTAACTATCCATTCGTTCTTTATTATAGGTAATGTAATAATACAGAAGCAAGGTCGAAAACACCTTTCGCACGTTTTCTACTTTTATTAACTCCAATAATTTTCTCTGTATAACATTAATAAGTTAATTTGATTAAGAACGTTTTTTCTTAACCTGATTTTCTTGATAACGGGTTTTTTTCTTTGAAAAATTCTATTTTTAAATCGGCACAAAATTAATTTAAAAAATAATTGTGGAATAAAATTACAGTGAGAAATTGAAGATTATTTTTTATTAGTTCCATTGGATTATTTATTAAAATAAATTTGAATAAAATTTACGGAAAAATTATGTAATCATTATCATTTGACTGATACAAATCATATGTCCATTATTGTTTCATAGCATTTTAAAGGAATATTATTTTTCTTTCCTTGGACGTTTAAAATTCATTAGCTTTTTTTTTTGTAAATTAGTAGACATAATTTTAAATTTAAATCTTGTTTTATGTATAAATTAAAATATTTTATTGTTAAATCTTCTTTCTTAGACGTTTAGGAATTTTAAAATAATGCAGAAACTTTTAAAATGTTTCTGAATAAAGAAATTTATAATGAATTGATTTTATATGATTTTTTTACATACCCAATTTTTTTACAGCTTCATTTAGCGATTTTCCATAGATCCTACCAATTTTCGTTTATTCTTAAACAAGGATTGTAAAAAAAGATCGTGGCGGAATGGTAACGTCTCAGCCTTTCATTTGGAGGTCCCGGGTTCGAATCCTGGTCAAGAATGGCATTTTTCATACGCTAAAAAATTAAATTTCCGTACTCCATACACAAGTTTTAAAGTTATGTGGCGATATCATCAAGCGAAAATAAAAGATCAACATTTTACGAACTGGGATAATAAAAATAGAAATTATTTTTTCTTCTGCCCTTGTAATTTTTAAAGGTAGAATATATTTTAGATTTATAGAGCTGAATGTATTTGAAAAATATAGAACCATTAATTTTAATTACATGGTTTAATTATGTTAATTTTTTATCATTAAAAACTACTATAAATTAATCCATTCTGTTACGTCATTTTGTTACATTTTTAAAAATTACTTTATCTGAAATTTATTTATATAAAAATTAATGTTTGAGAAGATATACAATGGTATCATTCAAATATTTAATTTATCGGTTATATGTAAAAGCTGGACAAGCATATGAATCATCTGGCGCTGAATTTACTTGAAAATGGTGAAAAAGTAAGACGATTGAGAAGGCCCAATTTACTTGAAAATGGTAAAAACGATTGAGAAGGCCACATGTACTGGATCTCGCTGATCTTTGAGGGCATTAATGATCATTGAGTGCGTGACTCGTGATTATACAGTAGTTATTATTCTAAAGATAGTTTAAACTTTAAGAATCTAAACTCGAATTTGACATATGTTGAAGCTGTTGGTTGACTCTTAAGTCGGCGGTGAGATTATCTGCTGAGAATTTGGTGTTTTTATCGGACTTTATTTGTTGTCTGTTACCTTTTCCATCTATTTCTATACATGATGATGAAAATATGATAAAATTGTTTCGTTATGCATAGTAAATAGTTGTACTTACATGTCATATTTCTAGATTCAGGAAGTTCAGATAATCTTTTTTTTGCACAGATTTTTCTATCACCCTATGGGTAATCCAAGTTTTACAATAAACATTTCAATATAATCTCAAAAGATAATTTTAATATCTATGTCTTTTGACACTTGAAAACTATCAAGCACATCGACTTATTTTTAGCTTGAAATGTTTTAATGAAATTAAATTTAAAATATTCCATTTCAACAATAATGAACTTATATTTAATATTAATATCCACCTGTTCTTTACACAGAAATATTCTTCAAGTATTAAAAAGTTTATTCTAATTTTTTTCCGAACAGGACTGCAGAGGGACCACGCAAATATTATTTCAGTTCTTTCTAATGTAATTTTTTCTCTTTCTCCTAAAGAATTCTTTTATTATGTTGTTTTTAGTTTTTCTGTTCAGCACATCTATTCTCTTTTCGTTTTTGGATTCACAAGAACCTCTATTCTGCGGATTTTCCTCTAACTCTTTTTCCTTCATGACAATCTTTTATTTCTATATTTTTCTATATTTTCTATCTTTTATATTTCTTTCTTTATTTCTATATTTATACATGGGGGCGAAGTTTTATATTTCTAAAATTTATCAAAAAAAGTTTTATTCAATCTATCTGAATCCATTCGAATCATGTGTTTCACAAAATTTAGTCTTCTTTTTCGGATTGTGGTTTCTTAATCTTCGAAAGCTTTATCTGTTTTTATATTATAAATTTCTTTATTTGTTTTCATTCTGTATTCATCTTTCGTTTTTCTTGGACCTTAAAATTCTTTTTGCAGTTTTTAAAATTGGTTCTAGATTTGTTATAGTAGAGGTTTCTGCCCCATAGAGGATTACTGGTTTCACTTCTGTATTATAGTGTCTCAATTTTGCATTACGGATAAATTTTTCTTGTATATATTTTTAGTTAAAAATTTCAGTCTCTCAAAAACTATTTCTCTGCTTTCAAACGCCTTCTTATTCGAACCATTTGAGGTTATTTCGCCCACATAATTAAATTTATCTGTATATTTAATTTTTTCAAATTGGGTTTTTATACATCTCTTGTCTTGCTTAGAATTTGTTATTATTTTGTGTTTTAGAAATAAGATTTGAGAACCAGCTTTTTCAGTAATTATTTTCAAATCCTCAATTTGAGAAATTGCCTCTTTTTTTGAATTCACCAGTAAAGCCAAATCATCAGCGAAAGCTGAACAATTTACTCTTATTTTTCGTTTTCCTGCCTCGATTACAAAAGCGGTTTTGTTAACATTCCAAAATGTTTTCATTATTTCATCTAATACTAGGTTAACGAGTAGAGGGAAAATCCTGCTTTAGACCTGTTTTAATTTCGAAAGGATCGCTGATTTCGTCTAAAGTTTTTATTTTTGAGAATGTGTTTGTTAGAGTTAGTTTTATTAAGTTTGTTGCTTTCTGATCGATTCTGTATTTTTTCATCGTATCGATAAGAGTTTCTCTGTCTATAGAATCGTAGGCTTTTTTAAAATCAACAAATGTTATAAACATCGATTTTGATTTTAACAATCTGGTTTTTAATTATTAATCTAAAACTTAAAATCTGTTCTGAACATCACCTATCCCTTCTGAATCCTCCTTGAAACTCACCTAACTTTGGATCAATTTGAATTTCTAATCTGTTTAATAATAGTTTAGAGCGAATTTTGTGTGATACTGGTAAGAGTTGTTACTGATTTTTATACCTTACTAGTAAATTTATCTTTCATTATTAACCCTAACTGGATAGTTTAGCCCGTGCTTAATAAAATATATAAATAAATCGTTTTTAATTGAAACAATTTTTGTATTTGGTATTATGGTTAAAAAGTAAACTTAAATTGTCTTGCTTCTAAAAAAATGTTCTTATAAAAAAAAAGTTATTTCCCTTATCCAACATTAATTTCATATAGTAGAAATATTAGATGTATTTCCATGAAAATTAATATTCATTTATTTTTTTTCATATTAGAATACAGTATTTTATTCGGAATTTAATTCTTTAGAAAATCTTATAACAACCAAATATAGTACTGCTTTAGACTAAAAAACACCAGAATGATTGTAAAATAATAATACAGAAAAAATTCATATTGATTGTAAAATAATAATCCAGAAAAAAATTCATATTGCGTTTTATTATAACTATTTTATATTTTCTTTTTTTATGAGTATTTTAATGTAAATTTTCATTATAGTATTTTATTTTATTATCCAGCCAGTTTTACGACTCTAGAAATTTGACTTTTTAAGTATAATTTTAAACAATTAAAATTGTTATTACAAGAAAAATCGTTTTGTAAAGTGAGTGAAAGTTATTTTAACAGTTCATTGAATCGTTCATCGAAGTGGATTTATTTGTTACAGCTGAAATTTCCTAGCGGTTAAAAAAAAAATATGTATATATATAAATCCTTTTTATTTCTTTAAAAAAATTAATGACTCAAGAAAACGTTTCGATTTAATCACGGTTTGTTTTAAGATTTTAATCAATTCATGTGTAGCTTTAATCAGCTAATCATTCATTATCTGGTTTGTGTTGATTGTTATCTTTTAATTAATATGTTTCTTTTCCCTTTCCTTGATTTTTTTTATTTTCTTAGTGTGTATGTTGCAATCTTTTAAACTAGTGAACAATAAACAACCACTTCCACATTCCTCAATGAGATGAGGAGGATATGCATGACATGTAAATGAGGTTTTCAGACTCAGGCCAAACATTCCTGAAACGTGTGATTAATTGAACCCCAACCACTAAAGTACACCGGTATCCATTATCTAGTATTCTAATCCGTATAAAAGCTTACTATGATTTGAACCTCAGAACTGTCGATCTTGAAAATCAGCTGTTAAACAACTGATTTCGTTGACTTAAAAAAGAAAAAGAGGTTTCAAATCAATGTGCATTTCTTTTTTACGTATATTTAAAACAGATAGACCAATGTAAATTATTATTTTTTACATTGTGGAAGAAGACTATTTAACAGTCCCGTTGTAAATTTGTCAAATAATTAAATATTTAAAACAAATATATTAAGACACTTCTTACGTTTTTGTCAGCATCACTGTTTAATATTAGATTGTTATAGCGTAATAAATACTTATTGGTTATCGCTAAGGGCTATAAAATTTATGGTATAACATATTCATTACGCGTTATATCTCATATTTAAATATTTGTCGCGTAAATAATGTACAGAATTAGTTGAAATATTATACAATTTACTCATAACAGAGAGTCTTAGCTCACATATCGTAGTAGTCTCATTACGTCATTTCTCTTGGTTTATTTATTTTATTTTTAATCTAGACACTGGTTTTTAGCTTTATTGTTTCTTGTGAACAAAATTTTTATTTAAATTTTTCATTTGGTCAATAAAATATGAAAATAAAACAAAAATACGTAAAATAAAATAATTTTAAAAATTTACTACAAAAATAACTTTAAAAATTTGAAGTACAATATTTATTATTTCAGTTCTTTAAATCTCAGTATTTTTAAAGTGATGTCAATGTAAGGGTTACTAAGCTGTTCGTAGTTGTTCAGTTTAATTGAGTTTTATGAGATGCAGTTTATAAGAGAAATTTATCATTATTTTTTAACTTTTGTCGGATTTTTCAGACTGTTTTCTTGAGTTTATTTTATATTATGAAACGTGAAGATAGTTTAAATAAAGGAAACTTTAAGCAGAGTTATGTCAATAACGCTTATATAAAAAAGGATTTTAATTCTGAAAAAACTGACTAATAAATTTTACCCTTTTTTTACATGTTGAGGAACGGTAAATAGAAAGTTTTATTTATTTTGTTATCTTAGTCTATTTCCACGCATTTTGAAATTTAATAAAAAAGTAAATCCTCATTACTTTATTTGCGTACTGTATAAATTACATAGTCATTTTACGCTTCTTAGATTTTATTTGTCGATCAGCATAATGGGTTTCGATCACTAACAAAAATTTCCAAATTATTTTCTTCATAAATTAATTTAGTGAAGTTGGATGAAAACATTTTTGAATAATTACTGTAAGTAACATTATAAAGAGAACTTGAAATTTTTTTTTAGAAAAAGAAGTTTTACATTTGTTGTGAAAATCTTAATTAAACCGTTAACAGTTTATGTTTACATTTACTTCAACAACGATTTTAATTAAACAAGTTTACATTTATATATATATATATATATATATATATATATATATATCTTGTTATTTTATATCTATTATGAACGTACCTCCAGTGTAGAATGAAGAGAAATAGCAAAAACATTAATTAATCCGTTTACATCTTGACAATTATTAGATGTTGTTTAATATGAATACTTTTGCTCAAACTATACATACATTTATTGCTTATATATATGTTTAGGTACTTATTTACATGAAGTATATAAGTGTGTATGTATGCGCGCTCGTACATGATAAACCATGTATAATATAATCTTACCATGTATAATATAATCTTTGTATTGCTACAAGGGATTTCTTGTCGTGTCGAACTTCTGCTCCATAGAAATGTTTTTCATACCATTATGCTACTGTTTAGTTTGTACTATTTTAATAGTAAAAATTTTTTTTAATACGAAAAAAATTGAAAAATACTCAATGTTTTTTAAACATAATAAATCTTTCGTGAAGTTTAACTCAAAAGTTTAAATTTAAAATACAAATATATTTTACTATTAAATTAAAAATAATAATAACAACAACATTCATACTGTCTTATTTATTTAATAATATTATCGATAGAGAATGGAAAAATTTGTAATTTATGTAATAATTTCATGTTCGTTTGCGTGTTGACATGTTATTGTTACATTTTATATGCATATATAAAATTATTCTGGTGCTTATTTTTTATGTATGTAACTTGAAACAATGTTTAAGTGTTTGCAATAGTAATTTTTAAATAAAGTTTTAATGAAATATTATTATATCTTTTTTTTCTCTCGACAACGGCCATTAAAGGAACACATTTAATAGTTAATTTCTGGCTAATTTCCTTTTCTTCCAAATATTTTTCAATTTCAAACTACATTGTTCCTTCCTTGTTTGCCACCCCATTTTTTACAGCTACACTCTGGTTCCTTTCTGAAAACCTTCACAAACTTGGATCTCTTTTCTAAATGTATTTTTGTCCCTTATATCTGTTGGATTTATCTCTGCAATCACGAGATCTTCTTTCACTTCTGTAAACCACGATTCGATTTTCCTCTATCACTCTTCTCAAAAAACCTTTCTTCAAGGCTTTCCAGAGGATCATGTATGTAACACAGGTAACAGTGAAATTTCGCTGTTACTGACTTCCTTGTCCCCTTTTTTATGAAGTGGATGGATTAAATAAAGCGAGCATCCTTTTCTCTGGCAATACCTCTTCCCATATTCCCATTATAACCTTTTTAACTGTTCGAACAGTATTTTAATCCGCATTCTTCCACATTTCAGCCACGATGAATTTTTCTTCGTAAGCTTTATTATTTTTCAAATTTTTAATAATTTGCGTAATTTCTTCCAGATCCTGTGACACCGAGTCAGTGTGTTGCCGTTCTGGTAATATTTGTGGAAATTTCTCCTTTGATTTCTCACAATTGAGTAAGTCCTTCAAATATTTTGTCAAAATTTCACAATTTTCTCTACCGTTGGTCGCAATTTTTATTGTCCCTACAAAAACAAAGACTGGGGGTGTGTTTTTTTTTCAACTTTTGTTTAAATAATTTGTAATATTGTTTAGAGTTATTCTTTTGAAACTCTTTGTTTATCTTGTCTACAAGACCCACTTCAAAATCCTTTTTCACTTTTCTTAAAATTTTGCAAGTCTCTTTCCTTTCCTGCCGCAATTTCACGAGATTTAATTCAGTTGTATTTGCAAAACAATTTTTCCATAATCTTTCTGCTACGGCATCATCACACGCCTTATGCCACCAAATATGTTTCTTCTTCTGCGGTGAGTATGCAACAGCTCGTGCTGCTTCATTAAATTTTATCTTGAGTTCTTGCCAGTGTTGTGTTTTAAGATCCTTAAGTAATTCTTGGAATTCTTGTTTGCTATCGTATAATTTCTGATTATCTATTCTTTGGCTTCTGTCATGTGTCACCTTTGTCCTATTTGGGTAAATACCTCGTTTTGATTTGGTGAGATAATGATCACAATCAACATTGAGTCCTTTTACTTCCTTGTACGAAATAAAGGAAGTATTGTGATCGCGAAACATTTCGGTCTTCAGATTTCAACGGAAATATCCATTTTGAACATCCCTGAATACATTTTGACTAGTTTCGGCGTGACGTCGGTACGTATGTATGTACCTCGCATATCTAAAAAACGATTAGCCGTAGGATGTTGTAATTTTGAATTTAAGACTGTTGTAACATCTAGTTGCGTACCTCTCCTTTTGATTGCAATTTATTGAATCAAAAGTGACCAAAAAAGCCCAAAATCAAAACAAAATTGGAATTTGGACTTTTTTTTAACTGCAGTAATAAGCAGTCATTGAGAGCTTTTCAACTATGTATCATAAATGGTACTTATTTTCATTGGTTTCAGAGTTATAGTCAAATTAAATTTTGATTAATGAAATATTTGTATCTTATAAGGGAAGGCACATCGGTTCGAATCAGACTTCCAACTTCTTTTTTAGTTTTTTTTTTTTTTTTATTAAAATATATTGATTTATTAACAATTATTAGCCTCTGATTCTAAAAAAAATTTAGAATAAATAATTCAATAATAATAACAAATTTTAAAAAATATGAAAAAATATTAGAAGTTATTAATGAAATAAAATTTAATGTACATTTCATTTAAAAAAAAAATATGTATATATAATTTAATAGGCGTAGAAGTAATTCATGAGGTGACCACATCAGATTTGGTGAATCATCTGAATATTCGTTTTTGTTTTCATTTTGTTAATGGTTACATCATAATAATTTAAAAAAACATAGTATTCGATAGATAAGACATGCATTTATTTAAAGAGTAATAAAGGGAATTTTACTCTATCCTAATATTTCAGGTAAGATTGTTGAATTAATAATTGTATAAATATTTGATGTTAACAACTAATATTTTAGCATATGTGTAACTGTTCACTTTATTAAAGAAAGGATCGTATCTCAATTTCAAATGAAAAAGGTTTAGATGAAGTGCAGTAAAAAATGTGTGTATGTAATTTTATAGACATACAAGGAAGTCATGTGATATCCACATTAGATTTTCACTTTAACGTTCATCAATTCTCTTATGTTCCTTTTCAAATTGGCGACATGATCTATTTGGAAATTAGCTTTCCATGCTAATATGGGATTCGGTATGCCGTACGTTTTGTCAGTAGCATCCATTATTTCGAGCATGCACGTAAATTAATTCATATATTCAACATGTTTATCGTTATAATTTGTAAAATGTTTAATTTTTTCTTCTTGAAAAGAACAACTTCCTTATCTTTATTGGTGAAGATTGATTCACTATTTTTTTTTTTATTATAAAAAAGAATTAAATTACTTTAATTTTTTATTATTATAAAAAAAATTAAATTACTTTAATTATCACGTTTATTAATTTCGTAATAATAAATCATAAAGTAAATGTAAAGAGTGTTTCATGAAGAATCTAAAAAACTTTCAGAACATGTCCTACTGATGAGAATAAATAAGAAAGTTCATATAAATATAAGTTTTAAAACGCTTCTATGGTATGTAACTTCGGTTACTGCCAATTCTCGGAAAGTGCAGGCCAAAGAAGAATGAAGAGGTCATCGGAAGAAGAAGATGAAGAAGAAGGAAGACCCTCTACTAGTCCCAACATCACGGACAGGAGTCCGGAACAGAGCCCAGCAGAGATGCGTCCTGAAAGGCAGCCATAACAGAAGTGGATGAAGAGCTTCTACACAACCCTTCCTTTAAAACTTACATATAAATTAACTTAAATCAGCAATTGCGACTCCTCCGGAGAAGGGGGCGTGCATTGCTCCCTCCATATAGTTAGTGCCCCGTTGTGGCGTATTCCTGCTAGCTTATGAAGCGTTAGCACCGAAAGGACTTCAGTGGACGGTCTGAAGGGGAATTACGTCGGGAGGACAGGTTTCATAAGCCTAGCCTTCCGCGGTCGGCCCATAAAATGGGTTTGATAACGCTGGTTTAACAACGGATTGGAATGCAATTAAATGCGTCCTTAAAACACAAAATACTAAATAAGACAAAACTTGAAAAATTAGACCCGTCATTTAAAATAAACCTTTAAAAACACGCCCGATAGAATCATCCAGCAGCAAGGGACTCTGTCCAGGTTCTGCGATCCGTAGGGAGAATCTATAAACTCCCGCCAACTTTGCATTCCATTCCATTCCAAAACGCTTCTTTAGCAAGTGTAAACTATCTAAAAGTTTCGCTCTCTGTGCCTTCGGTAAAATTAAGTAAGACTGCAATCCTTGTGACCCAAAGTAAAAGCTAAATTTAGTGGTTTTATGTTAAATCTAAACTAAAAAATTCGTCCCAGAACTGTATTTTTAGTATTTATAGAAAAATCTGCTGTAGAAGACAAAGAATTGAGGTCGAAAACACACTGTTTCATTTTCTGCCTAAAATAATTTTCTTAAATGGGTAATAGACACATAAACGATTTAAGTAAAACTTACAGAGGATTTGATTGTGTGTAAAATGATATGAATAAAGTCTACAGAAACTAAATTACAGACGTAAGAATTTTTAAGTTTATTATAAACAAAACAAATGAAAATGTGGCAGATTGTAACAAGGTATTAAACGAAACAAAATTTTCAATTTAAAATAGACTAAAACCCTAAATTTACCCTTTAATTTGGATCAAAAGAATTACAATCTGGTTAATTTTACCGAAGGTGTAGAAATCAGGACGAAATCTTTCACCAGACGACAGTTGCTAACGAAACGTTTCCGAACCTATGTTTATATGAACGTTCTTCTTTATTTTAACATGTCCTGAAAGTTTGTTACATTTTTCGTGGATCACTTTGTATTATCTTAACTAATCTAAGAGAATAATCTTTCAAATATACACATTTCAAAGAATTTAAAAAATCTAAAAGAAAATATAGAGAAACAAAGATATTATTAAACATCATCAAAAGTAAATGTTTCTTTAAAATTTTATACTTATATTTAAATTATCGTGTACAAAGAGGTGTAAAACGAAAATAAAACATGGTCCTATTACGATTTCTATAATGTAATTACAAGGAAGCTGAGACACAAAAAAGTTATTAAATCAGCAACAGGATAAAATAAAAGTACGTGTTATATATCATCGCATTTATAAATCACCGTATCTAATATTTCCATTTGCAGTTAGCTATTAAGACAATTTATTTTACTTAATTCTTTTCAGATCTTCACATAAGATTTCATTTACTAGTCGTATTTAATAAGTATTTGTACGGTTGTTGAAAATATACATGAATATTTATTTATATAATATTTATCAAATTAAATATTTTATATTTTGCTTTATCAAAAATCCATAACTACAATATTTTTAAAATAATTTTCTTTACAAAAATCGTATACAAATGAGTTATGGGTAACAATAATATATTTGTACAGATTTTTATAAATTTGAAAGGGGTTTTATAAATTTTCTATAAAAATCGACAATCTAAATTGATATTTATTTAGTTCATTTGATCATGATATAAGTAAAAATTGTAAATTAATAATGATGAAATTTTCCATTTTTAATTAATATTCAAAAGTAAATTTATTAAACGACAGAATTTATTAGTTTAATCTAGACAAATACCTTAAATATGAATGAAATAAACAATCCTATCAATATTTAAAACATTAATCAATTTTTAAACAAATTTAATCCAAAATGAATTACTTTATTTAAATCATTAAATAAAAAAAAGTCATTAATTTTTCGTAATAAAATTCATAAATAATAATAATAAATATATTATTCCATATAAGATGGTAGTGATAAGTTAAATTTTTTAACGGAAATTTTAATATTTGTAGGTGCGTCTACAAGGATTATTTGAAGGTCTTGTCATATAATCTAATAATCTGGCGTCAATTCTAAACATACTTATATACACATACTAAGTTAAGTTTTGACATTCGTCAAAAAGGTTAGTTAAAGTTTGATATAACTGGTTAGATTATGCTATGTTATATTAATGAGTTACATGCTTCGGGATATAAGCTGGTAACTACCAAATATGGTCTTTTGATTGCGAACTTACTATGTTATTAAACCGACCTTGTTTCTACTGTTAAATACTATGTTATAATTATTTATATTATATATTAATTTATTTTATTAGAGTATTGCCTCATATGTTTTTGTTATTGAATTTGTTGTATATTAATATTTTATTTATGTATTCATCATTAATAAATTTATTTAAATGTATTTATTATATAAAATTTCTGAATAAATTTTATATTTAACATTATTTACACGTGCCATGAATCAATCATATATATTTAAATACTAATAGTTTTATTTTGCTTCAACCGGTTACCTTTTCCTTTCCTTTAAAAAGTAAACCGATTTCCGGATTTTTACATAAAATAATAACATAAATACCAAATCGATGATAAGTTTAATTTTTAGTAAATTTAAAAATAGTAATCTTATAAATAATATTATGAAAATATTTAAACCGCTTTCTCTCTCTATATGGTAAAAAATTACCTTGAATAAATATTCAAAAATTTATCCCTGATAAATTTGGCAAATTATTACGGGCTGATTTAGGTATATTTAAAAAATGTTTCACAATATTTTACATTTCCGTTAAATAATAATTAATTTGAGTGTTATTTTTTACCTTTCCTAGCATTCGCAGTAAAATTGACAATACTTAGAAACTCAAAAAAATAACACTCAAATCAGTTATAATTATTAAAGTTAAATAATCTTTGAAATTTAACACTAAGAGTTAAAATCCATTCTTGATTGCAAATAAACAATCTTCAATCAAAAACACCAACAAAAAAATTGATTTAAATTCCAAAATATATTTTTATAAATGTTTTCAATTGTTACCCTTTAAATTAGATTTATAGATTAATTTTTTTTTAATAAAAAAAGTTGTGAGAGAATTTTGAATGATGATTTTATTACAGGTGAAACTCAAGATAAAAAGAAGACATAAAATTAAAAATATAAAAAACCACGACCAAAAAACGTTAAGTAAAAAAATATTGTCATATGTGGTTTAGACCAGCACATATTATTTAATAATCCACACAATAATCTAGCCTCGCTGGAGCTGAAAAGATTTAGAAACATTCAAAACCTCTTTTGAAGAAAAATCTCTTGCAGCGCCCAGGGAGCGGTGCAATATATACGGCGTTTTAATCTAAGAACCTGCTCAGAGATGACACCTGTGTAATGCAAAAAAAACCGCATCAAAATTGACTGTTCTAAAGAAACATCTACTGCAGCGCCACCTGGTGGCCTACAACTTTAAAACATGCCTAAGAACCTGCTCTGAAGTGATATCTATATAATGCCAAAAACCACATCGAAATCGGTCCAGTAGTTTTTGAGGAAAATGGTGACAGGTATGCGCGTGCGCGCATACCACACACACACAAAACCTCTTACCCCAAACGCATATACAGTCTCCGTTCCGTCGTGGGTAAAAAAAGCTGATAACAAAGTTGTTATACTTTCCTGTCATTGATTATTTATTCTTATATAGTGGGAAAATAATGATGCATGAAAAGAGTTTAAGAAATCAAAAAAAGGATATATTTTAGTTTTTTCTGCTCTCTCGCCCCCAAAATCACTTCCCAAAACATCTTTTATGATTTGTCTGCGTTTACAATAATAAATAAAAGAAACTAAAAACAATTCCACAGAAAAATGTACAATCAATAAAAAGTTACCAGAGATTTCTGTTTTGGGAAAGAAGGGTGAATATCATAATTCACCCTTCTAAATTTTAATGTAATGTTTAAACAAAAAAAAAAGTATTAAAAAATTCTAAAAATTGACATTTTTTAATTCGTTGCTTACCTACCAAAGTATTTTTTTGGGGTCATTTGTACAACTAGTAAACCTAGGAAAACATAAAAAGAATGGTTAAAAAATATGCAATAAATAAAAAGAGAGCTTTTGTCAATTTTGGTGGAAGGGGGAGAATTTTGAGGCAATTTTTCTTAAAAAAAAAACAAGTTCTGTACGCATGTACAGAACTTCATATAAAGTGGGAATATGTTTGAAAAAGTTTGAGAAAACTGATCCCAAAGAATTTATCTACCCCATCTTTAGAAGATATTGATCCCAAACTTTTAAGAAAAAATTCCTATAGACGCGAGTCTCTGTGCTAAATTTCATAAAAATCGGTTTATCCAGTGAAAAGTTTTTAAGCTTCACACACAGCACACGTTCATAAGTAAGTACGAACAATAATACTTTTCATCTTTATTTTGTGTTTTGGGGTCCCTGGGTCATAAAACGTCGAGAAATAAAAATAAACCCATTCCCCATATTTTGACTGAGACCACACGTTTCTTCTTGCAGCATAACTCTAGAGCTATGATGCCAAGAAAGTAAAAATATTAGTAATAATTTCAATAACCATTTTACTGAGTTTTATCACTGATAACGTTTTTCTCTGATGTCATAGTTTACTTATTTCATACCACGGATAAGTTCATTATTAATCAAATTTTCTGCTAGAGAAGTAGATTTAAATTGTTTTTTTTTGTGTGTTATTTTCTGCTTTTCCTAGCATTGTCATTTTAACATTCATAGTTCAGCACTCTTAACATTCAAACTGCGAATGTTAGAGTGACAGTGCTAGGAAAGACAGAAAATAATACTCAAATCAGGTATGATAATCCTAGCAAAAATCTAAAATACTGGGAAAATGGACAATTTTTTTAAATTTTATCACGAAAAGTTTTTAAATATTCACTTTCAAAGAAAAATCTCTTTATAAGTTAAGAGTTTTCAAAAAATTGAAATATATTAAAATATTAATTATTATTGTTTAAATGGTGTAAGGAATAGCCACAAAAGTTTTTTGTGAAAAGCGTTTTGCTTGTAGTTAATGTTTGTTATGAAGTACTAGTAGAAATAAACGAAACTTGGGAATTAAAATTTACCAGAGTGTACTATGCTTACAAGGTAATATTATAACAAGGGGTGCGTAAACACCTTTTGGTTTAAATATAAGTGCAAAAGTTTAGTTAGAAGAGTAACGCCAATTTTTTTTTATTTTTATTACTTTTTTTAATAAGTCATACAAAAGTTGAAACTGAATAAATTTGGGTTAACAAAGATTCTTTATTCGCGTTTATGTAATTAAATAAATAATATGAGTGCGTGTGTTTTTGAAGAGTATTTTTAAAAAACTTGTTTAATTTCACTTTCATAAAGTACAGTTGTACTAAAACCGGTAATAAAGTTTATTTATCTAAATATAGAAAAAATTCCAGTTTTCATATATTTATATAATATAAGAATTTTTTTTTTCATTATGAATATTTTGTAATTCTTAAGTTATTATTCCAGGAACTCTCTGGAGTGGAACAAAAATTTTCTAATCAAGATCTTCCTTCTTGAAAATTATTAATGAAGAACAATATGGTTCTAATATTAGTCAAAAAAATTAATATAATTAAAATTATACTATTTCATATTAAGAAATGTTACCTTGTAATTTTAATTAATTTTTTCGAATTTTGCCTAATTGTAGACCACGAGAAATAACTCTTTACTTCCTTTTTTGTTGTGTCACTTTCTTCTAGAATTTGATCATTATCTTAATTCTGTTATCAAGATAGATCCTGATTTTTTCGAGTTCTCCCTTGGAATTCCTAAAATTATTACTTTTTTAAAAGTCTCTAGTCTTATTCAATATTAATTAAATATTTTTATTTATATTTATTTCAGGTCTTTTTTAACTTCTGTTATCCATTTTGGTGTTGTATTTCTTTTTTTGATGAAATAAAAACTCCATTTGCTAATCTTTCTGGATTTATCTCATTATGTGTCCATAGAAATAGATTCATCGTTTTCTCATCAAATCAAATAATTTATCTATTTTCTTATAGAATTCGTTGTTTTTCCTGAGTTTCCATTCATCTTCAATTTTTCTTCGTTCTAGGATTTTTACCTGGAATTTTCTTTATTTTTATTTATTTTTTCAGGTTAACATAATTCTTTATCTTTATTAATATTATATGATTTATTAAGTTTTTAAATCTAATTTAAAGTGAATTAAACTGCAGTTAGTCTTTATAAGTAATTTTAGGTTATTTTAGATTTAAATATACCCGTAAATAATTTTTTGAGAAAATTCAAAAAAAATATTACCAAAACTGTTCAAATTTCAGCTCGTATATTTTTTTAAATATTTAATAAAATATTATTTATTTTAGTAATTGATGATAATACGTAGCAATTAGAATCCAGTTTATGCAGAAAAAATATAGATGATACCTTGATCAACGATCGCAAATGTTATTTATTTTACGATAAATTCTAATTCTCTAAGCCAAAATTAATAATCAATATTATTAACATCACTCAAGAAAAAACAGAAAATTCAATATCAAAAAAAGTTATTGATAATCCAAATCATACATTAAGATATTTCATAACGGGGCATTCTGTGCGCTGCCAATGTATCATCCACTGTTGTTTTAAACTATATACAATTCTTCATTTATAAATTTTTGGTTTGCCTGTATATTCAGTGCCAGCTTATGTTATTAGTTTTGACTCATTTAAGATACATGATGTACAGAAGCCATTAGCCTGAGTTGCTTTCACAGAGAGTAATGACGTTCTTTACTATCAGTCACAAGTAGAGGTTGTATGTTCAATCAGTCACTTTTTAGAGCTAAACATTCCAGCATTTCGGTAGATTTGTCATGTCAAAGTGCAGTAGTACGTTTGTTTAAGTGCATAAAACAACGGGGAACAACGTCAATCATCATCATCATCATCATTGTAAACCCGACATGATACCTTAATATTCTTTAAAATGGCTTACTGTTTTTGTTTCTGATTGCCTACAAACCTTTTTTACTATGACTCCTAAAACACATACAAATTTAGTGAACTTCTTATGATTTACTCGTCCGTCTTCTGTGTATCTATTTCATATAAATCACATACATATTCTTTTAACTTTGAAATTTCAATTATTTTTATGCAAATCAAAAGCACGGGAAAATATTCAAATTAACTTTTTTTCTAAACAATGTTTCTAACGGATAATTTTCAGAGAAAATATTAAAAAAAAAAAAAAACAAATTGGTTCTTATATCAGATGATAAATTTAGTTTATAAATTACGAATATAGAATAAGTAGCATGCAATTTTCTGATTTTTGGAGTTAAAAGTACATAAAAAATTTTATTTTCTCTTTTTTGTACTCAAAACAAAAATTAAAAGAATAATTGAGGTTTTGCTTACTATCATGAGTAGCAGTAATACATTAAAAAGTTCAAATCGAAATAAAAAATAAAAATTACGAATTTAAAAAGTTTTTGATTTACCCCAAAAGAATGTTTATAATTTTATGAATTTTTTACTAATGTACCAGTTCTTTTTCATTCTAGAAAATATTTGACCCCAAATGATAAAACATCAAATTATTAAATACTATTTTAATTTACAATAAGAGGCCCTACCTTACTTCCGTATTATATCTTAATTTGGAAGTTCCTTGTCTGCATGATTTATTTTTTATTACAGCAGTAACGTTCGTTTATAAGTTATTTTATTTGACATTTATAAAAAATAATTACATTTTTATTTAATAGAAATAGGATAATTTCTTCCTGAAGCAACGTTTTGTTTCTTTTTGCTAAAAGGAATAGGACTTCGACCCTATAAATAAATAAAATAATAGTTAAAACTAGCACACGATATATTGAAGCGGAAATTAGTTGCACTACAGGAGTACCAACATATACAGAACACTCCCCTTGGTTGCATTTCAAGGTCATTTTAAAAAGCATTGTCTCCTTTATAATGAATAATATAATATCTGTTGTCATAGAAATAAGATATCCTTAGGTATTATTGTTTTTGTTTATTTAGTTTTGTTGCTTACTTTTAATAATAGGCTTGAAGTAAATTCCTTTCTTTCGATCATTCATTCGTTCCTTGTTCATTTAATCAATTCATCTAAGACCTTCAATCAATACAGATTTTTATTATTTTAATAAACATATTGAATAATAATAAAATTAGTTCTTTTTTTATACATTGTTATTAAATAGATTTATTTATGTTTTACTTTTATTATTGCAGTTAGGTTATACCTTAAAGAAAAATAAGTCATTGTTTATATATATATATATATATATATATTTAGTGAATTGTATGTAATTTATCAGGTAACTTTTTCGTAGTTATTTAGTTATTATTTTATCATGTACTAATCTCAAATACTACGTAAAATAAATAACGGTTTAAAATAAAACATGGAGTTATTTTTTTAAAAATCAGATTACAATTGAATTGGTATGATCAAGTATGTAATTAGTTGTTAAAAAAAAAAAATATATAAAACAAAAAAATTATCTAATTTTAAGTGTTCTAAAAAACATATATACACACTCGTAAATTATGAATTGTGGGACTTGTAGATTTTTTTTTAATAGATAAAAGATTAATTATGTATTTTTACGACTTTTTTTATCATGCTCCCAGATGGAAGATTATTTATATAGAAAATAGTTTTATTTGTTAGTTAGTTTCTTTCTGCCCTTATAACTGTAAAATAGCTGCACTAATTTTCTAAAATACATATCAAAAGATTCATCTAACTGCGTTATTCACAAGGGAATTTGAAAAAACAAAAAGGATTCTTTTCTGAACTGAAAAAGCAAAATTATTTGAATTTCGTCTAGTGACGAAATAAATAAATAAAACAAATTATATATATTATATATATATCCGTATAATATATATATATATATATATATATATATATATATATCCGATTATATATATATATAATCATTATAAATTAATCATACATAATAAAAAATTATAACTTATATAACATTAACAAAATTATACCCGTAGAGATCGTATCCACTTATTTAATGTTATTCGGGAGGAGATAAAATTTGTTTTTTAATCTAGGGAATTCACTTCAAGAATTTTTGCCATAACTTTGTTAACTATAAACGGATTTTAATAAATAAGTGTCATTTTCTATGTCATAAAACTCTTAACATTTTTTTGCAATAAACCATTTCTGAATAAACTTTCGGTTCCATAGATATTAACAAATAAAACGTTTACATGGCCGCCATTTTGAAATTGATTGTGAAATCATATCTATTATTTTTATACAAGTAAACTTCTAGGTACCCGAGAAGTATAGGAAATTTCAGCTCGATACGATTAACCATTCCTGAAAAATAAATTTTTATCTTAAATATACAAAGTGGCGGACAGCCGGTAAACTAGGCGATTCCGGACATATGTTGATATAAAGTTTTTTCTTTACTTCGATGTGGGGGACCATGCCCTGAATTCTTGAAACGGTTTTTATAAACTTTTTTACGTGTGTATGTATATATATATATATATATATATTTCCTGCCTTATGTTCAAATATTAAATAATTTATATTAAATTTTACTTTTATTTGTAGGTAGTTTAAATTTGTTCTTCTTCACGTCATATTTTTCACTGATTTTATTTATTAAACGAGAATATTTTAATAAATACTTAAATATTTCCTGATCATCATGAAATATTTTACTTTTATTAATTTAAAAAATGTTATAATTTTATATAGATATTTTTTCTACATAAATAAATTAAAATTAAATAATAAAATAGTAAATAGTAAAAATAAAGATAAAATAACTATTTTAAAACATATTACTTGCAATAGTTATTTATAGGTTGCCGATATATAAAAATGATAATAAATAATAACATACTCCGTTTTGTTATAGATAAATTCCGTTGAACAGCTCTATATTTTTTTATTCATTTTTTTTTATGGATTTATTCACGACAGAACTTTACATAGAATCTTGTACCTGGGAATATGGAAATGGAATTTTATTTTCGTATGAAAAAAACGCCATTCCCGACCGGGATTCGAACACGGGACCCCTGATGAAAGGTCGAAACATTATTGATTCGCCACGGAGATCAGAAAATTTTATTAATTATTATTTTTATATAAGTACTTTAGGGATTTATTTATCTGTTATAAGTAATAGATTTTTAAAAGGTTTATTAATTTATAATTTAATGAATAGGTAAATTATAAAATTTTAGAAATTTATCAGAATATTAAATAAAATATTTCCTGATAATAGAAAATGCCTAAATTAATTAGTAAATAAAAATTAAAGAAGAAGAAAAAAATTTTTTAAATTTAAGCAAAATTTGTAAATTATTTAATACATATACATTTTTAATAATTAACTTAAGATGGATGTATTGTTGCGAAACGCGTTTTTAATTAAATGTTTTTAATCAAAACATTGTTAAAATATGTAGCCTATTTTAACAGTTTTAATTAAAATATTTTAAAAGACTCGAAAGAATTTTGATAAAGATGCTACAAAAATAAAAATTGTGTTTGTATGTGTGAGAGGGTGTAACACACACACACACACACACACACACACACACACACACACACACACACACACACAATTTGTATTTTATGTATACAATAATAATAGTAATTTATTTTATATGTATATTTATATAACACACATACAAAATTACCATTTGTTAATTATTTATTTATATGATTATATACAGAGTATGTAGAGTTTGTTGAATCGTTTGTTTTACGTAGTAAAAAAATAATGCATTGTTTTAATAAGTAAAGGAGTACGTTTCTTATTTTTCCAGTATTTCTTGTAGCTGTAACTTATGTAAACACCTAAGATATAAAAAACATAAGTCAAAGTGTTGCTTTCTCTAAAAGTATTGATGTTCACTATACAGCCAAGCCCTGTGGATAACAGAATGAACATATGACTTGTAGGGCTGAATATCAACCGTATTTTCGGTGAGTCTGGTATAGTGATAAACAAATGTGGATTTAAGTCGGTGAAGAACCATTCTTATTTACTTTCTCTGGTAAACTTGGCATGGGATGCTTGTTATTGTTAGAGATGGCTACATCCTGTTTTTTGGAAGGAACTTGGAATTCTTATCATTTTGCCTACAACATTTCTCAATTATGACATTTATCGTACATTTTCCAAAATTACAGCTAATTTTGGAAAAGAAGGGAGTTGACTGGAAAGAGAGGCGCTTAATAAAAGAGCTGTTCTATAACCAGAGAATAAAAGTGAGGGAAGCAGACGAAATAACAAAAAGAATAGGGATTGGAAGGAGAGTGAGGCAGGGATACTGCATGTCACCAACACTGTTTAGTATATATCTGGAAGAAATAATTAAATTCTCTCTGAATTGGAAAAAAATAAATAAAAATCGGGGGTTAGAAGAGTAGAATGTATACGTTTTGCCGATGACATGGGGGTACTGGCGGAGAGCCCAAATAAACTAAAGGAAATGCTTACTTAAATGAAGCTTGCAAAGTCTGGGTATGAGGATCACAAAAAGAAGACAAAATGTATGGTATTAGGTGAAAAAGAGGAGAGGATGGTGCTTAAGAAAGGAAATGAAGTTTTTGAACAGGTGAAGAAATTCCAGTACGTAGGGAGCTTTATAACTGATAACCTGGCTTGCACAGTAAAAATTAGAACAATAATATCAAGAAGTAAGCATGCCTTTATTAACGGAAGACTGTTTGTGAAAAGTTAAACTTAGCGTTAAGGAAGAGATTAATGAATTGTTTTTTTTTTTAGTATGGTGCTCTATTGAGCTGACACATGGACGATGAGAAAGGCAGACAAAAAGCAAATTGAGGTTTTTGAGATGTGGGTGTGACGCAGAATGATAAATGTCAGATGGCAAGACTATGTAACAGATAAAGAAGTATTAAGGAGAATCGGAGAGAACAGGAAAATTCTAAATGTGATTGAATATAGGAAAAGGAACTGGCTAGGGCATTGCATGAGAAGAAGGTGTTTATTAGTGGATGCGATAGAAGGCTTGGTGAATGGAAGGAAAGCAAGAGGAAAGAATAGATTTCAAATGATGAATAGGATTATGGAAAAGGGAAAATGTGCTAAAACAAAGAGGTTAACAAAGGATAGATCAAGGGAGAGAGCAGCAGCCGTGACAGAACCTGTCCTAATGGCAGAATACTGTGAATGAATACAAAACAAAAAACCTTACATACAAACATATGTTTATACATTATTGGGTCCCTTAAAGACATTATGCCATCTTAATAGTAAGAAAATTTAAAAAATATTTTTATTATTTTGCCGAAGTGATCATGATAGTATTAATAAAAGCAATTTTATAAAATATATTAAAAGATTATAATTTTATAAGTTAATGAATGTTGCAATAAAAGTAATTAATCTAAAGTATTGCTCTTGAATATAGAAGAACCAACACGTATAAACGAAATGCGCAGCACTTTCAATAAAAAAATAATAATAAAAAAAACTTTCTCCGAGAAAAAATAAATCGTTTAATAAAAAATGCTTTCAAATTTTTCTGTCTATAAACGTTAATTTAATTTTCGTACAGCTAATTTAAAAAAAAAGTTAAAGTAAAAACTTAAATGCATTTCTCCTACTTTTACATAAATTGTAAAATTAAACTGATAATATACATTGCAAGTAGTAACAGACAAAAATCATTATAGCCTATGATTTTTTTTTTCAATATTAAGAAGCTGAATTTAGGTTAAGGTTAAAATAGAATTAAGTTTTATGTATACCAAATTCAGCAATCTAATAATAAGCTTTAAGTAAAAGAAGCGGCTATAATAGCTGATTTAGACGCCTTAAATTTATTGTATGAACGACCACGATTTCTGTGAATCAGGGAAACTAACAAAAAATACGTACGAGTATATTGTTAGATTATCGTATAAACACTATTTATTAATAAATTATTACACATAGTTTATGTTAAAAAATAGTAGTTTATGGTACCTATTACTTTGATTTATTATTGGCTTAATTGAATCTGTGTACAGTTGTTTTAAATATTAAGTAATGGCTGCTAATTTACAGTTTAAAATTATTAACTAACAAAAAATATAAGTCAACTTTAAAACTTTTATCATTTTAAAATACAAGCCAACAAAAAAAACAAATATAACGTTTTGTTGGAATATTATAAACAAGAAGTAAAGAAAACTTCACTTTTTTTTTTATTGTATTAAATTTTTAAACATTATTTTTTGCAGTGGTATGAGAAGAAATATTTTTAAATAATTACCATGCAGTCTCGATTTTATTTTCTTCTAATATTAAACAGTTTAATTTTTTTTAAGTTAAATGAAAAATTGTACAATCCTTCTCTTAGAGCTATATTTTAATATAAAATGATTTTTTTTTAGGGCGAGGCACAGGGCCAGAAGGAATTTTCCACGAAAATAGTAAGTAATATTGTTCTATTAAATAGTTCGTAAATTGTAATATATGTAGTAGTAGCATATAAAGACGTAATTAAAAATTGTATTTTATTTCCATAAGATTATAATTTTCATATTTAAAGAAAAAAGTATCAATACTTTACCTAACAAATGCAAAATATATATTTATATATGTATATTATTGTGATTTCATAAAATTTTGTAAAAGTATCTTTAGATAACCATTCATCTAAGTATTATATATTTTAATTTTATAAAATTTGTTGGTTTTGAATAGAAAGACAGGAATTTTAATAAGATGATTAGCGAAAATTATGAAAGAACGGGCATCAATAGTTATGATCATTAGCCCGGTAGAAACTGCTAGCCAATGAAAAGATGTTATGCCCGACCGGGATTTGAACCCGGGACCTCCGTACGAAATCCCGAGACGCTTCTTATTCAGCCACGGAGGTCGTTTCTTCTTCTTTTACTTACCGAATAATTATAAAAACATATATATATATATATATATATATATATATTTTTTACATTTGTTTCTAAAAAATTTACCTTTTCTATATTTATTTATATGAGTAAATATAAATCTTAATTCCTGTTTATTTTTATTTCCGTTTCTCTTAATTTTTGTTATTTTCTTACGCATTTATAACGCGGGAATTATTTTTTTGTTATGGTACCTTTATTTCTAATTTTCGAATCAAGTACCTGATGAATTGCTCGCAAGTTGACAGAGCCTCATTATGTTAGATACTAAAGTAAAATGTTATATATTTATCTCATAATTTTTTTTTATTCTATTTTTAGATATAAATGAATGGATTTAAAAAGAAAAATTGTTTTTAATTGTAACAAAAGGGATTATACGGTTGGATTAACAAATTAATTCATACCGTGGCCGACAGATATCTCTCTGAATTGGCTCTCTCCAAATATGATCCATAAAAAAACGTAACCAACTAGTAAATAAACAATTAAAATTAATATTCTTTTCTAATCGTACACGATAGACTCTCAGTAAATTGTTTATAAGTAGATAAATTTATACTTCGCACACGATGTTCTGACTATATTATTTTTCTTGCATAGAAGCTTTTTGATTTTTTGCTGGTTCATTCTTTGCTGGTCCGTGTAATTTTACCCTTTTTTCTGATTAAATTTACTTATTTCGTTCATAAATAATAATTTTATGAAAAAGTGGAAAACTTTTTTTTTTTTTATTTATTTATTTTTTTTACCACAGAAGCTTACAAGAAACTTGTACGTGGGAATATGGAAATGGAATTTTTTAGCGTATGAAAAATGTCATGTCTGACTGGGATTCAAAACCGGGAGCCTCGGATGAAAGGTCGAATCGCTATCATTATTCTGATCTCGGGCTGAGTGATATGTATATATATATATCACTCAGCCTCAGAGATCAGAGAATATGTATATACACACACATTTAAATCAGACGACTAAATATCTCAAATGAAAAAAATTGCTGATTGATATATAAAATCCATTCTGAAACATAAATTAAGAAAAGCTGTTAAAAAATGATAACCTAAAGAGTTATCAGGAAAAAAATGTTTTTACTTCAAACGTTTAATTTACTCTGCTATTTTAGCAGAAAGATATCTTTTTTATTTTTTAAATAAGCTTCCTAAACCTGGTTAATTTTTAAAAAAAGGTTACAAACTTATCAATTTTTTAAAACAGATTTTTAATTTTTTTTAAATATAGATTTATTTTATGCATCTAAAAAGTTTTTTTTATTTTTTATATGATCATTGGGATGTGCCGCGGTAGTAATTTTCAATAAGCTGTAAAATCAAACCCACTAATAACGGGAGTAGAAGTATATTTTAAACCGTTTCCAAACGTAAGTGGAGTGGGAACTCTGGTACTACAAGTGGCATAATTTATTACGAATTATAATGACTACGAATGATTTTTAATGACAATAAAATGATAATAATTACTTTTATATATACATACCGGGTGATCCGAAAACATAATTTTAAAAGCATATAAAACTTTATTTAGGTAACTTACAGACTCGATCGAGGTCTCATTTTATAGAAAAATACATCAAGTTTTGACTCACGTAGTTCATTAGTACCGAATTTGGCCACTAGTGCTGTTAAAAATGCATACATTTACTGGTGCGGAACGGACTCGCTGTGTGTTTTGGTTTCACAATTTGCAGTCGGCAACTGCAGTTCATCGTAATTCTCGTAGAGTACGGTAGGGATTCTTCTAGTAGACATATAATTTACTCTTGGCACAGAACCTTCATTGAGACAGGTTGTTCTGTTAAACATACAAAATAACCAGAATACCCACGGGGTCCCTGAAGCTGTTGTAGAACAATTCAGAGAAAGGTTTGCACGTAGTTCGAAGAAATCAACTCGACATGCGTCACATAAGATCGGCTTTATACAAACGACTCTCTGGCGCGTAATTCTTAAACGATTGCACTTGAAGCCACACAAACTAACCGTGGTTCTACACATTACAGATGATGACAAAGTTTCTCGGCTGCAGTTTTGTGTGGAAATGATGGGTAAAATTGCAGATAACGATGTATTTTTAGAAAATATAATTTTTAGTGATGATCCAACGTTTCTCATCAGCGACAAGGTGAACACCCATAACTGCCGAATATGTGGTAACGAAAACCTTCATGAAACTTTGTAGCACATTCGTGATAGCCCTAAAATCAATGGTTTTTGAGCCCTAAACAAATAAAGACTGTACGGCTCGTTCTTCTTCCAGGAGGCACCCTTAAACGGTATCGTTTATCTGGACATGTTTCAAAAGTTTTTAATTGCTTGTAAGACGATGATTACCAAAATGGATGCCATTATTATCAGCAAGCCGGGGCACCACATCAATACCGTCTAGAATTCCGAGATTTTCTTGATACTCGATTACCAGGTCGGTGGATCGGTCGTGAAGTTCCAATTGCATGGCCACCTCGCTTCCCAGATTTCACTCCGATAGATCTTGTCTTGCAGTTTCATTAAAGATGGGTTTTATGTACCACCTTTGCGTGCCGATATTGTTAAACTAAGACTTCGAATTAACGCCGCAGTTGCAGAGGTAACGCCCGAATTGCTGGCTACAGTCTGCAATGAAAGAGACTTCAGGTGAGATGTATATCGCATTACAAATGGAAGCCATACTGAACCAGAGTGAATGTTGGATGACAAACAACATAATATGTTTTACAATAAAATGAGACCTCAACCGAATCTGTTTCTCAATAAATTTTTATATGCTTTTAAATTTTTTGAAGTTATTTTAGAATCACCCGGTGTAAAGTGTTATTTTAACGGTATTGTACACTTAAAATTTTCCAGTCATTTGATAGGCAAAAAAAATTTTAATTAGTTAGTAAGGTAAGAGTTTCCATGGAAACTCTGGCCGCTAAACAATGTGGCGGAATGGTAGCGCTCGTTACTATAGCAACAGTTGTTTCACGCTTCAATTCCATCATATCAAAGTTAGGACGGTTCTACTCTACTTTTATGAACTTTTTCACTACGAATTCTCTGATAGTTTGTCATTTTTCTGTTTTGTTACATAAATAATTATTTTTTATTTTTTTATTATTATAAAGCTACATGAACAACATCGTGTAGTAGTTGATTGCTATTAACCAATCAAATATAAGAATATTTGATCTTGTTATCTATATCATGTAATTATTAGATTTATATTAGCATAAATATTTTTTTACTTGTAGTACAATAGTATGTTTTTAATTTTTGGTTTTACAAATGTTGAAAACTTCTTGCGCAAACGTAATTCCGTTTTTATGTCTTCTGTTTAAATCAGTTGTACTAATACGATGGATGTTTGTTAGTTTTATATCTAAATTAACAAATTATAATTTTATATAAACAATCTGTATCATTATATATCATTTTCAGAATTTAAATACTGTAATTTTGTTATTGCGATGGTAACTGCTACCTTTGCCTGCTGTTATAGTAAAAAAAAATCATAGGTAAGAATAAATCTGAAATTTTTTCTTAGCAGTCAATTGATGTTTTTTTATTCTTATAATCTTCTTTATTCATTTTCTCTATATTCTTGTTCTTTATTCCCTTCTGTTATTTGCTAAATATTTACTAGGTCTTACTTCCATATGCTGTTGCATATGTTAGAAACTTTTATGCTGTTTAGCAGATTTTATCATTTAAACTCAGATTTAATCCAAAATTATACAAATCAACCAAAATGTCTTAATTAGGGTTCATTAACCTAGTTTTTTTTTTTGCCTTAACTCTCTAAAAAGTTGAATTTAAAAAAGATTTCTTGTATAACAAGTACGAGTACATGTCATAAGCATTTACGTATTTTTTTCTATGTTTTCTTTCCATTTTTATTATATTTGCTTCGCTTAGTTTTGAAAATTTCCACATTTTTCTATATTTTCGTTATTAAAAGAGCGTAATTTAATTATTGTCAGAAGTAAAACGTTAGTATAATGAATATATATGATTGAATCATCTGAGGGATAAATTACTTTTCATCAGATTTACATTTTATATTTGTGATTTTTTTTTTAATATTGTGCCTACGTTCGGTTTATCACGCATATGTCTGCTGGGCATCCAAGTACATCTAAGTGTTGTGAATGAATGGTAGCAAGAAAAAATGAAATTTTTTGTCAGATATTTTTATTTTTGTAAAGTTGATGCTTGTCTGTAATGTAACATCCATGTACCGGCATTTTTTTTGAACATTTGTTTATCCTACAAAAAAAATTTAAGTGCATATTAGGTTAAAGAAAAGTACTAAGTATATTTTATAGACAATTCTTTATATATAAAAGTGCAAAAAGATACTGCTTAAACCGGTTTTTCATTTATTCTTATATATTTTATTCTTGTTCAATTGAGTTTAAAAAAATCATTCAATGACCTAGAAAAACGTTTCTTCATCGTCATTGCATACAATGACAGTTTACTTCCCACACAAACTTAATAAATAACACGCAAAACACACACACACACACACACACGTACAATATATATATATATATATATATATATATATATATATGTGTGTGTGTGTGTGTGTGTGTGTGTGTGTGTGTGTGTGTGTATGTATTTATTTATATATATATATACACTTACGAACTTAACGTAATATCTTATGACATTCCTGTTTTCTTTCTACTTTTTAAGTCTGATGATGTTTTTTTATACGTACAGCTTCTGAGTAAATTATACGTTATACAAATTGAAAAGATTGTATAAAAAAGTTTTTTTTTTCAATTTAACTAAATTTCGACTATTATATGCTAAAAAATGTAACATAAAGTCATATCACATAAAATCATTGAATTATATTAATTCTGTACAGAATTAATATATTTATATTCGTGTCACAATCATTATTATTATTATTATTATTATTATTATTATTATTATATGTGTGTTTAAAAAGGTTTTTCCAGATGTATTATTTATTTTATATTTTCTGAAAAAGCATGTCAGTATTTTATTTTTTGTTTTTTTTTTAAATAATTTTTTTTTATTTGCACTACGAAGAAAGAATTCAACATCTTATGAAGTATATATCAAATTATATTTATTCATCTTTATTGTAAAATTTATATAGATTAATAATACTTTGATTTGAAAAAAGATAAGAATTTTTTTTAATTAAAAAAATTTCGTTGTTTAAAACACAAAAAAAATATTTTAATGGAAACTTTTTTTCAAAAAAACTTTTACATGATATATAGTTTTTTTTATGAAAGAGCGGTCAATCAACAACTATGGTCATTAGCCCTGTGAAAATTGGTAGCGTATGAAAAGATGTCATGCCTGACCGGGATTAGAACCCGGGACTTCCGCATGAAATGCTGAGATGCTACCTACTCAGCCACGGAGGTTGACGACAAAATTTTACATTAGAAGTATGGTCTATGAAAATTTTTTAAATAAATTAAAATATCTCATTAATAATTTTTTTTTTTAATGAAATTGAATCAATCACTGAATCACAGAAAATACTTTAGAAAAATGATTCAAAATATATGGCAACAATGCCAGCTGACGAACCAGGTATTTGTAGAATTAGACTTATTTCAATGAATCTGATATTATAATATAATAAATATCATCACGTTGCAAATAGACTATTCCACGTTTCATCTCTTTTGTTTCAATAAAAATCCAATTTCTTAAATTACTCTTCGCATTCGGTAATGGTACATAAATTTTCTCAGAATTAAATTCTCTACAAATTTTTTAAAAAATTTGATTTGTGTTCTAGTAATCTAACGATATTATTTATGTCAATACTAAAAAATTATGTTTTGCGAAACCAATTTTTTTGTTAGAGAAAAAAAAATTAATAGAACCAGGTTTATTTAAATTTTTAGGTAAAAAATGAAGTGAAACATCAAATTTAAATTTTAACTTAAGTTCAGATAATTTCAGTATCGCTTTATTTTATCCTTGGAGCAGAAATCAAAGCAAAATTATCCATAAGCTTAGTTCGAAAACGAAGCGTTTCTGGATTAACGTTTTTCTTTATTTTTACTTGTAGAATATATCCTGAAATTCTTTACGTTTCTTAATGAAAGTTTATACATATTTTAATCCCAGCTGCGGCTTCACCCGCTCCATGTGCGTATAAAACTTCAAAAGTTGGAAATTTTTTTTTTAGTAATTGTGTGTGAACTGTTGCTAAGTTTTTCTGTTTATAACTTACTGGATAAAATAGATTAATTTGGATGAAAAACTAATCAATTGTTAAATATGCAAAACGTACGTTATTCCCTTTAATTTTTTATCATACTAATTCTTTTTTATTTACGATAATATTACAGATTTACCTTTTATAGACGATAACATTAGATTTAGTAAATCACATAATAACTGTCTGAAGAAGCCGATATTAACATGGACAAAAAATGATATTATATATTATATATAGATATTATTATATATATATATATATATATATATATATATAATGAATCTGTAATTCTATATATATACACATTATCTATCGATATAGATACTGTATATGATGATATTTCTACAAATAGTTCTAAGTTGTTTATACGTCTTATTTTTTATTTATGATTTATATAGTAACGAGATTGGTGAGGTTTGAACTGCGGTAATATTCCGAAGGATCATAAGAAAGCGACAGTTAGATTTCGTAATGATTGATTCAGTAGTTTTCGCGGTTATTAGAAACAAAAAGACATTGTATCTTTATGTAGTTGTGAGATTGTTCGTTAATGTAGAAACTTTATAACAGTATTTGTTTGAAAATTGTTTTACTACAACTAACTATGTAATTAATATTTTATTTATATTTAATGATTTTATCCAAATTGTAATGAAATAATGATCAATTAAATAAAAAATGTCATACGGAAATTTTGTTGTCATTATGATATATAAAAAAGCTGACGACAAAGTTGTTATACTTTTATGGCATTGGTTAATTATTGTTATATAGTGGAAAAACAATGATACATGATATTTTTTTTAAAAATCGATATTTTAATCGATAATTCAAAAATGTTGATTAAAAACCACGCAAAAAATCAAAAGCTAACTTTTTTCGAATTTTGGGAAAGGGGAGAAATTTTTTTTTGTGAATGGTAAGATAAGCATATACGCAAGTAATAAGCTTAATATAGATAGCTTACGTTTGCAAAATTTTGAGAAATTGACCCCAAATTTTTACCAACAAATTGTCCCATATACACGAGTCTCTGTGCCTAATTTCATCAAATTCGGTTTATCCGGTAATAAGTTTTGTCACTTTATATAATAAATATTGACTGCAATATCAAGTGGTTCAATTATAGATTTTTTTTTGTTATTCAAAATCATATTTAAGTACGAATTTTGTTTTTTTTTATTTATTTGTAAAACCTTTTGATAAAACAAACTATTGAAAAAAAATTATCATAAAATATAGCAATGAAAACTGATTAAAAATTATTAAAATGTTATTTATTACCTGTAATAGGATAATACTAAATCTGTAAAAATAGTCATAAAACCCCATAATTTTATTGATTAATTATGCAAGAAGCCTACAATGATAGCCATTAATACACGAATGCGAAGTAAGTTACGACACGAGCCTTGACGAGTGTCGTACCACATGAGTGCATTAATGGCCAGTATAGAGGGTAGCATACCATATTTTTTCTATGGCTGAGAAAATATTGGGATTATTGATTTAAAAAAATGATAGCATACATTTTTTTTTTTTTAATTTTTCTAAGAATACATCAAACAATATATTTCAATAGTTATTGATCAATAGGATTACGTGTCAATAGGTAATTAATCATAAGTTGTGCTTTTTCTTCAATATCGATCGGTGTTAAAGATATTTCTTCTTCAGCATCCGACATAATTAACAAAAGGATAAACATTGTAATATATAAACTTATAGGTGTATCTTCAAATTAACCTCTGCTTGCTAACTATTAAACCCGGATTAAAAGCAAAGTAAAAAAACAACTGATACATTAAACAATACTCGCTTCTGATTGAGCATTGGTTGAAAGAGTAGGGGTTTGATTGGTTGAATACCTGTATCATAATGAAAACTGTTTTTATAACGAATTATGTACATTATGATGCAGGTTACAGCCGCGTAATTTAAAGGTTATAATAAAGCCGTTGAAAAGGGTATTTACATATTTATTTATTATGATTAAAGTATCCATATTTTTTATGATTATATATACATAGAAACAGCTTTGCTATAAAAAATGTTTTTTTTTTACATTTTTTTATTGATATTTTTTTTCTTATTGATATGTTTTCTTTATTGAGCTCTTTTTTATTAATCTTATTAATTCTTCATTTTAAAATAGATATATAAGAATTCTTTTTTTATTGTAGATAATTTTTATTATAAAACTTGACATTTTATGCAGCCTTTTGCGATTTTGATTTTATTTTATTTAATATAATAGAATTTTAAATAAATTTTCTGTTATACTAGGAATCGTACATTAATTAGATTATCTACATCCTTATGATTTCCTTTTTATATTGTTTTATTTTCCATTTAAATATTGCATGTAATTTGTTGTTTTTTCCCGTAATTTTATCGATGAATAAATTTTAAATCATACTTAAGCGATTGTTTTCGTCATAATATTATTATTTTTATGAATGAAATCATACTTATTTCATTTGGCATAGAGTTTCAGAAATCTATTCGCCTACTCATAACTGTTTTGAAGTGGTTTTTTTTTTATGAAACTTATTTTATAAATGAATAATTGTCATTAGTCATGAAATAATGATAATGCATATTATTTCTAAAAGAATAAAAAATAAATAAATAATCGATGATGAATTTTTATTATGGTTTATGTTAATAGAACTTTTAATCTTAACTCGTTTACGATTTGTAATACACATCCAGTTATGGTTTTAGTTATGTATGTGTTAGAAAAATTATGTTATAATATGTAATTAATGCAGAAATTATTAATTAATTATAAAAAGTATTTATTTATTTACCAATGTATTAAGAAATCAGTTAAAATTTATTTTATTTGGTCAAGTTTTTATGAAAAATTAAGCAACATCTGTTCAATTAAGAACTTAAATACATGTATACAAATGACAGCCCACCTTGAATAAATCAGTCTTATTATTGTTACTTTTTTTAAAATTTTTATTAAACTTCATTCAAAACTATAAAAATAAAATGCCTTAATCTGACAATGTACAATTAAATATACTTTGAATGCCTTTGTGAAGACCACTGTCCATCAATGGTACTCGAACAAGGATTAAACATTAATTAATTTACATAAATGAAGACATACACATATTTTAACTAGATACGCCTTATGATACTTCTACTTTATGATACTTTCATCCGGGACCTCCAGATGAAAGGCCGAGACGCTACCACTTATGCCACAGAGGACGGCAATAAAAATTTACTAAAAAGCAATAAAAACACTTACGCCTATCTTCCAGTACTTTACATATTATGTTAAAATTTGTATTCCAAGTCAGCTGCTTATCATTATTGATCAATCGAAATCTATACTATGAATTCCATTTATAAAATTAATTTATTTTCATTTGAACATTAAGAAAAACAACGAAGATTTAGATTTTATTAAAATAATTTTTTTTTGTGAATGATGCTGATTATGTGTTTATTAAATTTTATATTTAAATTAGCTCGTTCCGAATTGGAATCCCAGTCAGTTATGACATATTCTCATACTCTACCAATTTCCAACTGGCTAATAACCATAGCTGTTGATTCTAGATCTTTCATAAAAATAAAAACCAGGTCGATTCGAATAAGAACCAAGATATTGATAAAAGTGGAGAAAATTTATTTTTTAAATCAGTTCATAATTTTATATATATATACTATATTTATAGATTACGTCAGGAATAGGTGGGTGTATTATTTTATGTATAAAAAAGGAGGATTTATTCTAATATTTGCCGGAGGTATCAAGGAAAACTGTAAAACCTTTGACCAAACTGGCATCTCAGAGTAAAAACTAAAAAAAAAAAATTATTAATAAAAAAAGAAAGAAAGAAGCAGCTGTATATATAAAGGTGTATTTATTAATATCATAGAAACATAATTGTAATTATATGCATATCCCATTAATATGAAATGTTACTATAATTTTCATGTTCTTATTTTACATAATGCAGAAAAGGCATGACCATAATCATATGCCATATAAATATATATATATATACATATAGCGTAGTAGTGATGTAAACGTAAGAAATTAATCATCAGTTTTTTAATTACAGATATTTATTTTTATTCTTGCCTATCTTAGATTTCACATATCTCCTCCACCTACATCTATAATTGCCCATTTCATAATTTTTTTCTACGTTTACTGTCAAATTTTCCTACTAGAAAAAAATTTAATCCTGATTATCTCATTTTATGATCACGAACTTGTCAATTTTTAACAACATTCTGCCACAGTCCCTATCATTCTTATTTGAGCCAATTAATAAATTTTGAATATCAACCCATTTTCATCATTTTGAACGTCAGCTCATTTTCCAAAATTCTCCCGTTATACAATACTTCGAAAATCTTCATTATTTATATTAATTTATTTTCCTAATTGTTTGCTGCCATAAAGTGCTACATACATTCATACGATTATTTTTTATTTTTTTAATGAACTTATAATTCTTAAATTTGTTTTTGACACGATCAAATGTTTTCTGCTCTACTGACTTGTGACAATTTACTTGGTTTTTCGTTATATATTTACTAACTAATAAACAAAATTCTGCTTCTTCTGTTGTTACATTTTTACATTTTACATTTTTCAAATCTTAACTTGCACCACATAATTATCATAATTTTTCAACTTACTTCCTTACTTGTTTTACTTCCGAATTGAATTTTTTTTTACCATTCGTTAATCCATTTTCATTTTCATACAAGATAGCATTATCTTAAGATAAATAGAGAATGTTAATATTTAATCGTAGATTATTAAACAGCTTTCACATTTTTAATTTAATACCTTGATTGCTTTTTCAAATCTATAATTTAAAAATTAAAAGAGATAAGCTGCATCGTAATATTATTTCTTTCCGTATTTCTGTTTTATATTTTTATTTAAATTGATTTTTGTACATATCATATATTATAAACCTTTTAGTAGAATTAGAATTGTTATAATTTCTTGATATTTAATAATGGAACTCTTGAAAATTGTTTACTTTCAAAAAATAAATAAATAAATTTTGTTACGGTATTGCTAAACTATTCTACCATATATATTTTACTTTGAAATGTTTCAACCTTTTTTTTTTTTTTTTGTAAATTTTGTACTTTTACTTTTAAAAGAGATTATTACTTTATACATAAAATATTTGTAAATTAAAATGTGTTTTTTTTTTGTGGTAGTTATTTTTGGGGAAAATTCGATCGACAAATTTTTTTTTCTTAAGAGTTCAAAACTCGTATGAATAAAACACGTATGATTTTAACTCGTTAAATTCTAGATATGATCCTAATTCTTCTCTGCTCTTCTTTCAAAAGACTACAAATAATATTAATGGCTCCATAGGTACAGAAGTCACCATTCAAAATTTTAATACCTTTGATCCTGAGTTATTAACCGAAAATATACACTTACATTCAACAAAACAGAATTTACTAACCCCCCCCCACCCCCTAACCTTTGGGTATATCACATTTCATAGTCCCTTCGCTCCAAAAAAATGCAAATAGTAATTTTTAGCATGATTTCAAACTTTCTTCTGCAATTTCCGTGAAAGTAAAAACAAAGTAATTTTATGTGATCCGGTATCTGCTATGAGTTCTTATGTGCTTATTCAACTGTATTAATTTAGAAATCTGAATGGAATTAATATAAAAATATCGATTTTGCATCTGTACAAAGTTTATTCTTCTACCTACTTTAAAATGACACCCGATGATGCACTTTAATCTGAAAAAAGTGTTTTTTTTCTGTGCTTTCATAATAATTTTATTGAAATTATCTTTAAATTCTGTAAATAATATTTCATAGATTAACTATTTAGCATTCTACAAGCCAATAAACAGTTACCAAAATTTTGTCGAAATGTTTTTAATAATCTTATTTGGAAATTTATCTTTTACAGAAAATGTTGGTAAAATATATTTTTTTAATGTATTTTCCACAAAAATAAAGATATCAAAATTTATTAATTTCGTACAAACCGGTGCATTTAAAAAATTATTCTTTCAAAATTTTCCAAATAATAGCCATACTTTCTTATCATTTAAAAGTAATAACTTTTGGGTTTTCGTTAAATTGGCTGAATATTGATTTAAGAATTTTTTACATATATATATATATATGCAGAGTGTATCGCGAAGTTCTTCCGGGACTTTCATAAACCATTTTTCTCCTGAAAAATATGGAAAAAGTTAAAATATCATATGTCCTAAAATGCTTCGTGTGCGAGTTAGGCTAGTGAAAAATTTCGCTCGGATTTCAGCTACCCCGGTGAAATGAGGTCGTACTGAAATTTTTAGGACGATAATTAAGATGCAGATGTAGTGATTTATTATGGTTTTTGACCTGAAAAATTGAATAAAATATGTCAAGTTTTATTTAAAAGTTTTACCTGTTTATTAGCCATTTACAAAGTTGTAAGTGAGACATAAAAAAACAAAGTTTTTTACACTCAATTTCTCAAGAACTACTGCAGATACGGTTCTGAAACCTATTTTATTCGATTTTTCAAGTAAAACCCATAAGAATCATTAAATCTACTCCTTAATTAAATCCTGAAAATTTCAGTACGATCTCATTTCACTACGGTAGCTGAAATCCGAGCGAAATCTTTCACAAAACGTAACTCGCAGACGAAGCATTTTAGGACATATGTTTATTTGGAATTTTTGTGTTATTTTTATGTGTAGAATAGTTTATGAATGTCCTGGGAGGACTTCGTGATACATCTTTATATATATATATTTATGTGTGTGTGTGTGTGTGTGTACATATACAAATTTTGTGTCATAATTATTAGGTCTATTATTGTGAGAAAATTATTACTTAATTTAATACTAATTTATAATACTAGAATTAACCATAAATAAAAACATTTCATCGAATTGAACGCAAAGTGGAGGACATAGAAAAAGACACATTACTACATCAATTTTTTCCCATAACCCGACTATTTTTTAACCGATTTTCAAAAATAAAATGTAATTTTGTTCAAAATAAAAGGCTAAATATTTGTGAAAATAACATAAATTTTGATAAAATAATATTTATGGAGATATAACGGATTGAAAAATAAACATGGCCGCCATTTTGTAATTTGCGAAGGTATTTAAGTCCTGATTTTTTTGATAATTTTAAAACTTTATTACCAAGACGCTTACCAAATATTAAGATGATTCGTCTATCCGAACTTGAGATATAAATTATTATATAAAAGTAACAAAATGGCGGACAGAGAGTGAAATGGCGGAGAACGAAGGAGAAATCGCCATTTTTCCTAAGGATATTTTTTGTTTATTTCTACAAGTACCCGAAAAAATATAGCCAGCCCACCATTTTAGAAACACCCATTGTTTATACATATTTATGATTTACGAGCAATACAAATACAAATGAATTATATTTCTGTAACTTTCTTACAAATTTTGTAACCAGTTAATGATTTTCAGTGTTATCAAGGAAATTTTCGATTGAACAAACATGAAAGAAAATGTAAAATATTTAACCATATTTCATATCTTTTGTTTGTAAAGACCGCAGTTACAACCGGGAAAAGGAGACCATCCCTATTTATGCTGAATTGTAGTATTATCATCCTTGGCCTGTCATCAGCCAATTCATCCAGTGATCTAAGCCAGTTCAAGTCCATGATCTAAGTAGAAGTAAAAAAACAGAAGGCTTCCCTGAAGAATTGCTTGGTTTAAAGTCTTCTTTAGAAAGAGATCCTAATCCTAGAAACTATTCGTTATTAGTTTTAAAGAGCTATTTTTCCATGAATTCTAGATACTAAAATTAGATCTTTCCAGTTTCCTATGCAAATTTAGTAACTTGCAAAATGATAGTAATCTAATTAACTTCGCATTTTATACCCTTAAAAATATATTTTTTTTATTATGTGTTCCTAGTTGTATATTATAATTTCATTGTTCTATTGAAGTTAAATTTTAAAAAAATAAGTAAGAAACAGTAACAAGGAAGAAATTATTATGAATATTGTAAAAAAAAAAATAAATAAATACGAGTGACGTGTATGTCATGATTTGTCTAATTTATATTAGTTTAATACTTATTTAATTCTAATAAGGATAAAAATAAATAAATATATCTAAGTACTTACAATTAAATAACAATTATAAATTTTGTGTGCGCGCTCATGTGTGAATATATAAAACTACATATAAGGCTATAATACTTATCATTCTCAACAGACAGAGTGACGTTTTAACATCACTATTTGACCATGTAAAACAGGTAGAGTATAACGTGCTGTGATATTACGATAAACATGATTTGATTAGTAATTGTCTTATCATAATAATAATAACAACAATAATTAAAAAAATAAATATTAAATACGTATTCAACTTGAAAGCGTTTGATATTTATTTCCTAAAATGTATGGACAAAATGGTTGTTATAATATTTATTATTACTGTCATAAATCTGATACGGCTATAAATTTAAATGTCAAGACAAGACATCTTGACATCAGTCAAATTTAATTTTAAAAAAATGTCATTAATAAATATGATTATTAATAAATAAGACTGATTACTTGTGTTAAGTGGAGTTTATAAATAAATCGACGCAAGACAATGACTTTAATAAATTCCATAGTTATTCTTAAGAGTAGTAATAAACACCCAATGAATTTTAAGGAAAATGAGGAATGAAGTGGTTTCCCGTTGTCTTCTTCACTCAGTTTGAATGTTAGCATGCCAAAATAAATGAAATGTACTGGATATTAAACACAAGCCATTTTTTTACCGTGTTCATTCCAGAGATTAACCAAAGAATGAACATCTATACTTTCAAAAAAGGATAATGCAAAAGTATTTTGAAAATAACACTTTCCATCTTTCGTTTATTTTTTAATGAAATTTTTTAATAAACATATGTAAAAAAAACTAAAGTATGTTTTTAAAAAGTTAATTACATGAGCGTTAACCTCAAATTTACACCCTAGTGTAAATGATGCATTTTTTAAAAGCTAGAAATTAACATCCATTTTTAAACGCTTCATATCTCAGCTAAAATTAATAATTTAATGTTTAATCAAATTAATAATATTATATAAATATTATTATAAATTTATATATAATTAATATTAATTATTATCTCATAAATATCGATAATTATTTTATATAAAATTTTGTTCATGTAAAAAGTAGTAAAGTTAAGTAAAATAATGATGTCGATCTGTATACAAAATCGTATGAGTCGTTCGTGTAGAATTCATTTTATTTGTATTATTCTGTTGCTTTTTTCAACGAAAAGTTTATTCTCTTCTGGCATTAAATTTTCAAGTCGATTAATTTCCCACAGCTATTTAAGTTTAGAATATCTTTCAAATTTGATACCATATAAAAGAATTTTTATTTACTAAAGTGAGTAACTACGAACGCAATAAGAACTTTCATGCAAGAAATTTAATATTTAATAAGCTTTAAATGATTAAGCATATCTAAATAAAATTTTATAACTAAGGTCTAACATTTTAAAAAGTCTATTTCTTTTCCTTTTTTGTGAGAAAAGAACCCAAAAGAACTATCAAATTTTCACAAAATCGTATTGAAAATAAATATATAGTTTACTGAAAATTCTGAATTAATTTAGTTCATGTTTGAATTTGATCGAATAATTAAAAAAATGTTAGAGGTGTAAAAAAAAATTCATGATATCTCTCAAAACCAACTTTCAAAAAATTCGAAAGCATCTTTCAGGAACTGCCTTGTAATAAACATTGGTTGGTGGGGTACCAGTTCTGTAATATACTCTTTCTGAGTAACAGAGAAAATATTTTCTAATTTATTTTGACTGTTTTTTCTCCAGTTTATAACATTAATTTAAAAGAAATGAATTCAGAAATAAAGTAGTAAGAAAACAGAATAGAAGGCTTTGATAGAATCTTTAAAAATACGAATAATAAGATATTCATCTGAAGATAAAGTTGAATTATAATAAAACTCAAGATTTGCACCAAGTAACAGTGGAACAGCATTTATAACACTATTAATAAATGATGTAGAAATCGTGCCTACCTTTCATAAAATCGTGGTCGTGTTAAAGAAGACCCTTTTACTGTCCCGATTAAAAGTCAAGAACATGTTAAAATGAAAAAAAAAACAAATATTCTTCGTTTTACTCCGCCCAATAACGTTATTTCTCCACGTTTTGTATCACATTATTGTTCAATAATATTACCGTATCTGAATGTAAGATTTTATAAAGGATGTGTTTCAGTTCATAAATAGAAGGTATATAGACTTACGATTCCATCTTTGGTGTTCTATTATTTTAAATAGTAAATAAAAGTATTAATAATAATAATAGAATGAATTAATCATTTCACGTTTTCTAAGTTTATAAATTTTAATTATTTATTCAAATCATTGATGTTTGAATAAAAAAATGCATAATGCATTTGCTTATTACTTCCGGAATTGTCTTCAAATCGTTTATTTTTCTAATTACTTTGAAGTTACTGAATTTAATCTCTTCATCTAGCATTTTTTTTAGTAGTAATTTAAAATTTATTCGTAAAAGTAGCTTTAATAGTGATAACTTCTTCACGGATCATTCTGCATTATTACCTTAGTTTTCTTTTTTCCTTTTGTGAATATTTAGTATGTTAAAAATAATTATTTAAATTTTAATAATTTTATTTTAATAAAAAATAAAAATAATTTCCATTTCAAATAAATAAATTGGTTAATATTTTTTAATAATATTATTTTTAACTATTATTATGAATAATTCTGGAAAATAAAAGAACAAATAAAAAAAGACTAATTATGAAAAAAAACACACAACCGGAAAATCCTTGGTTGAATAATTTTCATACTGATCAAGGATTGTTAATAAAAATAAATATTTAATAGGAATTATTTTTATAAATTAATCATATTTTTTAATTATATATATTAAATATTTTATTGATAAGAAGTAAAAACTGATAATAATTTTTTTTAATTTTTAGAATGAAAGATGAAATAAATTTATAAATGTTAATTCATGAACAAAAAAAAAATCTGTCATTCTCGACTTTTGAAATGAAAGCCCCTTCAAATTAATCCATAATATTTTTCTGCAGATATAGTTTGAGCCAATGCAAGTTGGGGCTCACTTTCTATTTCTTGTACCTATTCAATTTAATTTTAACATAAGCCTCTACTGGTCCTTCTTCCTTAGGTTGTAATTCGGCGATCCTGTAGAAAATTACATGAAGTTAAAATAAATATTATTTATTAGCTTGTAAAATAATTAATATTACTGTTCTATTACTTTATGAAAATTTTATTTTAAGTAGTTTACATGTGACTTAAAATGGTAAGACGCGTACTGTTTAGGAAATATCAGACAGACGACGACGACTAGCGATAATTCAAAATTTATGAATATAAATTTTGTTTTATTTTAATACAAAAATTAATTTATTAAATTAGATTGATATTTTAGAAGAAATATTTTACGTAGCCAGTATATATAAAAATTACTAATTTATACCACGTACAGAAACAAATAAATATTAAAATATTGACTAAAGAAAAATTGTTCGTTAAAATTCCATTTTTGTGAAGTTAAAATAAAATTAAAAAAGCTGACAACAAAGTTGTAATACTTTCCTGGCATTGATTATTTATTCTTATAAATTGAAAAAATAAGAATAAATAAAAAACGTATAAAAAATCAAAAAAAAATCGATATTTTAATCGATAATTCAAAATAAAACGATAGCTTTTTTGGATTTTTGGAGAAGAAGGAAGATTTGGGGGTAATTTTTTTTTAAATTGTAAGATAAGCATGTACGGATGAAATGGTTAATATAAAATAGGCTTACGTTTACAAAATGACTAAGAAAATCTTATGAACGAATAAGTTTTTCTTATAATTTACAATAAATTTGTTTAAAAATAAAAAACTACATGTATTAGTACCATGTATATACAAAATTGAAGGGACTATGAAATCTCATTTCGATGCGAGAGCTAAGTTGCGGATTGAAGCTTTCTAAATGAAAAAAATAATAATTTGGGCTAATTTTATAGTGGTATAGTATTTTAGTAATTTTAAATAATTATACGATTAGTTAAATAATACCAATTCGTGCCCGCACGTATATGTATAAAAAAGCACATTTATCTCCAGTGTAACTGGTTGTTAATTTCATTGTACAATAACCTATATTTGGATTAATCTTATAGTTGATGAATGGTCCTAATACATTTTTAATTGATCAAACTTAAATATAAGTTATTAAAATAATCAAAACAAAATTAAGATTATTTCGTAATAAATTTTACTATATAAATTAAATGGTTAATAAGAAAAATAATTAAAATCCTTTTTTTTAATATAATAAAAATGTATTAATAAAACAAGATTCCTTTAAAGGAAGACAAATTGCAATTGTTATTATTTTTTTAAATAGTTTATTTTATTTTTTATTAGTTATTTATTGACTTATTAGATAAAGGTAAAAGAACTATAAATAAAAAATATTAAGTTAAAATTTTTGACATTTAGTCCTTGACACCTGTGCGAAGCCATCTATTATTATTATTCGTATTGTAAGTGAATTATTATTCAGTGGCGTCTGTTTTTTAAACTAAATATGGGCTTTGGAAGGTTGTTTTTTTTTTTCACGGGCATGAAAATTTTTATTAGTCTCATATTTATTATTATGACTAATTTTTTTATAAACAAAAATAATAATTCCTTTAAAAAACTCTTTTTAACCGTTCATGGTTGGTCAATCTATTTAAAATTAATATATGTCTATTAATTTAGTAATTTCTTAACCATATATAGAAAGTTGTAAAATTAAATTATGAAAAAAATTTATACATTTAAATTAATATTGTATAAAATAAAGTTATTATTTTTTTGTTATAATATAATTGAAACGGTTTACAATAAAATACATTTTTTTCACTGTAATTTTAATCCCACAACTGATAATTGCTTTGAAAAATAAATTATTTGCTTTTAATTTAAGTTTTCTGAACATGATAAATGTGATTTAAATTATACTGCTAAATTATTATTTAACTTCGTCAGAAGTAGATCAGGAATTTAAAGAAAATAACAGGCAAGAAATTGCATGACTTTTCCGGCTATTGATAAAAAAACCCAGAATAAATGTTTTTTTTTTTTAAGAGGTGGGGAATAGATTTTAAGAATTTTTTTCTAAAAATATTCATATATAAGTAAACCTTAATAAATTTGCTTAAGAGAGGTTTTCTCTACCTCCCATTTCCATAAAGGCTAAAGTAAGAAAATATTTTTTTTTAACTTTTCTACATTTTACGTCCGGAGTCTGTAATTTTAAAAAATTGTAGACTTTTTGATAGCTCTATACAAGAAGTATAAAGTTTCAAACATCTAGTGATACTCCTAAAAAAAAAACAAACAAACATGTAATAAACAATACATAAATAACCCTAATAATTTGAAAGACATAATATTACTGATGTCTAGAAATAATTTTAAAGTCCAAAAATAATCAATACACAACTGGAATAATTAAATAACATCCTGACTTCGTAGGGGAAGTCACCCCCTTGTGACTATCCCGGTCATCACACCACCACCATCTTTCGTAGCCCTGATGGACTTTGCCGGGTCGTCTTTTAGACAACCTCCGGTAAACCTGATAACACCGTTCTAAACCTTATAACACATCACAGTCATCAGTTTGACCTCTGTCAGGATGCCACCGATGTAAATGCCTCGGCAGACATTTCCATCATTATTGCCTTCGTATGGCCTCTTCCAACCACGGCCATCTCCCACAATTTACAACCCTGAACTATCAAATCAACCAACTGATGGAAGCGTGATCTCCGGGCCTTCCTCTAACACCGAAGGTTTCACACAAAAACTCTTCCTATAATAATAACAAATAATTAACAATAAAATAACAATCGGAATAATCAACACATAAATAATCGTATGATCCAGAATCCAGAAATTAAACAACACATAATAAGAATGATAGTAAGCCGCAAATATATTATCGTCAAAATTAGCCTAATATAACCTTTTCGAGACACGTACCATCCTCCTAAATTCTTCCGTAACCTCACAGTCGTTCAGATTAGAATGTTTATCTTCTCCCTCTCAGGATCTAATACTTAAGTCCAACACGTGAAGCCTTTTGAACAGTAGAGGTCTTCACTATTGTCCAATAAGTTTAAAGCGTGATGGTTAACATGAGAATTAAGTCGATATATAGTTCGACTCAAACGTCCAACTGTTCGCGACCAAACAGGATCCCCAGGTGCTTGAAAATCTCTGGATTTTTCACGAACCACGGTGGTTGCGCTAAGTTTCTTAGAATTTTTCTGTGAAACTTCTGGATGACGTCTACGTTGCTGTTACTAGTAGTGCTCCATAGTTGAATTCCGTGTATCCAAATTGGCTTCAAAAGCAACTTATTCAACAGAGAGAGAGTTGATATCTTCTGTCCACTAGCCAGTAAATTCTCTTAAATTTGACATCCAGTTGCTTTTATTTCTCCCGTACGTGGTCGCTCCATATCATGCAACGATCCAGGTGCAATTCTAGATACTGAACGCTGTCGAAATGTGGAATATCTACATTGTCAGGGTGAACCTGTAAGCAATCTTAACTCCTTATCGTAAAAGTTACGTGCTTGGAATTAGCCCGTATTTTCCTCTTACGCAGCCTTAAGTTGACAACATCCAGCGCCGTTTGAAGTTTTTCCGAGGCCAGAGCCGGGTTGCCGTCAACCGCCAGTATTGTTGTATCATTTTTATTATTCGTATCATCGATATATCATTTAAGCCAAATTTTAACAAAATCGGTTTGATCAATCTTGAGATATATAGCCAAAACCAATGCGAAACACATACCTACGTGCGTACGAACATAAATATATGCATTTTTTTTTAGTCTAGATGAATAAATAGGATCTTAAAATGTAAAGATTTTCAAAAACCCCGATACTCAATCTTTGATATGATCACTTTATTTTTCCCTTTATAGACCCTTTATATACATGGATCACCATATATTTCCCTGTATATGGGTAAAGTAAAATTATATGTACCAAAAATTAAAAAAAACCTTATGATTCCAGTAAATTAGAAATCACAACCTTTTTTTCTAACCAAAGGAATTTTTATAAATATTCTCTTCAACCATTAAGAAAAAGCCAATAATATAACCAAATACGGCCAATCCATTAAGACATGAAAACTAGATAATGTACACGTAAAAGTTATAAAAGATTATACCTGATTTCTAAGTAGGATTCCGATTTTTTAAGTAATATATCATTGTATCCTTTTTATTATTTTATTTTTCTTAAGCTATTTATACATTATTTTCTGATTTATTTTTTTTATTTTTTAATACTAACTTGAACTTAAAAAATTAAACTTTTCGTTTCAAAATGATTATTACTGATTTTAATAAAATTTTATCAGGTTTATAATTATCAATACAATCTTCTGATGTTTTTACCGACTTTTTGAAGTAAAGTACGTTATTACTTTCACAAAGGCATTGGGAGGTGAACTTGATTCCTTTTTTCGTTTTTTTTTTTTTTTTAAGTGTGAGGAGTACGATAATACCATCCACTTAAAATATACTTTCCTTATGTATAAATTTTGTGACGTTACATTTTGATTTGTTATTTCTTATATTACATTTTTTTAAGTAACTAATAATTTTTCTTGTAAACGCATTTTATTTTATAATAAAAAATACATATCCATATTTATTGTTGATATTATTTTCAACAAAATTTATTGTAGATGTTTTCAAAAATGTTTTATTCTATTTATCGCAATTTTTCATGCGGCTGTGATTCATGGAAATCACCTACAATATAAAAGTGTCCTTTCTCTGAAAGTATTGATGCTAATCATGCTGTTACGTTCTGCAATTGACGAATAAAGTGAAAATGTATTGTTAAATATCACTTAAATTTCGACATTTCAATAGTTTTTCATGCTGTTATGAGATTGTATATTTGCCTCAGTGGTGGTTGTAATGGAAACCACTTCACCTCTCAGTTTCCCAGTAGTGAACCTCGCATGAGTGCTTGATATTTTTAAGGTATATATTTCATTTTCATTCATCACTTATTAATTAAATCAAATCCGCTACAAATATTTCGGTTATAGCATTTAACACTCTTACTTTTTGTAAGTCATTTAAAAATTTTTTATTATTGTGAGATTAATTTACAACTCTTTCTAAATGCGATGAAATATTTTATTTTGTTTTATTCTATAGACACATTTTTTTATAGTACTTATAATGCTTTCATTTGAATTTTATGTTGGCAAATCATTGCTTTAGAAACAAAAAAATCGATTTGTTCTTAATTTTTTTTTCAATTTTTGTTTGTATAGTTCTTGAGGGTACTCAAGCAATAGCTTAAATAAATAAGCTATTTATTTAAACAATTTTTCGGCATAATTTTTTTTATTTGATTTATTTTCTTTTCAGCGTTTGGATTTTAATTATGGTATTTTTTTTAAACACCGATTTTAATTGAACTGAACTTAGCAAAATTTAGTATTTCTGTTTTTTTTTTTCAAGCGGTGGTAACTTTAACTAAATGCTTTTTAAGTATTGTCATGTTTTTAAATCTATAACTAAAATGTAAAAAAAAAAAATAATAAAAAAATATATATTTTTCGGTACGAGACGATTTGAGATTTACTTTGACTTCAAAATATTTATTTTCTAATGCCCTTTACAATGATATATCACAATTCAGGTACAATCAAATTTTTAAGTTGCTCTCTATAGAAAGGTAGTGGTGGATGGTCTCAAACTGAAAAATAGATCGTTTTGAATTAGGATCATTTTGCTATATTTAATTTTTCTATATTTTTTCGTTGAAAAGTTATTTTAATGTTTCCGTACTTTGCTAACATTATCTCTCTCGCTCTATCTCTCTCTCTCTCTCTCTCTCTCTCTCTCTCTCTCTCTCTCTCTCTCTCTCTCTCTCTCTCTCTCTCTCTCTCTCTCTCTCTCTCTCTCTCTCTCTCTCTCTCTCTCTCTCTCTCTCTCTCTCTCTCTCTCTCTCTCTCTCTCTCTCTCTCTCTCTCTCTCTCTCTCTCTCTCTCTCTCTCTCTCTCTCTCTCTCTCTCTCTCTCTCTCTCTCTCTCTCTCTCTCTCTCTCTCTCTCTCTCTCTCTCTCTCTCTCTCTCTCTCTCTCTCTCTCTCTCTCTCTCTCTCTCTCTCTCTCTCTCTCTCTCTCTCTCTCTCTCTCTCTCTCTCTCTCTCTCTCTCTCTCTCTCTCTCTCTCTCTCTCTCTCTCTCTCTCTCTCTCTCTCTCTCTCTCTCTCTCTCTCTCTCTCTCTCTCTCTCTCTCTCTCTCTCTCTCTCTCTCTCTCTCTCTCTCTCTCTCTCTCTCTCTCTCTCTCTCTCTCTCTCTCTCTCTCTCTCTCTGTCTCTCTCTTTATATATAAATATATATTTGTGTGTATGTATGAAATGAACAAATTTCAGTTTAGTTCTCCTTTAACAGATACACAATAAAATTAATATTCCATATTTCTCGTAGGTGGCCAATGTTAAGATCTTTAAAACCGCTCTAACTTCAGGATATCGAACCGACACATATTGTGCTTCAAAATAATTTGTGTACAGTACAAAAGTATACAATTACATTGTTATTAATTGCAATATTAAATTTCTAAACTGTAATGTTGTGCCCATTAAAATGTGACATATCATAAAGCCGATCACGACCACGCAATGTTATACTGTGTACGAGTATATACAAAGTAGAATGTCCGTTAAACTTTCTACAGTAGTCAGAAAATAATGGCGGTAAATGTCTGCTAGTTTATTTAAACAACTCTGACACTTACACCGATTGACATTTAAACAAACTTTAACTGTTTATTATTTGGTTAGATTGTTATTTGTGGTTACTATAATTGTGCACTTACATAAATAAAAAAGAGAAAATATCAAAACTAACCGTTGTATTTTATACATTTTAATTTTTTTTTTGGTCATGATTTTATTGGTCTACTTTTACATCCGTATTTAAAACGGTGTTAGTTAATTAAATAATAAAGATAATTCTTTTGTAAATTAATTAATCAACTTTGTTCGTTGTTCTATTTTTTAATATTAATTATTATCAGGAAAAAAATGCAAACGGATTATTTTTTTAACATTTTTGACTTATATCCTAATTACACCATCATTGTATAAACTCCACAGTGTTTAAATATTGTTTTATTTTCATATTTTTATAAATTGACTTGAAAGAGAGAAGTCGCCTTCGACAGTCGCTATAATGAATCCAAAAGAATTCAGGCAACCAATGACAGATACCATCAAATCAAAACATCCTTAATATAATACACAAATTGTGGGAAATGAAATTAAAGGTAAAGAAAAAAGCGTATTTTTTAAAATATAATCTGAAATTAATGGTCAAAGTATTCTGCGAAATAATATTGTATTTCTTTAATTGAACTTGAGTCATAATTCAAAAGGTATATATCACATCAGCTGATAGGCGGCTATAATATAAATCACTCCAAACAATGGATGGATTCAATGAATGAAGTAAGACCTAAAAAAAAATTCAAACTATTCTTTTTGTTTTAGTTTATTATTATAAAATCATAGATAACATGTTTATAATTTTTTAAACAGGATTTCATCAAAAAATATTTTCGAAGGTCAATCAGTTTATGTGTAAATAATTATTTTGTAATTATATTATTTTTACAAAAGTTCTTTTTATTTTAATATAAGAGCATATCAACTTGATTAGAGTAACTTAAGTGTGAATATGTGTAACTGTGAGTGAGCGAGTAGTTGAATAATTCTAACTCCATTACTCTTAGTACGTGCGCAAATTGTTCTACATTTTTGTTTTCTGCGCATACCGTATGTTGCGTTGTAAAATTATAATAATAATTTTCATACAAAAATAATTTAAAATTATATTATAGCCTAATAAAAGTTATAATATTCTTAAGTAATCTACAATAAGAAACTATTCTATTTTTGTTTTAACAAAAAAAAAAATGATAAAGAGATTTATGATTATCTTTGGTAATAAAATTATTATTATTATTATTTAGAACTTTCCTATTGTAAAATTTTTACAACCGTAGTTATATAAAGGAAAGTTGAAATAAATAACGACCTGTATTCATGAAATTATAAAATAAAAAATAAATTATACAAGTAGAATAGTACTACACAATCAGCAGTATTATATTAGTAGTATTACCATAAACTGAAATTCCAGTAAACAATGAGAAAAGATTATATGCAATAGATACGTAGTAGCTACTTATAACTGTTCTCATACAATTTAATCAAAATACGTAGAGCCCAGAAATATCGTTATTATTATAATTAATCATAACCACAAATAGATTATGTCTTATAACTTTCACTGCTGATTATTATTATTAGACCAGACTGTACAATACATAATTTTGTATTGTTAAACTAGAGCAATAACTAAATAAAATTATATTAAAAAAACATATTTTTTTAAAAACCCAAATAAAATGTGAGAATTAGTCTAGAGTAGTCGTAGTTAAATGAATGCTGGAAAATTCGCACATAAGGCATTACATACATAAATACATTTACATACATAAATATATTACCACCTTATTATATTATACTTCTTTTTGGGCAGTCATGTAAAAAAACAGACGTTGGCAATTTCTTTACTAAAATGCAAAATGCAGACATATTAGAATGATAATCCTTTCGGGGAAATGGACAAGGAACCTCTTTCGTGTGATTCTATTTTTTATATTTTTGTTATGGGTTTTGAAGATTTTTTTTTATTGTTTTTTAAGCATGTATTATTTATATTATACAATAATTTACAAATCTTTCATAGACATTATATACAATGTTTTCGTAAAGGTTTTGTTTGAATCGGAAAATAATTTTCCTTGCTGTGGTCTATGGATAATTTGACATCTATTTGATCGAAACCCCCTACTCTTAACAAAATAATACAAAGAAAAAGTTATAGTTTACGTAAATCAGTTGTGTAAAAATGTCTTTATTAAAAAAGTAAAATAAAACTAAATATTTTTACTTGATACTGTTTGGAAAGAACTGTTTTTACGTTTATAAAATAAAGTTGTTTAAGGAAACGATAAAGTAAATTAAAGTCCTGGAAACAGCAGATTTCTTTCATAATATCAACATAGTTTAATATTTCTCTATTAGGAATAAAAGAAAAAAAGTCTGTACAATTTCACTTTTGACTAACATTGTTTCGACTGAAATGGTGGGGATTTATTGAAGTAAGAAAGGGTAGATGCATATAATTTACAAAGTGTATTTAATTCTACAAATAGGAACGGAAAAATGTAGATCATTATAAGCTCAAAAAATATTTTAAGAAAGAATGCAAAAAAATTCATAGATTTTTACATTTTCACACTGAAAGTCTCATAGTTAGCTTTATGGAATGAATTAAAAAAAGTACCAATTTGATATCTTAAATGGTTAATCCCTCCAATATTGACTCAAAGTATTATTTTTTTTTTTTAATATGCTCAGGAAGATATAAAAAAATTTTGGTTGAAAATATGCAATTAATAAAAAGATAACATTTTTCGATTTTTGGCGAAGGGGGAGAATTTAGGGAAAACTTTTCTTTGAAATACTAAGATAAGCATATACGAATGTACTAAGATTAATATAAAGTGAAGTTATGTTTGTAAAATTTTGAGAAAATTGACCCAAAAGAATCTATCTCCCCACCCCCTGAAAATATTGATCCCAAACTTTTATCAATAAATTGCCCCATATACACTATTCTATGTGCCAAATTTCATCAAACTCGGTTTATCAATTCAAACGTTATTAAGCTTCAAACGTGCCAACACATGTGCATATGTAGGTACGAATATTACCCCCACCTTTATTTGTTTTTTGGGTTCCCTGGATCATGAAAGTCGAAAAATGCAAAAAAAACCACACCCCATATTTTCACTGATTCCCATACTTTCCTCCTTGTAGCACAGCTCTAGGCTGTGACCAGGAAAGTAAAATATAATATTAAATGAATCATTTCTATTTTTAAAATATATGTGTATTTTTTTAAGGTCCGTCGAATGGAATTAAAATATGTTAGGTCATTTGCTAACGATCGGTAATAAAATTGTTTAAAAATACCTGTTAATGTATCTACTGAAACAAAATTTTCCTAATTTGTTCCCAAATAAAAAATATTTACATAAATCCAATTTAATGGAACATCTTTTTTATGTATTTTTCGTATATTTTATGCAATTTTATAAGCAAACATATGCTTTATGGTAAATTATTTCAATAAAATGTCAGTTTACACGTAAACTAAAATTTATAATGTTGAACAACACCTTGCAATAAAATCGAAAGACATCTGGCATGTAAATGTCGTTTGGGTTAAAAACAAAAGACTTTTGACATTTGATTGAAAAAAAGAAATGTTTACCATTAACTTTCACATTACGTCATTAAAAAGAAGCTATATAATTAAAATCGATGGTGTATAAGTTACTCACTTTTTTTACTTTTCTATTTAGAAAATGTATGTGTGGTTGGCTTTTTTCAAGTTATTATAAAATTACGTAAATTTTTAATAATATTTTAAATGTACGTGTTTAGTTTTTATTAGTACATGTATTCAATATAATTTAAATCGATATGATTTTTATTAAAATATTTAAATTTGTCGACATTTATGATTGTAAAAAATGAGTATTTATTTTTTGTGAAAATTTAGCATTCTAAAATAATTTCCCGAGAATTAATAATCATTGTAAATGTTTTTTTCTTCATATTAGATGTTATTCATCATATGATGTTATTAGTCATCATAAGTTTTTTTTTAAATTTTTTTCGCTTTAATATTTAAGGAACAAGAATAATTTTACAAAAAAAATCCACCTAATAAAAAACCTCATTACATTCTTTAAAGAATTGTATTTCAACGCATCTCTCAAAAGAATAATAAATATGTTTAATTTAAATAATATTTCTCTCTAACTTTATAATATTTAGAAAAAATCTGATCTGGACAACACATGACTTCTTTATACACCTACTAAATTACATATAAACATTTTTTTTAATTTTTTTTTAATGAAAAGTACGTAAAATTTTATTTCATTAAAAACTTTTTTTTATTGTTATTATTGAATTATCATAATTTTTGTTATAATCATAGGTTAATAATTATTAATAAATCAATATATTTAAATTAAAGAAAAAGTTAAAAAAAAGAAGATAAGTCCGATTCGAATCGATGTGCTTTTCCCTAAAACCAAATATTTCATTAATTAAAATTTTATTTGGCTCTAACTCTGGAACCAATCAAAATAAGTACCACTTATGATATATCGTTGAAAAGTTCTCAATGAAGGCTTATTACTGAAGTTAAGAAATCCAAAAAGATTTGGATTTTGGCTGTTATGGAGACTTTTGGTTCAGTCGATTGCAATCAAAAGAGGAGGTGCACAACTAGATGTTACAACAGTCCTAAATCCAAAATTTCAAAATCCTACAGCTAATCGTTTTTGAGTTATCCGACGAGATACGTACATACATACACACGCACACGTACGTACTGACGTCACGTCGAAACTAATCAAAATGAATTCAGGGTGGTCAAAATGGATTTTTCCGTTGAAATCTGAAAACCAAAATTTTTTGCGATTACAATATGTCCCTTACTTAGTTACAAGGAAGTAAAAAAGAAAGTAAAAAACAATATGATTTCAGCTGGATTCTCCAGCTCAAAATTTACTACAAGAGCAAATGTATAACGTACATATGTGTTACACCTATAATCAAAAGGAACTATTTCATTAATCACCTTTGAAAGTGGTGAAACCAATCTCAAGTATAACAGGCTCCCAGCGATTAAATTTAAATTTATTTTAAATATACATTTTTTATTTGGAACCACCAGTCATTTGATTGGTCTGAAGCTCTTCTGCTTTCTTTCTTTCTCTTCTACATTATACTTTCAACCACAACTAATTTGCTAACCTAAATCTACTCGTTTACATCTTTTTTTATTTATTTTAATTCATATATTCTTCTGCAGCTTTTCCTCTACATCTCTCTCTTTTACTAAATTTATGGTTTCAGATTTTGTCAGTTCGGATTTATTTTTCGGATTAATTTTTTCTCCTTTCTTATTTGTCCTTTTTTCTCTGTACTTTATTAATTCAATTAATTTTTAACACCTTTCAATAAAATTACATTTTAAAGTACTTTATTCTTTTCCTTTTTGCTTTTTTATTGTCCATATTTCATTTTATAAAGCAGAACATTCCACAAAGATAGTTAAAAAATGATTTCTTATTCTTACAACATATTTTATATCATTAAAGTTCTTTTTTTTTGTATGAAAATTATCCTTAGTTGTGTTAATCTGATTATTTATCTATTATTTTTGTATTTATTTATATTTTTATTCATAGCTTTTGCTCAACTTCAAACTGTATTGGGTCTAATTAACGATTAGCTAGCTACATGGAAGATTAATACGGCTAAGTCTACGCACATTATATTTCCAATGAGGAGGGGTAACTGTCCTGGAGTTCAACTTAATGGCGTTTTCATCCCGCAAGCTAACAGCTTACAATATTAGGAATGAATCTGGATCGCCGTCTGACATGAAGGAGTCATGTCAGGGAAAAAAGAACTTAGCTTAACGTTAGGTTCAGGGAGATGTATCGGTTGCTAGGTAATGGGTTGCAACTATCATTATCTAACAAGCAATTGCTGTACTCTGTAAGCAATTGCGGTCCTGAAACAAATTTGGACCTACAAAATCCAGTTTGGACAAGCGAGAGTAACATCGAAGTCATACAACGATTCCAGAACAAACCATATACACACGTATATATATATATTATTACCAAATGATTTTTTAATTTTTCCAATTATTTTTTATTGGTTTTACTTTCCTGGCATCATAGATCTACAGATATGCTGCAAGAAGGAAAGTATCATAATCGGTCACAAAATGGGGTATGATTTTTTTTGTATTCCTTGACGTTTCATGACCCAGGGAACCACAAAAAAAAGTGGGGGTAATGTCCATACGTAGACATCTACGTGTGTTGATATATTTGAAGCTTAATAACTTTGACTGGATAAACCATTTTTGATCAAATTTAGCATAGATATTCGTGTATACGGGACAATCTGTTGGTAAAAGTTTGGAATTAATATCTCCAGGGGAAGGTGGAATAGATATTTTCTTCTGCATCAATTTTCTCAATTTTTTTTTCAAATTTAACCTCACTGAATAATGAGCTCAATACATGCGTATATCGTTATTTTACCATTTTTTAAAATTTGCCCCCAAATTCTTCCCTTCCCCAAAAAATTTATCTTTTTATTTATTGCATATATTTAATCAAATCTTTTTGTCTTCCTAATCAAAGTAGTAGTGCTAATGGCTCAAAAACAAATACTTTGGGACCAATTTTGGAGATGAGGAGCTGATCAAAGTAACAAAATGGATTTTTTTTTGATTTTTTAAACCCGTATCTTTATTTTTCCACTATATTAGAATAAATTACCAATGACAGGGAAATGTAACTACTCTATTTTTACCTTTTTTTAAAAAATAAATTATAATTTTTTAACCAATTTTCATGCATAATATTATTACAAAATTCAATGAAGTAAATATATCTATTTTAGATTAATTTTTAAAAACTTTTGTATCACACATTAATGATTTTTAAATAATTCTGGTTTAGCTTTGGAATGAAAAATATGGACCTAACTGGACCTTCCTCCAGTTTATATATTTTTTTTAAATCATTCTCTACGTAGATATTTACATGAGTGAGATGGATTGATTGATTATTTTATTTTTATTTTGTGTAAATCGGTTTCGCCGTTCAGGAATTTTAAATGCACAAACATATTTACTAAATTATCAGTCGCGTTGTCCAATTAAAATTACTAATAAAATTGTAGTTTAATAATTTTTCATTAAGTTTTAACTATGGTTTTTGTTATTTTTGGTTGTATCTATAATCTTTAAAATAATTAACTCTTACTGTATAAGAAAAAATAGTAAAACAATTATTTATAACATATTTTTTTTTGGAAATAATAATTTAAAAAAACGTTAAGTAGTTTTTATCGGTGTAAGATTTATTAATAATGCAATAATGAAACATAATAATAGTAGTAATAGTAATGCAGGTATATCCTGCTATTTCAAAACGGTGACGTTAATATTTGTGTTGAAAACAGGCTAACCATAAAATATAGTACGAATAGGCAATGTAACTGACTTTCTCTGTGGTTTTAAAACAGCATAGGGAAATCTTTCATCATTATTCATTTGTGGATAACCTTTTCCATACACCTGCGTTTAAGTTAATCTCTTGTCCTTAGATTATTTCGTATAATTCAATAAAACCACAAGATATAATTATAATAACGTTATGTTAATCTTACGGTTTTTGTCTTATTTTTAGATATTTTTATTGCATTTTGTTATGCTAAGTTATCGTTTAAAACTTAACACTTCATTTAAAATATATATTATAATAAATAATAATTATTGTTTACTAAGCTTTAGAATTAAAGATTAATAATAATGGATACAAATTCACTATTATAATTATCTTTCTTTTCTATGAAATTAAAAATTAATTTTTATTTAAATATATTTACTGCTTCCCGTATGAATTTTGAAGATAATTTAATTGGGAATGATTATTAATGATACCTTTTATTGAAGTTTTTTGGGTCAAGCATTTCATAAGCTACTTTTATACGAGCAGTATAAGCAAATCTCTATCGCTTGGAGAAAAATTCTGTGATAGGGTAAATAATAGGTATTATTGCTATCTGTCGTTGGTAATTGAAAATAATATTTTTAGCGAAGAACGGTAAATATAACAAGATAGATACTTGTGTTTTGTATTTATCCTTATCTGTCAGCCAATAGGAAAAGATTATGGGATATCCATCCTATAAATTCTGCTATATTTAAAGATTACGGAACATTTCAAAATCTTTGTAAAAAATTAGGTGACGATGAGGAAAACGTTTTTTTATTATTTTAGAATGTAAATTGCGTCGCTACATGAACAAGTTCCCTGTCAAAATCTATCGGTTTTTTAAGATAACTATTTCAGAATTATGGCCTACATCTCTCTAATACGCTAAGGAAAGACAATAGTTTTGCATCATTCATAAAAGCCGTCAACATAAGCCTCTATAAATGTGGTATTGCTGGATAGGGAATCAGATTAATGATAAATCTGTGTTTAATAATATATTTTTAGACACCTTTTTATTAAACGTTTTGTAAGTATTGAAATAACTATGAATAAATAATTTTATAAAAAGGAAACTTAAGGATATGGAAAAAACAAAAGATTGCATTACCTTCTTATTCATTTCAGACACTTTATTTTTGTTCCTTGCTGCTGGATCATTGAAACAAAACTTGCGGATATTCGTATAAGTAACTTAGTAATTATCGACGGAAGGAAGGCTTGTGTTCTGGTTAGTGATATAAGTATTTTTTTTATTTTGCTAAACTGATATACGTATTTTTATAGCGTACATTTTCTTACATAAATCAATTTTTGTCCTTTGAACGACGTAAGGTTGTAACAAGAGGATGTTTAATTTTTACTAAACCAATGATCTCTCCATTGTATTATACGCTATGCACGAAAAGAGATGTGTAAGGTTCACAGATAGGTAAACGGCTGCGAGTTTTAATGTTCATTAATTGTTAGGTTGGTGAAGAAGGAAAAAAAATCTGGTGAAAGGAAGTTCTTTAACTCTTTTTTTAATTCTCCTTATATTTAACTCTACGTTTTAGAAACTATGAATCACAGTTCAAGATACGATTTCTTACGATTTCCTGTCTTTTTCACTCTCCTTTTCTTCCGAATTTTGATACAAAAAAAAACTATAAGTTAAGTTAATATAATTTATCGGTTTTGCCACTTGAAGTGCAGTAATCCATATTTAAAAATCGACTTATTTTGATTCAAAGTCCAATTCAATTCTAGTTAATCGAATTCTGGTTCCGTTGTATTTTAGTTGCGTGGGTATAATAACGGAAATGGCTAAGAAATTTTTTGTCGTGAAATTGTATGAACTTCTGGAAGTGCTTCCTGCTGAGCAGTATAATATAAAGCTTGGAATATTGGAATATACCAAATATTCGTGTTAAAAAAATGACTGAAGAATGGAATGTAGATATGCACGAAACCAGTCAAGTATATGTAGAGGTCAAAGATTAAAGTCATCAGATTTGAAGTTTTGATAATCAGGAAGTGGTTTTTTATACAAGATAAAGGATAGAAGAACTGGTTTTTGAAAATTGTATATTGATTAAGATAAATTAAGAATATATTTTGTTAATCGATAGTTATTATCGATTCAGTACTTTTTCTTACATTGTTATATTACATTAAAGATATTTTTCATTGTTGGATAACTCTTTTTATTGTTTTCATTTCATATCGTGTCAAATCAGGCGCTATCAAATAAATCGATCTATATATATAAAATATACTTTATATTGATAAAAATAAGATTTAGTTACGTAGATAAATAGATTTCTTCCGGCGATTTCATTTAGTTCAATCAAACGTGAGAAAGTAACACGACTTTCTTTAATTTTATTTTTACCCCCTTTTCTTTTTCTTTACAACAGTACTGAAATTAAGTCTCATCTGATAAATAGTGTACTATATATTCCACTGTACGGAACCATCGTCCTAGAACGCCGTGATCTGGTATATATATTATATTTACAAAAAAAAAACATAATAAATTTCAAATACTATTTAAGTACAAAATTAAGTCATTATTTAACATTAAGTCTGATTGTTGGTAACTTTTCCATTTTAGTTTTAATTCATTTTTTTTTATTATTATTACTTTCCCCATTTAAATAATCTTCCGGGTGCACGAATACTTACCATGTTTTGTTCGTGCATGCAAGTCTACAGTCTACTATAAGTTTATTTATAGTAAATAAATTATTCATATATTTATATATATTTTTTTTTGTTATTTCATATTTAATATTGTATCTAGTTCATTAATGGTTCCTGAATTTTTTAAAGTGTCTTTTTCTTTAAATTGGCTTAATAATTACTAATTAAGAAGTTAAGCTATTACTTATAAGAATTTAACGATTAAATCGAATTCCGATTTATTCCTAATATGATATTTAACAGTCATCTTAATATATATTTTTAACAATCATCTTTCATTGGTTCATAAAGTGTGATTTAATTGGATTATAAATGGTTACTATAGAAACGTACTCTACCATTTTCCTTCAGTAGTTGGTACTAAGCGTTACCATAGCATCAACAACCCTTCTTACAAATAACTGAATTTTTTTTTTTTAATTTATGATTTTAAGAATTCTTTATATAAATAAATAGAAAATATTTGGCACATCTAAGATTCATCTTTACATATTAGGATAATATTTAGAAAATCTACATAAATTCATAATCATTTTTTATTATTTCATCAACATTCTCATCATCATCGTATACTGTTTCTTTCTACCTCCTGTGTTTTTTCTTCTTCTAATACATTTGTGTATTTTCTCTATACTTTCTTCTTTTTTATTGTAACATTATGTTCAAATTATCCTTATCATTCTGATTATTACGTTTCAGAAGATTTGATGGGAAGAGGACATGCAACAGAACTTCACATGTGTATATTCACCAATAAAAATGTTTATATGATTAGTCAGATTTTTTCCTAAGTAAATATCTTTCACCTACTTACCCACTTATTTCATTATAATTAAAACTCAGAATGGATTAGTAACCCTGTAAATGAATTCTTTAACCTAAATTGAGTGTGCATACTTATTAATATTGTATATTATTTTTAATATTGCACGTGTCCTATCAGTTGGATAATTTTTTAATTGTTTTTTTCTGAAGTTTCCGTTATCAGCGTACTAATTTTAATCAAAATCAATAAAGAATTTATCCATAAAGAGAGATTTATCCATGTAAAAATAAGTTAAGATTCAAAGATGTTAACATCCTATAAATTTTTTGGACACTTAAAGTTTCTATTTTTATGACGTAAATGGTTACAAAATAATACTACCAAAATAAAATAAAAACAATTAATAAAAACAATCTCATAACTGCATAATTTAATTTTTTTTACATTTTCGAAATCTCATTTTTATTTTAAACATTTTTCACGATTTATCTTTATAAAATAATTCATTTTCAAAAAGATATCATTGTTTATACTTTATAAAAAAAAAAAAAAATACTGTAATTACCAAAGAAAAATAATGCAATCGTATTTTAAATGTATATAAGAATTTGAATAAGTAAGCCATAGTAATCAACCTTAAGTAAATAGTTTAAATTGCATAGATTACAATATAAGCTAAATTATTTTTATTTCAACTTGAGACTATTCATTGCTAAATTGTAATTTTTTTTTTAATTCCTTGTTTTATTTCATAGATTTAGGATTTTTTGGTCACCTCCATAACGGTATTAGTTGTAAAAGATTTGGGATAAGTTACAAATCAGTCCCAAAGCAATAAATATATTCAACAACAAAAAACATCTCAAAATTAAGGAAACAGAAGTTTAATGGTTTCCGAATTAATGGTATCCTGTCACAGAAAATAACAATAACTTGAACGTCTTCTTCTTCCTTAGGTTTTATAAATTCATAATCCTATACAAATATTCCATAAAAGGCTTCGTAAGGAGAATTAAGTAGTTTCTTGTCGCCTTCTTCAGTAAACCGAATACTTTCGCACATTAGCGTGCTGATTCCTATGAAATCCAGAGGATATTCAGCCCTAAACGTAATACTTTCATATTGTTCCTGGCAAGTACTAGGTGTAAACTCAGTAATTACTCTATAAAAAGGAATTTTATTAGTGCCTCTTATATTTCAAATGTATCAGAAAGATTGAATAACGTAACGTAAAACAAACTAAAGTATCCGTTACTGTTGGAAACAATTAAATTAGATGCGCATTGTCTTTATCCAATAAAGGGATTTTATTTAAAAAGAATGATATACAGTAAAAGGAAAAATACATATAAAAAATAGGTTTTAGCACATTGTGAACTATTTTTTGCAATCGAACCACCTAAGGAACCCGTATTCACTTCCTGATAGCTTTCTTTTCCAAAATTCTTTCATTCTTTCTCTTTTCCGCATTCTTCGGTCCATTCATTGTTTCCTTTTCTGTTTCTCTGGAAATTTAAATTCATTCACGAGTCTTTTGAAAGATTCCGTGACGAGAATTTAGAAGTAGAATTTAGAAGATGTAGAAGTTTATAATTATTTAAGATCTTTTCAATTTCTCTGAATCACCTTATTTTGGTTTTCTTTTTTTCGAAAAAGATAAAATATTTGTTTTTTTAATCTAGTTTCGTCAATTTTATATAAGTTATAAAATTTGAGCATTCTTTTTCTAATTATTTGATCTATATTTTTTTTCTTTTTAATTTTGGTAAATTTCTTCTTTCTTAATTTATAAATATTATCTTCCAGTTTTAAGGCCGTGGATATTTCATAATTTTTTTTGTAATTTATATCCGATTGTTCCCTGAGAAATTCTAAAGGCATTTTTCACTGTATTACGCTTCCTGTAAAAAAAAAACGGTTTAATAGTGTCTTAATTTCATGTTTTTTGAATTTGGATTTTTATTTAATGATGATTGGTTTACAATAGAAGTATTTATTTATTATTCAGTCTTATTTCTTATAAACTCTTCTTGAAAGATTTTTTTTTTTATTTTATTAAATTTTTTATTATCGTAAATAATTTTAGTTGAAGATTTTATCAAAAAGGAAGATTTACGCCATTACAATTTTTATGTTCAGTAAAATAAATATATTTTTAAAATCTTGATGCATTAAAATTCTATACATAAATAAAAAATGTACTATAAAAATACAATTATGCTTTATTAACAAGGAATTTATTTTATAAATACCTATTTGTTTGTGTACCAGCATATGTCATTTTTTATTGCTTACTAAAATCCCTCGTTGCGGCTTCATCCGAGCCATTTGTGTATAAAGCATAAAAAATTGGAAATAATTTTTTAGTCATTATGTATGGGACTAATTCTACCCGAGTTATCGCTATTCACAACTTAACGGATAAAATAAAATGTTTAGGATGTATTTGTAAAGCCAAAATTTTAATGAAATCATCAGAAAATTAAGGTTGTTCAAGAACTACTTAGCTCCCAGCTAGCAAAGTCCAAGAGTTTCATTGTTCTATTTTAATTGTATTACCAATTTGAATATCTTTCAAATTCAGATAGTCAAATTTAGGGTGGAAATCAAAAGCTGATTTAGCACCTAACAAACGGGAAGGTTGAACTTGATTTTGAGCCTTTGAGCCGAGCGTTTACGTTGCTCTTCAGATCATTTAAGAATGTCCTCGCGTAGGTTCATGCTGTTTACGATAATAAATTCTAGTAGCCCTAGAATTTCTTCTTCCTATCTCTGAGTTCGCCGACCTAAACATTATACAAATATTGATATCAAATTGAAAGCCGAATATATTCAAATTACGTGTATAGCTTACCTTGATGGAATTTCTTAGATCAGTACATAAAAATCTGTAGTGTGCTACTTTGTGTGAGGATGAGTTCTCGGCCCGCGATTAGACAAGTTATTTATTTTCCTAATGTGTATGTCGCAATCTGTTCAACTAGTAAACGATAAGAACAGCCCCCCCCCCCCCTACAGAATGAGATGAGGTTGCTATGTATGACATATAAATAAAATATATTTTTGTACAGACTCAGGCCGAACATTCTAGAAACTTTGGTTAATTGAATCCCACCCACCAAAATACACTAGTAGCCACTATTAAAATTCGTATAAAAAGTAACTAACTTTTACTAAGATTTTAAGATTTGAAACTCAGAACCTTCGACTTCGAAAAATCAGCTACAACTGATTTTCGACGACAAGTTAACCACTAGACCGTCGGCTAAGATTAGTCAAATAACATTAAATTCCATAAAATATACAATAACTTTCCGAAGAAGTCGATATCGATTTAGAATTTCAGTATGCCTCAAACCATCAAAACTTTGTCAATATATGTTTATAATTGTCATCCCCTTTACTTGTATTAAAAAAAAACTAATCTGTTTTTACGAATTATGATAGTAATACAAATTAATCTTTTATTTACAATATTAAATTTAATAAATCACATAATAATTATCTGAAGAAGTCGATACTGGCACAGATAACTATCGATATACGCAATGACAATCAATATAAACAACGACATTAAATTTAGCAAAACAAGTTGTAGGTTATTTATTAATCTTCTTTATTTTATTTATGATTATTGTAGTATGATTTATATAGTAGTGATTTTGATTATATGATTTTATAGTTATTTATTATTTATATAATACGAGTATATTTTTATTACTTATTTATGATTTATATAGTAGTGAGATTAATTATGTTTGTACTATGATAAATATACCAGGGGTCATAAGAAAGCTACCATTAAAATTCTGTCACGATTGTTCGGTAGTTTCGCGGTTATCCGGTTATCAGAAACAAACACAAAAGACGTTGTCTCTTTATACAGTAGTGAGATTATAAAAAAATAATTTTTTCATTACAAGTGTTTAGCTGTTTAAAAGTTATTAGCTGTTTATAATATTGAAAATATAGTGTATCGAGATAATATTTATTAAATTACTAGATTAAGATAACTACTTTTTAATACAGAGCGTTCGGAAAGTTCTGTGCACTCGAATAATTGAAGTGTAATGACAAAGCTTTCTTAATTATTACATTTTATTTTTATTTCATTATTTTATAGAAACTGATATTACAATAACTGGAATAGATTATAAAAGGTATTGAAAATTACCTTCTCCAACATCAGTACAATACGGCACATGTTTCAATTTGTTTTCAAACACTTTAACCAGCTGATAAACTGGAATATCTCGTACGTATTCCGTTATTGCGGTTTTTAGTTCGTCAATCGTACGTGGGCTGTTGCGATACACTGCTTATTTCTCTGCCCTCCATGGAAAGTAATCTGGGGAAATTATTCAGGTTGGGCGATCGTGCAGACCACAAACCCCTCGAAATAATTCGTCCACCTAAGAGATTTCGTAAAAAAGTCATTGACCTGTTAGCTGTATGCGCTGTGGCGCCATCTTGTTGGAACCAACCGTGATTGATTTTCACTTCTGTTAACTAACTAATGAAGTTGGTTAAAACAGCACTTCGATCGGCGTCTTCAACAGAGCCTATTGTCTAACATTTTTCGATAAGAGTTCGAACTGCTTTGCGGTGAGGAACAGGAGTATTCGCAAACTTATCAGAAAACTTGTGCTTCACTAAATCAGCATACTTGTCACCTTCTGAAACTTGAAAGACGTATTCAACGAGAAAAATGCTTTCCTCTACTGGAAAAACTATTACGTTTCTCGCAACTATTGATTCCTATAAAGAAACAACACAAAACGAAACGAAGCACGTTCAACCACAACTAAAAAACTGACGTCTTGGTTTATTACTGAGCAACACCCAACGAACCCACCTAATGCCAAAAGTACAGAATGCACCACATAATTCTAAAGCAGCGATTTTCCGAACGCTCATTACAATATAGAATCATTTATTAATCATTACCTCTTACATATTACCTGTGGATCATGGAATAGTCATATATTAGCTGAATTAATTAGATTAGTATGTAATATTAAATTTATTTCCTTTGGAATATGGAAGTGAAAAAATTATTTTGCTATAATTGTAATTGACGTACAAATTTTTATTAAAAGATTTCTTTTTATTGTTTATATTTTTGTTCATTAATAAACAGTAAATAACCTTTTCCTTGAAAAACCATTTATATTTTTTCAACCGTTCGTAAAAATAAAACACAAGCGCACAATGTAACTATAAATTATTAGACTGAAACTTATTTATCACTTCAATTGTATTTTATATTTTATATCATTATTATATAAAACCTTTTATTTAATCGTCACCACTTATTTCCATTGAAAGCTGAAAGAATAAACCTGAAAGATAAATTATTATTAGTTATTTATTTATAGAGTTGAATTTAGTTAGGGTTACATGTATGTAACTTATTTGATGGATTTGAAACCTTAACCTCCAAAAACCTTTTCAGGAAGGGAATTTTCTTTCTTTTTAATTCACTATGTTATATTATGTACTGACTTAGTAGACAGGGAACCTTGTAAATCATTGTCCTTTAACTACAAATTTACCTCCTTATATTATCACTTCTCTTTAACCACTCCCCCTCCTCACGTCCATTATATTATGTACCTTTTATTTGGGCTGAGATTAAACAGTCTTTTATTAAAGATGATTCGTTTTTATTCCATATTTGGTGCGTTATTATCTTGCGTTTTTTATTTATTTATTTATTTAATCGTCACAATCATAAACTCATAAGGTGGACCTTGACCGTACATGCACGAATGTTCACACTTCATATAATTGGTAACCTTCTTTTTTTTCTTTATTCTATTTTATCCTTTTATTTTTTTTTCTGTATGTATAAACTGTTCCTTAAAAATCTACTTAGATGTTAAAAAAACAAATTATTTTATGATATATTTTGCGTAATAATTTTTTAATTATATTTATCAATCATTGCTATAATCATTTCTAAGAATTAATGACAATAATTGAATTTAACTGTTAACCGCAAGTAAAAAAAAGTACAAAGAACATACCTATAGCACTTTCGGTTGTTATACCGTCTTCAGAAACATAACCATTAAAATATATTTTTAATTCATATTAATTCTGAATTATCAATGTAAAATCTAATCTTAAAAAAAACAATGTCTATTCTGATATCTAACATTACCTGATTCTTTTATTATCTAATTTTCAAGAGAATGACATCGACAGGCTTTGACATTTCCTTTATTTCACATAACATTTAAAAATTAAAGTATAGTAAAAAAATAAATAAATGAATAAAACACAAACATACATGAATGGTATCTTATATATGAAATATTTTTAAAAAAATTGTTACTTCATGTAAGTAAATACATATGTGTTGAGCATAAACATATATTAAGTAGCCAGTTGCTCCGCTCCCTTAATCCCTGGAGCCGATCCAGGGGTTATCCAGTCCCTCCCGGGGCTCCGCGGCCAACCGCAGCCCTCTCAGGACCCCTGAGGGGTTCCCCGAACCGGTCGGGCCCCGCTTCTCTCGCCATTCCCGTCCAGCCAGGAGGGTCCATCCCCTGGACCCCCAAAATGTTCGTTACTACATAGTTGTTACAATAATACTGTTATATAAGTTAAATTACTCAGGTTTTATAGAAATCTGATAAAGAAACAAAATTACAAAAGACATATAACAGTAATAACTATGGTAATTAAAGTACATACACCTTTGATGAGGAAAACTTCCCAACTTATTTCTGTTGTCATGGTGACAGAAATATAACATTGAAGTAAAATATTACTTTTTTTCTTTAAGAGATATCTTTAATTGAAAATTTTACCCCCAAGGGAGCTAGGGCGTCGATCTATGGCCTAAAACCTTCCATGGGATAACACAAATTTATCCTGTAAATTTGAAAGCAATCGGTCGATTGGTTCTCGCGCGATGCGAGAACATACAAACGGATAAACAGGCCGTATAAGATAAAATAATTATAAAACTTTTCAATAATATTATAGACTTAAATTAATTTAAAGCATAAAAGCAGGTCATTTTATAATATCGACATTATCATCTTCAGAGAAATTCAATCATAAAAATTCGACATTCTTTCAAGGAATCTTTAGGGATCCTGTTCCACCCACCATAGTCTCAATTATTCAATCTTGGCAGATATAATTTCCTGTAGGAATCTTTTCCTACAGATCTATTATTAGCCACATACGAAGACAACCTATTGTCATCCATTCTCTCTACATGATTAACCCAATTATCTCTCTATATTCTGATGGTGTAATTTACGGCTGTTAAGGAAATTTATATCTAATATTTTTATTCCTACATCTATCTAATCCTGTTACTTTTTTATTCATCTCAGTCATCACAATGTTTTTTTTATCTTTTTTTGTATTCTCAAAGAATTCCTGTCGTAAAGAAGACTAGTTAATGCCGATATTATTTTTAAATATTGTTTACAAATTATAAAAGCGGTGATAATACCACTTTTTTGATGAAACGGCTATAAAGAATAAAGTAATTCAGAATTTATGAGATAAGTTGCTCGTTGATGTATGCGAGTTAAAATATTATAGAACAGTATAATAAAGGAGAAATGTACCAAAACAGACTAAGAAATATTCCATTGTAATTTTATGTTTTTTCTGGCTAGATGTAAAAAAATAGAGTTTTTACTTGATTTAAAAAATAAACGCTAATCTAAAATTCGTTAAAATAAATTATCAGCGAGCAAAGTAATTTAAAATAACAAAAGAATTGTAGGAAATTAATTTTATTTTTTATTCAGTTAACATAATATCCGCAAGAAAAAAATTGTTAACAAATATCAAGAATGAATGTGCCGGTACAACGATAGCGTCTCAACCTTTCAACCGGAGGTCCTGGGTTCGAATCCCGGTCAAGCATGGTATTTTTCATACGCTACTAATTTTCATTATTTGTCTTAGGGCAAAATGACGAAAGCAGTCGAACAAAAAGGTAATATTTTTTTTAATATGGTTGCTTTGTCTGATGGATATATTCCAAAAAAAAAATTTTCATACCAGGTGAAAATCATTAAAAAATAAAAGGATAGTCATATTGTTTATAAGACTCATTTTATTTTCTAGACTCAAACAGAGGTGACTTGTTTGAGTTGGCTGGATAGTCTCAAGGACAAAACAAGGGGGTCCTGCATTTTTCTGTTTGCTAATGTTTTATGCACGCATATTCATGTAGAACATATATACATACTGTACACTAGTACAATAAAATGTTCATGGGTTTGAATTTTAATTTATATTAACATATATATTTAAAATACAAATACAAAGGCTTACGAATAACAGGACATTCAAACAACAACCGAATTAATTTCTTTCATTGTTTTGTCGTAACTTTATCTTAAACTATTTATTTTTTTCTTTCGCTTTGGTTCATCATTATTCTTTCGTTTATTTATTTGCTGATTTTTGTTTTGTTTTTTTTATATTCTGTTTACGTTGGTGAAAGTGAAATAATTTACATTATTTATATTTTACATTTTTATGTTATTATTTTATAATCTCTTAAGTTAACTGACGATTCTAAACTAGTTAAATCAGAAAGAATGCGCTATTTTATAATATAGTTAGTTATTAAACTAGTTTTATGATGTGTTTTAATTTCGCTCCATAAAAAGAATAGAGCTTATTTTGCTTATTTATTTAATTATGGTATTGAAATTGTAGTATGTACTTAACACGATCACACCAGAACAAACAATTAAATAAATTTTAAAAGACACTAAAACCGGTTTTTGTTTTAAGAAAACCGCCCTAAAAATGAAAAGATAATAATTTATCCATACTTCTTTATATTGTGAGTTTCAGAATCTGAGATCAAATCAAAAACAAATTACTAATCATTTATTTGGTGCCTACTTCAAGAAGTATATATTTCAAGAATTATTAAAAAAAAGTGTGTGTGTGTGTATATATATATATATATATATTAATTTATAAATCATTATTAAATATTAATTAGTAATGGCTTAATTGTTATTATACCCGCCTGGTTAGTCTAGTGGTTAAATTCGTCATCGCAAAACAGGTGATTTTCGAAGTCGAGAGTTCTAAGGTTGAGACATGATAATAATAAAAAGCAGTTGCTTTAATATGGGTTTGAACGTTAAAATGCGGATATCGGTGTTCCTTGGTGGTTGGATTTCAATTAATCACACGTCTCAGGAATGGTCGACCTGACTCTGTTCCAGACTAGATGTTTACCGGCAAATTTACACTTACATTGAATCTGCAGCTACATCAGGCCTGGCAAGCCGGTAGCGGTGATTGCAGTTGTTTATCTACACGCACGCACATACACGCGCGCTCTCTCTCTCTCTCTCTCTCTCTCTCTCTCTCTCTCTCTCTCTCTCTCTCTCTCTCTCTCTCTCTCTCTCTCTCTCTCTGCGTGTGTGTGTGTGTGTGAGTGTGTGTGAGTGTGTGTGTGTGTGTGTGTGTGTGTGTGTGTATAAACAGGCCTACACGCGCACAAAGAGAGAGACGCGTTAATAGCTGGAAAACTGGATGGAAAAAACAAGCAATGACTTAATTATTAACGAAACAGAGAATGGAAATAGCATATAAACTGTCAAGAAACATATATAACAAAAAATATTTTTCGATTTAGATAAAAATAAGACATTATTGTATAGTAGTGAAACCAGAAGTATTGTACGCAATAGGAATGCCATTTTCTGAACGGTACTATGCATATTCAAAAGATTAAGAGTATGGAGAAGAGAATACTAAGAACAGTTCTGGAACCCAAAGTGATTGAAAGGGAACTGAAAAATTATATAAAATAAAAGACACAATGAGAAAAAGAAGGCTTAACAACTTCGGACACTTATACCGAACAGATGGAGGAAGACTAATTAAAACTACCTTCAACTACATCTGAAAACAATAAAATGAAATAAAAATCAATGGATGGATAGAACGATCAAGGTTATTGATTTACAAACAATTCCGGACAGAGAAGGTAAACAAAATAATTTGTTTACCAGAGAAACAATCATAACGTTTGAAAGTTTTCAAAATACAAGAATAGCTACCCAGAGGAGAGAAGTGAAACAGCGAGAGTTAGAATGAAGTATTGAGAGACTGCACGATCGGGCAGAAGAATAAAACCTAAATAAGGATTGTTATACGTTGTCCATAAATGGCCTGAACGAAACAGAAAAGAAGAAACCTATAATTTAATTAAGGATTTAACTTAAATAAAATATTACAAGAAAAGAAATTACATTTTTACGGTGAATTTCGTTTTTCTATCGATCTCCAGATGACGCCACTGGGGCGGAAGTTCCAGATTCGAGTTCAATTAAGCATACCATTTTTTTGTGAAGACAAAAACTATGAATACAGGAAATTACAAAAAGTAGATTCTACTGGGTATCAGCCTGTTGTTATATAAATTAATAAATAAAATAAAATTTCTTAACTTACAACCATAAGTAAAAACACTTTTGAACCATTAATAATTAATAAAAGTTATTATTAATTATATAAAATTATTTTCTTAATATTAGATATATTTTATGTAAATACGGATATATATTACCTGTAAAATTCCAGTGCGGATTTTAAATACACTATAATTTTAATTATACATAAATTTTAACGATTGAAATGCAGGATAAATCTTTACTTATTAAAATTTTTAGCGCTAGAGCCAAATTTAAAAAAATTCTTACGAAATTCTGCGCAAGAAGACTGAATTTTTGTTATTTTATTTTGTTTCCTTCTGACCCGCTCAAACACATTCTGAGGGCTGTCATCAAACAGATACTGGGTTTCATAATAACCCTCAAAGTAGGTAATGGCTCATACCTACAACTATTCTGCTAACAAACGAAATGCTATATTTATCTTCTGAATCATTGAAATTTTAGTAGGTTATCTTATACTTTTAATCTATTTTAATTTTCAAGTTTTACTTAAAAGAAGCAGTTTTAAACTGGTTTTTATCAGTGTAAAATTTAATTATTTGAAACTCTATTTCAAATAAAGTTTAAGGTCGTATTTAAAACTTTATTTTAATATTTATTGGTGACCCTTTAATAAATAAACATGTAAATTTTGACATATAAATTCAATCAGATAAAAAAATTAATTATATATAAATCCATATTTAATCCTTTTTCATTTCCTTTCATCGTTAATGAAAATAATTAAATTAATAATTATTAATTAATCTCTTCAGTGGTAGAGAAGAAATGTTTAATTTCCAAAAATAAATATTATTGTTATTTTACCTTTTTTCTACCCTTTAATAAGATTAGTAATCAGGATTATGTACGGTTCGTTTTTTTTTTAATTAAAATTATCATAAATGATATACCAAACACTTTTCAGCTTAGTAGGTATTCATTAAGCTGAAGAATCAGTTATTAAATGAGTGAGTGAGACCTTTCTCACTTAGGATGTACGCATATTATTAAAGAAGAAATAATTTTAAAGATGAGATTTCTAAAATTTATTTACATATAATTAAGATATTAAAGAAGAATAAAATACAATAGAATATGAAGACAGTGTGAATAATTAATTTTATGTAACGCTAACTCTTGATAATATAAATACTTAAACATTTTCTTAAATCCTTGAAAATAATTACATGAAATCAGTATTAACACCCACTATTTTTTATAAATTTGAAGGTCGTTTTGATATTATTGTACCCTTCAATTTTATTCAGTATTTGTAACCAGTTTTAATACCTATATTTCATACATATATACATAGAAAAAAACTATTATTGTTTTGTTAAGCTGCTTTACCATATATAGAAATAGTGGGTGATATTGGTTACATTTATATATTATATATACTTAATATAATATATTGTTTTATACATAAATTTAAATAACCAAAAAATGTAATTGAAATATTAACAACTGGACCTTAACCTTTTGATATATTTGAACCTTAAACATAAAAACACGCATTTTTAAAAAATTTAATACTCCTTTAAAATTATATTGTAATAAACTTAAACATTTTTTGGAGTTTTTTTATTTCTGTTATTTTTTTTTAATACAAACATGGTAAGGGCAAGTAAATTTTTCATGTAATTTTGTTTTGGTTTTATTATTTTTTTTGACAAGGACGTATATTACATCCAATTTGTCATAAATATCGTTTTGTTTTATTATTTATATAATTTATATTTATTATAATTTTTTTTTTTATTAATCTTTGATTTATTATTACATTTTAATACTTAAATAAAATATCGTGATCTATTTGTTAGATAAATTTATAGGCGACTACTAGTTGTAGGAGTGTTTAATTTTATTTACGGTATATGTATCTATATTTCTACTGTTCTCATATTTATTTTTTTTTGTTTTTTTTTTTGCTGACATTTATATATATTTTCCTTGGGCTGTTTGAACGTGATCAGTGATATATATATATATATATATATATATATATATATCACTGATATCGTTGTATATATAATAAAATTGTTATCTTCACTTACAAAATAGTATGTCCTGATTGACTCATAATCAACGCCCAGCAAAATCTACAGAAGATAAATTGATGAAAATTTGTATCCTCTTTCTTCTTATGATGTAAGTGCAGCACACTAAGAAAGGTGTTTTGAGATTCCGAGTTTAAAGAGTTAACATGGAGTAACATTGAATTTTATTAATTTTTTTTTATTTCTCGGTAACAAATGAAGATATCAACTTGATTTTGGTGTGTATAATCTTCATTTCAATATCTAAAAACCAATTTAATTTTTTTTTGAAATTCAAAGTTTAAAAGGATTGCTAACATGTACAAGAACCAAACAGCAACAATAACAATTGAAGAACATAAGAAAGAAGCCCTAATAAGAAAGGGAGTCCGACAAGGATGTTCCCTATCTCCGTTGCTTTTTAATCTTTACATGGAACTAGCAGTTAATGATGTTAAAGAACAATTTAGATTCGGAGTAACAGTACAAGGTGAAAAGATAAAGATGCTACGATTTGCTGATGATGTAGTAATTCTAGCCGAGAGTAAAAAGGATTTAGAAGAAACAATGAACGGCATAGATGAAGTCCTACGCAAGAACTATCGCATGAAAATAAACAAGAACAAAACAAAAGTAATGAAATGTAGTAGAAATAACAAAGATGGACCACTGAATGTGAAAATAGGAGGAGAAAAGATTATGGAGGTAGAAGAATTTTGTTATTTGGGAAGTAAAATTACTAAAGATGGACGAAGCAGGAGCGATATAAAATGCCGAATAGCACAAGCTAAACGAGCCTTCAGTAAGAAATATAATTTGTTTACATCAAAAATTAATTTAAATCTCAGGAAAAGATTTTTGAAAGTGTATGTTTGGAGTGCCGCTTTATATGGAAGTGAAACTTGGACAATCGGAGTATCTGAGAAGAAAAGATTAGAAGCTTTTGAAATGTGGTGCTATAGGAGAATGTTAAAAATCAGATGGGTGGATAAAGTGACAAATGAAGAGGTATTGCGGCAAATAGATGAAGAAAGAAGCATTTGGAAAAATATAGTTAAAAGAAGAGACAGACTTATAGGCCACATACTAAGGCATCCTGGAATAGTCGCTTTAATATTGGAAGGACAGGTAGAAGGGAAAAATTGTGTAGGCAGGCCACGTTTGGAGTATGTAAAACAAATTGTTGGGGATGTAGGATGTAGAGGGTATACTGAAATGAAACGACTAGCACTAGATAGGGAATCTTGGAGAGCTGCATCAAACCAGTCAAATGACTGAAGACAAAAAAAAAAAAAAAGGTTGAATTAAATTTTATTATTTTTCTTTAATTTTTCTGTAACAAGTGAAGATATCAACTTGATTTTTTGCGTGTGTAATCACGTGAATATCTAAAAACGAATTTCTCGATTTTTCGAAATTTGGCCTTGAAAAGGATGAAGAAAGGTAAAAGATTTTTGAACAATTATATAAAAACATACGAAACAAGATACTTACTCGATTTGGGCTTGTAAATAATCTTCAGTTAAATAACTAAAAACCATTTGAATTTCGATCTTTTAAGGGGTGCGACAGTGTATGGTGCGGCGGTTTAATCTATACAGCCACAGCCACTGTAAGTGTATGTGTGACACGATTGACTGCATCTGCCTCCGGTTCCTGAACTAAAATCATAAAATTTAACAAAAATTAAAAACGAAATACAGTCATCTCCTTAGAGGTGTTTGTCGGGTAGCGCTAAGAACCGGACCAAGTACATTTTTACCCATACGAAGGACGGGTGATCAGTAATAACTATTATTTTTAAGATAGAGACCAACTATTTTGAAACCCGCATTCTTCAGGTTTTTAAAGTTTCGGGTCCTGTACTAACCAAACTGATGTTCTAAAGAAATTACAATAAACTGATAGTTTTTATAAAGTGAACAGGCTTTCATTTTTATTTATCATGATTATTTTCACAAGCACGAGTTTAATGGACAAAGGAAGGTCCAGAGGAAAATCCCCTGTTTTTTGCTCGCCTTTCCCGGCTAGTCTTATATTAAACAAGCATATATGGGCCTATCCCTTTTGGAACATTTAACTAATTTTTGCATTATAACTGTTTTTTTTTTCAAGTTAACCTTAATTTTTTTCCATAAAAAACGACTATTCTGGTATGCTAAAAATTAAAGAATCTTTTTTCAATTTTTTTTTACGGAAGTGGAAGGAATTAAGATGTATTTCCTGGTATTAATTTACTAAAGGTGCAAGCAGTGCAAGATATAGATTAACGTCTTTCATCCACTGATAAATCATGGTCAGTATTATTAACTGTGGTTTTTATTTCGGACACAGTGTGTTAGTACGACACATTAAAAATTTTTAAAACAAAAAATAATTTAAAATAGTTTTTTCTTATTTAATTATACAAATAATGAAAGTTTTTTTATATTTTTCTAAAAAAGGAAAAAATATTAATAAAATTAATTTGTACTAGTGTTAGAAATAAAATAAAATTACCAGACCAAATATTTTACTTTAAAAGAAATTAGAATATTAGTCACCAAAGACATTATTAATTCTTTGTTCAGTACACGTTAGAACACACGTAAAGTTTGAATTTTGGTTAAAAAATTGACCATTCCAATTTATCATCGGTTTTTAGTTTTTATTTATCGTCGTTATGATGTCATTTTGTGTAAATATTATAATTAATTGATAACACTATTTTATGTATACATGTATCTATATATCATATTTAGATACTAATATCAATTTAGCTTTATATCTGAGAAACCGTTTAATCTACAATTATGAAATTATAGAGCTACCTTGAGTGGAATTCTATTAATTATTTGAAAAATTTTGTATTATCCGAAATTTATCATTTAATGAGGAAGAACTAAGATTATATGGAAATGATACCTTTTTTCAGCTTTTCAAAAAATCATCGAAAATATAAATATAAATAATATATTAAATATTTTTTTCCAAAACAAACAAATGAGGCGTACAGTTTTGTAATTATCATAAGAATTAAGCATGTTACAACAGTAAGCTTAAAATTAGTATTTCTATGAATATTAACTGTTTATTTTTCTGATCGACTCGTCGAATTATAATTCTACTTTCTCTAAATGATCTGACAGCAATAAGGATAGAAACAGCGTTTAATCCTTACCACAGAATTACGGATAATTATTTAATCACCACCAAAAATTTACACTTCTCTAAACTTTTCTAAATTTTTAGATGTTACCCAGTGAATAAAATAAAGATCCACTTACCAACAATTTTAGAAGTATATATTTGAATACTTTCGGAGCCGTTACTCCATCATCAGTGATTTTCAAAAATATGTTAATTCAAATTCAAATTTATAATTGTATTTGAATTAAAATTGTTGCGTTCATAATACTCGGTCGTCAAGAAATAAAATTAAATTGTACGCCAATAAGACCGTGTAACGTCATGTAAGATGTTTGTGACTATTACTGTTGGTAATTGGAACTTTATTTTACACACTGTATTAATACCAACGGTACCAAATGCTTAGTAAATTAAATTTACCAGATGAAGTTGAAATTTTTATCATTATTATTAATATTATTATTATTTGTTTGCTTTTTAAGTCTTTTAGGCTTTATCAGGATATAGTTTTCTCTTTAACATAAAAGTAGAGGGTAAATTAAATTTTTATCAAATAACCCAAAACATTAAGATAAACTTATATATATATAAACACGTACATATATATGTATATATAAAATACATTTTTTTTTTAAATTGCCCACTTCAAGTTTGAATTTGTGGTCATTTTAAAAATTAGTAAAAACTTATAATTTCTTTAGTTAAGGAAATTTTTTAAATGTACTAGTTAAAAATTAATACAGAATGTTGTATTGCTATTATTTTTTTTTTAAATGAGTACAAAATAAGGATTAAAAAAAATAAGACTGTTTGATCAGAAGTTTATTTTTTATTTTTTATTTTTTGTCTTCAGTCATTTGACTGGTTTGATGCAGCTCTCCAAGATTCCCTATCTAGTGCTAGTCGTTTCATTTCAGTATACCCTCTACATACTACATCCCCAACAATTTGTTTTACATACTCCAAACGTGGCCTGCCTACACAATTTTTCCCTTCTACCTGTCCTTCCAATATTAAAGCGACTGTTCCAGGATGCCTTAGTATGTGGCCTATAAGTCTGTCTCTTCTTTTAACTATATTTTTCCAAATGCTTCTTTCTTCGTCTATTTGCCGCAATACCTCTTCATTTGTCACTTTATCCACCCATCTGATTTTTAACATTCTCCTATAGCACCACATTTCAAAAGCTTCTAATCTTTTCTTCTCAGATACTCCGATTGTCCAAGTTTCACTTCCATATAAAGCGACACTCCAAACATATACAGAAGTTTATAAAACGTTTTCAAGGTTTATTAAATAAACCGGAAATCCACCCTTCTGTCGCTCTAACTGCGGTAGTTTTATTATAAAATATATTTTTATAAACTTTTATATACAGAAGTTTATAAAAATATATTATTTTATAATAAAACTACCGCAGTTAGAGCGACAGAAGGGTGGATTTCCGGTTTATTTAATAAACCTTGAAAACGTACCCAAAATCTCAGATTTTTGCCTCTAACTCCTATACATATGAACCAATTCGCTTGAAAATCAGTAGGGGTCTATTCCAAATAGTTTTGCATCACACCACCAAGCTTCGTCAAAATCATTTAAGTTTGCGTCCGGTAAAGCGGACGAAAAAATCTTATTTATGAATTATCTTATACATATGTGTATAAACATGACTGGGTACATATGTATATAAACATTAAAATAATGATAAAAGTAATGTATTATTTTAATAATATATTTACTTATTTATAATGAATGGCCAAAGAAGTTTTTCTTTGAAAAATAATTAATTTTTTCATAAACTGTTTAAATTCAATCTTGATGTTACTTTAATTTTGACGATGCACAACACCCTAGGATAGCTGATTCACCATGAATCTCGAAAAACTGCAGTTCTAATATTTGCAGTCGCTTTAGGCGCCTTACGTCCTCACTGTTTTCCAGAAGGTTAATGGCGAGCCAGTTCACTTGTTTATTCAGTCTCATTTTGAATCATGTACCGAATCGCCGTATCTCCTCTTGAACGGTTGGAAATCCCAGATAATCGTGAACTTCAGTGTTTTTCGCAAACCACAGCGCTTCTGTTATATTTCTCAATAGTTTGTTCTGAAATCGCTTTGATGGAACGGCTTCTATGTTACTCTCATTTTTCGTGCCGAATAGCTGGATTCCGTAGGTCCAAACCGATTTCAAGCCTCTTATTACAGCAATGCTTGTTAGGTAATTATAGTTGCGACCCCCTGCCTAACAACCAGTACATTTCCTTGAACTTAACGTTAAGCTGCGTCTTTTTCTCACTGACATGATTCCTCCACGTCAGACGGCGACCCAGAAATTGTCCTAAGTATCGCATGTGGTTAGCACGCGGGGTAAAAACGCCATAAAGTTGAACTTGCGGGCAGTCTCACTTCCTCATCGAATATACTTACTCATTGCCTAGACTTAGTCGGATTAACCTCTTTATTCCATTCAGTATAGAAGTATTTTTAAACAATTTATAAAATGATATTTTTATTGCATGACATATGACAAAAATATTTATAGATGTTTAATTCAAAATGTCTTAGAAGTTAATAGAATAGATTTACTGAACATGCTCTGTAAAAACATAGAAATGGGCATAAAATAAAGTTGAGACAGATAAGAGAAAAATAGAATTTAAAGAAAATAATAGTTTATTAAAAATATTAATGTTTTTTAATATTAATTATAACAATGTTCAGTATTATTATCAGGGAAATGTTAAATTTTTATCTATACAAATTTTAATATGTTTCCCAGTTTTCCTTTAAAACTTGATCAAGTACGACAGTAAGCTTAATATTTTTGTCCTTTGTTCTTAGACTCTGCCTACCCTCTACGTTATATTATTCTACTTGCAAATATCCACCCTCCCGAGAAGAGTGGATAATCACCAAAATTTTCCATACTTAATCAAATTATTAATTTACTATATCTATCTGTTACAATGTAGCTACTATTTGGTTAAAATATTTTACTTATAGCTAAACTGTAATACCGTACTGAGGTGAAATCAGAACGGAAATATTCGATTAACTGATAAATTAATATTTATCTGAGCTTTGTGAACGGAATAGAAGCGTTTCAACCTTCAAAACTGAATTTCCCAAGTTGAAATCTGATTAGAGTTAATATATTATTTCATACGTTATATAATATAAATTTTCATATACCCAACCGTATGCTTTGAGCTTATATGGAGAATAAACTAACTAAAAACAGAGAGAGAGGCGATTCAGTACAACATACAAAATGACAATGAATAAACATAAGAACTGGCTTGAGGTTGATCTTCTGGATAACAGCGAGGATGTAAGGCGCCAAAAGCTACTGCACATATTATATCTGCAAGTTTTCTGAGATTTGAGGTGAATAAGCTACCCTAGGTTGTTGTGCAGTGTGAAAACTCTTTATTTTGTTTCACCACTTTCTTTTGTTGGTTTATTAATTTCTTTCACTGTTTCTTTGTTTGATTAGTTACTTTTGTGTAATTTATAAGACTATTCTTTGGTATTTCCTCTGCTTTTTATGTTATGAACTTTATCAATGTTCCTTGGACTCAACTTTTTATGTGCTTATTTGTGTTTATTAGGTATATTTATGTATATTATATAAGATATGTATATACATATACAGTTATTAGAGAGATTTTAATGGAAACCTTCTCTGCATGTTGTTGTTGTTTTTTTGTTTTTTTTATTCAAATATACTTATGGTTCCGGTAAATTTGAACTGATGTAAATTAAAAACTGCGAAAAAAAGATATATATATATATAATAACAAGACATATTTTACTTTAAAATATTATCTTTATTAATCTCTTAGGTTATCCAATAAACTGTACAAATTTATAAATTAAATTCACTACATTTCACTTAGAATTCTCTAAGCTTCCTCAGGTGACAATACACATTTATACACATCACACAAAATTTTCTTGCGCACTTGCATACTCATCGTAGTAGAATGCTTTATGATGTGTATATGAATGTGTATTGTCATTTGATGAATCTTAGAGAATTTTAAGTAAAACGTAGTAAATTTAATTTATAAGTTTGTGTAGTTGATTGGTTAACCCAAGAGATTAATAAAGATAATATTTTTAAGTAAAATATGTCTTGTTATTATATTTAATTCTATCCAATCAAAAATAAAATAAACTTAAATAAATTACATTTACGTTAATATATATCCACGAAGAGATATTATTTTGAGATGGAAAGAATGTGGTTAAAAATTTTTTTATATCTTGCTTATTGCAAGCAGTAGCATCGATCATTAACTTTAAAAATATATTTGACTACAACCAAGCTTAACTTTTATCACTTGAATAATGACGTTGTCGTCCGCAAAAAATAATAACCTATGTATTATGTTACAATACGTAACTTGCTTGTAAACTTAATCCTAAATCCTCATTTATTTTTACTTCGTGATAAGATCATTTACATTAATAATATGACAGCTACCTTAGTTAATATACAGCATAAAAAATTTGTCGCATACCTTTCTTTCTTAAACTTATTGTTATTATTTTAATTCATTAATTTTGTTATATTGTTACTCTTCTGTTTTTATACATACAAAATGTTATTATTTTAAATTATCATACAAAGTAATATTATTAAATGCTTTATTTATTTAATCGGTTCTTTTAACTTTAAAATTTTAGGAAATTATTTAAAATTTTGTTGTAGTTTGATATTTAGGCACTTCTCTTGACTCCTTTTAATTTCGATCTGTGTAGAAACTTATTTTTTTTTTTCGTTTGGAAAAAATAATAATTCAGGAATATTTATTTGTCTATCACTTATTTCTGTCGATCTCATCAGTGAGGCTGAATCTTAGTTTTATAATTTTTCTGTTTGATTTATAAACTGCTTTTGATATTCCGTTTTTATGTAACATTTTTATTGATTTTCATTGCCTAGATTCTTATGTATGTATTTTTTTTAATTTCATAAAGTTATATGAATAACACTTACTATTTGATTTTTAATTTCTAGAAATTTCCTTTTTCCTTAAAACAATTTCTGAACTTATAGAAATGAATTATAGCATTTCTGATGTCTATTTTATTGCAATATGATTACAAATTATTGCTATCTAAGAATTGTTTACCTCTTTTTGCATCTTTTAGACGGAAAGGAGCGAAAGAAATTCATGAACGTTGTTTTATAATTAGGGTTCTCATAATAGGCTCTAATTCTAAATTTATAGATTATTTATGATTTACGTTTTTGACCACAACTAAAAAAAAGTTACAATACAAAAATTATGACAAATAAGACAAGTATATTATCTCTATGAATCAGGAATCATACAGTTATTTTTATGCCCCCGATTTAACAAAGCTACACTTTTATCCGAAAATTTACGGAATATTTTTATACGAATCATTCGATTAATCTACCAAACCGTTAGTATTATTTTTAATTATATAAGATCCATAATTAGAACTAATGAAGTACCGAATGATTCAAAAAGGACTTCATAACTTTTAAATTATATAAATATTTATTGATAACATACAGATTCGGTTAAGATCTCATTTCATAGAAAAACATATCAAGTTTGTCACCTAATATTCATTTTGGTTCGATATGGCTTCCATTGGAACTTCACAACCTGGAATTCGAGTATCAAGAAAATCTCGGACTTCTAGACGGTAGTGAGATGGTGTCCCGTCTTTCTGATAGTAATGGCGTTATTAAATATTAAAAATTAAATATTATAATAAATGAAGTATTAACTACTAATTAAAGTAACAAATTAAAATAATTAAGTAATGATTACATGTGTTACTAACTTTACTAATTATTAGCTGCATCATCACAGTAAAGCTTTGATGATGCAGAACCTAGGTTTCAAATGCGGTTAAAAGTATAATTACTATTAAATTTGAAATAATTTTTATACGTACATCTTTACGTATCATGAAATATATTATGATTTCAGTTAAATGATTGTTGTATTTTAATATGCTGTAATATACAGGGATATACATTCTATAATTTCCATTAGTGTAAAAATAGTCAGAAAAAATTTACACTATTGTTATACTTGCATGTGATAGTAATGGCGTCCATCTTGGTCATCATCGTTTAACTGAGAAATTAGAAAACTTTGAAGCATGTCCAGATAAACGATACCATTTACGGTTGCCTCCTGGAAGAAGAACGGGTCGTTCAGTCTTTGTTTGCTTAGAGCATAAAAAACATTTACCTTAGGATAATCACGAATGTATTGCAAATGAGGGTTTTCGCTACCCATATTCGCCAGTAAAGGGTGTTCACCTGATGTGAAACATTGACTCAACACTAAAAGTTGCATTGTGTAAAAACGTATCGTCGTCTGCAATTCTATCTATCATTTCCATACAAAGCTGCAGCCGAGCAACTTCATCGTCATCTGTAATGTGTTGAACCACGGTTAGTTCGTAAGGCTTCAAGAGCAGTCGTTTCCGCAATACCCGCCACTCTGTCGTTTGTAGAATGCCAGTCTCATGTGACGCACGTCCAGTTGATTACTTCGAATTACGTGCAAAGCTTTCTCTGAGTTACACCAGCTTCAGGATTGCGTTGGCGTCCTGGTGATTTTGTATGTTTAACAGTAAACCTGTCTCAACGAAGTTTTGTGCCAAGAGAAAGTTGTATGCTTACTAGGAGGCTCCCAACCGTACTCTCTGCGAAAGTTACGTTGAACTGCAGTTGCTAACTGCAAATCATGAAACCAAAACCCACAGCGATCTCGTTCAGAACCACTAAATGTAACCATTTTTAACAACACTGGTGACAGCGCTGGTGACCGAATTCAGTACTAAGCCATATACGAACTACATGAGTCACAACTTGATGGTTTTGTTATAAAATAAGACCTCAACCGAATCTTTAAAATATCTAAATAAATTTTTATATGCTTTTAAAATTGTGAAGTCTTCTTTGAATCACTCTATATTATTAATTGTTTAAATGTCCGTATAACTGATTTAATTTTATATGTAGGATTTAATTAACGGAAATTCTTTAATGATCCAGGTGTAGTTCGATCTAGATTTAAAAATAAAAAAAAAACAAGCAACTGCTAAAACATAATTATAAGGAGTTAATAAATAGTTATTTTGAGATAATTTAATTCAGAAATTTAAATGGTTGACAACTCATTTTTGAGTAAACGATTTTATCGGGCAATTTTGTAAATTTTTCCTTATTACAGGTTTCTTTTTTAATATTTATTTTAAATTTTTTATAAAAAATAAAACGAAAATATATTTTTTAAATAGTAAAATGAAAATTTCCCATCAATTATTTTCATAGTTGCCTTCCTTTAATCGATTTATGTTGCTGCTTACGCACGCTCATTCTGAACTTATTTATCATCGTTTATTTATTTAATTCTACTTTTTTATTCTTATTATTGTTATAAAACGGATTTTTAACGGAATAAAAGTTTTTACTTTCACTTATTATTACTTCATCATACTTGAAGGATTATTCTATTATCTTGTTTATCTATAAAAATTATTTAAGAGTTGCAATAAATAAATATTAATACACAATTGTAGTTTAAATATAATATACTGTTTAACGTATTTACGTGTACATCGTTTTCCTAAAGAAGAAAAATAAGAAAAGAAATTTATAAAAATAGCGTATTTTGTTGTAGTTTAAATGCTGTGTAAAAATTTAAGGTAATTTAGATAGATCGGTTTTTAATAGATAAATTACTGTTTATTTCTTTTATTTAAAGTAACTGTTCTTTTTTTTAGTATTATTACACAGTTTAGCAGAGATGAGTTAAAAAGTTTAAAAGTTAACGGTTTATTTAAGATGATCAGTGTATACCAACTGTACAACATTAAAATCGTGACTTAAATTGCACTATTCTGTTGACACAACTAGGCTATACTTAAATATAAAATTAATGTTTATAGTGGGGGGAGGTAAAGAGATATCCTTTAGAAAGAGTAGAATAAAGAAAAGAGATTGTTGTTGTCTTCTTCTGATTTTTTTTTTTTAATTTTAAATTCTACTCTTTCTTTAGTGGTAAATTTCTCTCTCTTCTATTTCAGATCCTTGCACGATTTGTCCCATTTCCCTGTTTACCCCCTACTTCTTCTATTTTCTTCGGATAAATCTCTGTAATATATCCTATACTTTGTTTATTTATAAACGTAGATTAACTCTCACCTATTTTAATCGTTGTTTTTTTTTCTTTCATGCTTTAATTTTCTAAGCATTTTCTTCTTTTGAAAAACATCATACTTTTACTTTTACTTATGATACCACCGGATACTGTCAAAAAATAATATTCTCACCATTTAATAAGTTTTTATTATTATTGTTATTATTATTATTACTACGTACTTTATTTTTTTACATAAGCTCTCCAAAGATTGTGTTACAACGAAACAGAATTATAATCTCTACAATTATAGGATTTTTTAAAAATATTTTGTGTTTGATTGATACCATACCCAACAACCACTGAACCGATTTGATTTTTTTTAAGATTATATCAATTTCAAAGAATAAAAATAACATTCAATAAATCAAAGAGTTTTAAGGAAAAACAAACATTTTTTTTTTCAAATAAACGACTACGCGTTAAGTGCTACTACATGTATAATTACAACCAACCGTTATTAAACTTCCCACCCGGGATGTGTTCCGTTATAATGAAACAAAGATTTTTACTATGCGAAAATGAATTTCATATTTTAATACGATTTACTTTAATCATTTTCCGGTAACTAAAATATTGTTGCAGTTAACGTAATTCAGTAGAATCATTTCGTAAAGTTATATTTACTTCGGTTTCACGTATCAAATAAAATTAAATAATTAATTTATGATAATCATTAATTGTATGTTTAGTTATGATGACGCAAATTGGTATTAGTAAGAAAATCCGTTTTATATAAACGAAACGCTCTAAGCTTTATTATTTAACAAAAAAAGCTGAAAAAAGAGTTGTTATACTTTCCAGGCATTGGTTATTTTATTCTCATATTGTGGAAAAATTATGATATTGTTTAAAAAATAGACATTTATAAACTTTGATCGGTTCTCCCACCCCCAATATTGCCTCCTAAGTATTTTTTTGGACTACTTCCACAAAAAAATACCCTAAACAAAATGTAGTTGCACCGTTACTTTGCTTAGGAAGACATAAAAAATTCGATTAACAAGTATGCAATAAATAAAAAGATAACTTTTTCGATTTTTGGGGAAGGGGAGAATTTGGGGGCAACTTTTTTTAAAAATAGTAAGATAAGTATGTACGCATGTAATGAGTGTAATATAAATTGGGTTTATGTTTTGTAAAATGTTTACAAAATTGACTCCACACCTTTAGCAACAAATTACCCCCTACTCACGAATCTCTGTGGCAAATTTCATTAAAATCTGCTAATCCAATCAAAAGTTATTAACCTTCAAACCCGCCATGACACGTACGACTACATCCATACGTAACAACCCACTATTGCTGTTTTTTGGATCCTTGGGTCATGAAACGTCGAGAAATGAAACAAAAAACCATACCCCATTTTTTGACTGATTTACCATACTTTCCTTCTTGCAAAATTCCTCTAGAGCTATGATGTCAAGAAATTAATAAAAACAAATAACAATAATAGAAGAAATTCTTTATAAATTAATAGATTTTAAAATTTAAAGATTAATTTGATATAAATTAAAAATAAATTTAAAAAATCTTCTTCAAGAATCTTCCTATTGAAAGAGTTGTAGATGATGTAATATGTTCAGAAATTACCGCAGAGGATGTTATAATCATTCGTAAAAGTAAAAAGCCACATTAGGTTTGTAATAGAAAATTAGATTTATTGTTATTTTTTTCAATAAACCAAATATATTACTACGTCTTTGACATCAACATTACGGAAATATGATATATATTTTAGATCTGTAACCTTACCTTCAGTGCATAACCACATACATTTAACATGATTACTCTCAGAGAAAGCAACACTGTTTGGTCCGTTGTATTTTCTAATACTTTACATGCACCAAAGATATAAGAAAAAAATAAAACATAAAAAACGAAATAAAATACTTTTTTCCCCTTTTTCTTTTTCTCCATTTTTTAATAAAACAGTTCAGAATATATGCTACCGCTGTTAATTAATTATTAATTTATGTAATCAATATAATTTTATGTAATGATTAAATGATTTTTTTTTTTTACATTTTATTAGCCTTTTTGTTTTGTTTTGTTTAACCTTCGGGACCACAGTTATGTATTGCTTCAGAGGATGAGATGAATGATCTGTAGCGTGTGTGAAAGTGCCATGCCTGACCGGCATTCAAACCCGGGAACATTTTATTAGCCAACAGAATTTATTTGTTTCTTTTTTAGGGGAAAGGGAAATTCTTTTATTTGATTTGTATTTTATATAATTAGTAATAATTTACGGCTTACAGGAATAGCATTTCATGTCAATAATTTAAAAACTTTTGGTAAACTAAACGTTAAAGTTACTTTAAGTGTAACTGATAATAAATTTTTATTTTTAATAGAAACAATTCAAATTTTTAATTTAAAAAAAAAAATGTTTATTTCGAAGATAAATAACAATAAAATTACTCCCTATTACTCACCCTCCCGCCAACAAAAAAAAAAGAAGTATTATGGGGAGTAAGAGATAGTCATTAACTATAACCTATATTAAGTTGAATATATATGTTCTCAACATTTCATAATGCATTATAAAGTCTTAAGTAAAATATTTATGAATGTATAAAAAAATGTTAAAAGATCTTGATGGAAATATATTGCCTGTAAATGGTGAGAAAATTAGAATTACCTCACGAATTTTTTGTTAGTTTTGAAAAAAGATTATGCAATAATTTGCAATAACAAAATATTACAGGAAATTGTGAAATAACATAACCTAATATGATTATTATAAATTCAAAAAGAAAAAGAAAAAACAAGGTCATCACACTATGGTATTTATTACTTCCGATCCAAAATCGTATTAAAAAAATAACTTTATTGAGCAAACCGATTTAAAAACCTTGGATTTCCTTTAAACTGAAATTATTAAAATGTTGACTAATTTCGTTAAAAAATTGATATTTTTGTATTATAATGAGCTTAATTCCCTTAAAAAATCCAATTTTTTTTATTCTTAATATTTCACTGAGCTTATCTCTTTTCTTCCAAGACCATAAATATTAAAGATAATAAGAAAAGTTGGATGAACGTATAGTTTTTTTGAGGTTATTTAAAAATTTTTGTTTTACTTTATCAGGTGTTATATAATATATTAAGAAGGAAGTTTTCTGTTAAATCCAAATACATTAAAATTTAGTTTAAATTTTCTTCATATAAATAAGTGAATAAGTGAATCAGTTATGTTATATTACATATTATTTTATAAAAATAGTTATGTTATATAATAATCTTTTATATCTATATTAGATATAAAGTCAAATATATATAAACAGGTAAATAAATATATATAAACTTTTGGATTTTTTCCGTTAAAAGATAGCATTTCTAAAATTACATAAAGAAAAAGGATGGTTCTCCTGTATAATGCAATTTCGTGTGTGAATTTCTTTTACACTTTTCTGCTGTTCTACTGTAAAACTATAAATGAATTTATCCTTCAGTTATAATTATTTTTATAAAATAATATGTAATATAACATAACTGGTATACTGGCGCTGAAAATTATTTTCCTCATACCTGATTTAATATATACGGCAGTAACTGTATAATAATGCTGATTTTAAAAAAAATATTTCATAGTATTATAGGATGTTATTGTTGTTTTATTAAGACTTCTAAGTGAATTTGTAATTCGTATTAGAATATGTAGTTAAATATATAAAATTGTAAACAAAATTTTTTTTTACTAAATTAATCGTGTAAATAACAAAAAATTAAAATAATGAAAATATAATTAAATTAATAAATTTTACTACTCCAATTCACTTACTGAATATTGTAGCAGACCTTAAAACACAACTATTTTCGACACAAATAAATCTATATTGGAAATACTGTCGATTATATATTTAGAATCGTGTATATATGATATTTTGGCCTTTTAGTTACAATTAAACATATGTATATATATATATATATAGCCTATGACACTCCCCGTAACGTAAGGATTCCAACGTGGTGTCATGCATCTAAATCGTTTTAGTCGTTGAGCTGCTACGGTGGAACAAACATTCATACATGCACCCTAATAAAAACATTACACTCCTTTTTGGGTAGTCGTGTAAAAAAATATGTTGCAAAAAAAATGATTATATAAATGTAATGTTATTATAACGAAAATTAAATTAATGAAATTGCAAAACTAATGTTTGTGTGTATAAAAAAATTACATAAACAAATAAAAATTGCGACTGGAGTCGGTGATCGCCCTGTTGGAATCGTTAGCTGCTGACGATAATTGACTACATCGTCAGATGTTAACTTAATATGAAACAAAATTCAGATTTTTAACGAAAAGCATCGCTAATACTTTCAGAGATAGATAACTCTGCCTGTTAACAGAAAAGAGCCAATCTTTCTAAATGTTATACAATCTCTACCTCGCAATAAAAGTTCTATTTTTTATTTTTCTCTCGGGACATTCATAATATATTTTACTCGTGAAAATAACGGAAAACGTTCTTATAAACATGTCTTAAAATGCTTCGTCTGCGAGTCATGGCTAGTGAAAGATTTCGCTCGGATTTCAGCTACCCCGATGAAATGAGGTCGTACTAACATTTTTAGGACGTTAATTAAGGAGCAGAATCAGTGATTTATTATGGTTCTTGAGCTGAAAAATCTAATAAAATAGGTCCCAGAACCGTATCTAAAGTAAGTTTTAAGAGATCTGGTGTGAAAATCAATAAATTGGGATAAAATCCCTGTTTTTTCATGTTTTACTTTCAATAACATTGTTAAATGAGTAATAAACAAAAAAAGATTTTACACAAATCTTGAGAGAATTTAATTCTGAACAAAAAGGTGATAGATAAGTTGAATAAAACAAAGAAATGTTAGAAAAATCTGAACTTTATTTACCAACAATACACTAAACCAAAGTGCATTATACGTAACTGTTTATAATAAATGGTCAAAAATGAGCCCGCCATTATCAATACTTCTCTTAGCATGCATCTGTACAGGTTTTTGCTCTTTTTTTAGAGCTGCCCTTAAGTTGCTCAGCCGCATCCATAGTGCGGACAATTAATTCCTCACGAGAATGTACTTTTGTTTTGTATACAATATTTTTCATCCATCCCCAGACGCAAAAATCTGAAGGCGTTAGATCAGGCGATCTTGGTGGTCAGAAATCCACGATCGATCCATTTCGTCCTAATTAATGTTCTTAAAGGTTCAGTACGATCTCATTGCACTGGGGTTGCTGAAATCCGAGGGTAATCTTTAACTTGCCGTAACTCGCAAACAAAGCATTTTAGGACATTTTTTATACGAACTTTACCATTATTTTCACGAGTAGAACAGGTTATGAAAATCCCTGGAAAACTTTATGATACACTGTGTAAATATTAATAACAGTATAATTATTTCAAAAGCCATTACATTTTTTTTTTATCCTGCTAGAGTAGACTGTTTTATCATAAAACTGAATTATTTAGAGTTTTAGTAGTTATAAACTGGTTTAAAACAGCCAAAATCAGAAAAATGTATTTTTATTACTTTCTTTTAAATAATAAAATACGTAATAAGAAATTAAGATCAAAAAAGGCGGTAAAAGAACTTTCAACTAAATCGTATTACTGGGAAACAAGTTAAATTTTAAGCTCTTGTAAAATGTTGGGAATATTCAACAACATGGTTGCCAGCTTTTTTTATACTTTGCTTATAGTATTATTAATTTTATTAGCTGATATCACTTCTGAATAAATCTTCACCCACGTCTGTCATATATAATTGTATATGTAATTTATTTGATATAAACATTTGGCCTATACGAAATAATTATTTTTTTAAATTTATTATTTGATGGTGATAAACACATTCATTTATTTTTATTTATGACATATGTCAAGCTCATTTATTAAAGGTGAAACCAGGTTAAATAATAAAATTAATTTTAGTTATTTCAACATAATATCAGTCATTTCTTACATTATTACTATTATTCGTATTTCATGTTTTGGCATAATTTACAAATTTTTATTTCTGTTTTACCTATAACCTCTTGTTATGATTGTCTAATTATTTATTTCGTTTTATTTTCTTTCTTCATTTTTTATATTTAATTAAAATGATTAGTATATACATGAACCTTGAACTGTATAAAGTCTTGTTAATAAAATAAAATTTAAAAAAATCATAAGACTGACATCATTATTTCTATTTACAAATATGTTTTTTTTTTTCTAAGTTCCTTCAGGTTAAAATAAAATTATACGTAACTAAAGTTTTCTTTACTGTTTTGCATAATAATTTTTTTATCTTATCGGATTATTGTAATTGTAACTAATGATTTTTTTTATAATTATAAAGAGAATGTTATAACAGCTATCGATTTTTTTAGAAATCCTAGTTTTTGAAATTATACGTTTTCATATTTTTTTCTCATGTTTTTTTTTAATGGAAAACAGCTAACGTAGGACAGCGCACATATCACATCACTTCTTTCTAACTCATTTTCTCTTTTTCTATACTTACTTATTTTTACGGTATGTCTTCGTTTTTGCTCATCTGTCTATTTTCTTCCTGTCCTTTTTTCAGCCAAAAGAACCTTTATATCTTAAATTATTCTTCGGAATTTATCTCTGTCACCACAGTCCTCTTCTTTCGTCTATTCTCTTGGAGGTCCTCTTTTATCTGTTTCAGATAAATCAATATCCTTTTCATATTCTACATATTGTTAAAGATTTGTTTATTTAATCTGTTTGGGTTCATCCTGATCGTATTTCCCAAGATATCTAAACTTCTTTCCCTCATCGCTGTTTCTAGGCCTTCTTGATTTTGGAAGATCTCCTTGTTAGATTTTACTGTGTAGCCTTCCTATGTTACCTTGAGATCTTAGTAAGCTTCGAAAGAAGCTTACTAAGATCTTGAGTAATTTTTCGAGGTCGGTTAAGTGTAATATGTCAGTGCCATATAAGATTATTGGTTTTTTTACAGTTGTATATTGTCTTAATTCTCGTTCTTTGGGACATTTTTCTTATTGCAGATGTCTTTGGTGATAAATCTAAGCTTCCCAGTTTTAATATTCTATATTCAATTGGCATTTTATATATTTCTGTTTTGCTTCTAATCTCTCCTTGGTATTTAAAGTAGTTGGTGACATTTATCTTTACGTATTTAGTCCCTAATTCCTTCTATGAGAATAATTTGATGATCGTCTTGATTTTCATATATATATATATATATATATATATATATATATATATATATATGTAATGTGAGACATGCTATAATAGAAGAAAGGCCAGAAAAGAATGTAGTTAAAGAATATGGGTTAGATTAAGTAAATAAAAGAGGATCTATTGAGACTTTAAAATTCTTCACCTAGTATAAAATAATGATTGTGTAAACATCACTTTTTAAAAATCATAAAAGAGGTACACATGAATGAAACCATGTAGAAAGATGTACAGGTTGTGTATTGGTTAGGCAAATGTTTCGGAATCAAATTATGTGCTGTTAAATGTATCCAGTGGAAGTCAATGATTCTGATCAAAATTTAATAATAATGAAAGTTAGATTAAAATTTTAAAAATTAAAAAAAAATAAAAATAAAAGATTGTTTAAGATAGTCTAAAAGAGGAAAATTTAAAGTTAAAATTATAATTAAAACCCCTTAGATATAGGCCTAGAAATTACTATAATAAAAAATTTATTACGAGAACAAAAAAAAAATTAAAAAAGATAACTAAGGCCGAAGAGAGACGTTATGTAGAAAACCAAAAATAATGGTAAATATTCTAAAATGATGAATAAATATTAGAAGATAGAAAATAAGCAAAATAATGAAGACAGAAAATTGTATTAACAAGTAAATAATAACTGAAAATATCAAGAAAGAAGACTGAAAGAAAAATATGAGAAAGAGAAAAATTTAGTTACTCTATTCGGTGTCCTGTATCTCAAAATAAGTAATATAATTTAGGAATGAAAATCTATATACATAAAATAACATTTCATGAGTCATTCATAATCAACACCCAGCAAAAATTACTGAAGATAAATTGATGAAAATTTGTATCACGTTCTCCTTAAGGTGTAAGTACACACTAAGAAAGGTATTTTTTTGAAATTCCGACTTAAAGGGTTAAAATTGAGTAATAAAAACAATGAATTATAAAAATAATGACTTTATTATTTTCTTTAATTTGTCGGTAAAAAATGAAGATATCAACTTTATATTTAAAGTGTAGAAACTTATGTGAATAACTAAAAAAAAAATCTAGATTTTCTGAAATTCGATCTTGAAAAGGATGAAGAAAGTTTAAGAAATATTGAAAAGTAATTGAAAATTTCCCCATTTCCGATTTTAATAAACGAGATTATTCAGAAGATTTGAGCTTTAAAATACTCTTTAGATAAATATCTAAGAACCATTTTTGATTTTTTAAGACGTGCGACGTACGGCGAGACGGCTCAACCAACACAGCTACTACCACTGTTAATGTATGTACGACGCGACTGCCTGCACCTGCCGTTACTTGAATAAAAAACAAAAAATAGAAAAAAAATTAACCGTGACGAGAAAAGCAAGTAACCATATAGAGCGAGCAAAGCCGCGACGGGGATACTAATATATCGTAAAAAGTATGATGTTATAAATATTTATTATCAAAAACGTTTTATTTTGTTAAATATCAGTAAGTCAAAAATAATAAATTAATGATCATTTCATTACCAAGAATCAAGAATATTTATTTACCTCAATGCTATCATGATTGTTAAATGCTTATGTTTTATTACACCTACGTAAATTCCTATTTAAAATATGATTTGCATCTTAGGTCAAAAAGTCAAAATTATTTTTTTTTATGTAAAAAAAATGGTTTGTCTGTAACTTGTAAATTCACATGGACAGTGTAGTAATAATAAGTAAATTAAAAATGTTATTGTTTGCAATTAGTACGCTACTAATAAAAAATCTGATGTGGACACCACATGACTTCCTTGTACGCCTATTAAATTATACATACACATTTTTTTTAAATTATAAGTACATAAAATTTTATTTCATTAATAACTTCTGATATCTTTTCATATTTTTTTTTTAATTGCTATTATTAAATTATTATTTATTGTTTTTTTTTGTTTTTTTTTTTACCACCAGAGGTTAACAATTATTAATAAATAAATATATTTAAATTAAAAAAAAAAAAAATGAGATGAAGTCTGATTCAAACCGATGTGCTTTCCCCTTGTAAGATCCAAATATTTCAATAATTAAAATTTTATTTGACTATAACTCTATAATAAATAAAAATATATGACTATAACCAAAGAAAATAAGGTACCACTTCTGATATATCGTTCAAAAGCTCTCAATGACGGCTTATTACTGCAGTTAAGAAAAAGTAAAAAATTCATATTTTTTTTTAATTTGGGTTTTTGGACACACACTTTTGATTCAATCGATTGCAATCAAAAGAGGAGGTGCACAACTAGATGTTACAACAGTCAAAAATCCAAAATTTCAACATCCTACGGCTAATCCTTTTCGAGTTACGCGACATATGTACATCGTACATACAGACGT